>NC_091821.1:389595397-389895397 GCF_038994185.2 Dermacentor albipictus
CGTATGACTGGCATCAAATACGCTGAAATATCTGTAGCAGAGTTTTCGGCTGGTCGTGATAAGACACCAGAATAACTGCGGAGAAGACTGAATATATTTCGCTTTCTTAGGAAATGTCGTGCGATGCTAGGAACTAGTTTATTTGATCACCGCTTGTCGGCTAAGAGCTGTTGAAAGAAAACCGTTTTGAGTTCAACAGAGGTGGTCATTGTAGCATTTATTAGCTAATAATCATCCACATGTAAATTCATTCGAATTGACAAAGCTCGCGCATATCCTGGATCACCTGACATGGAAACAGACGCTCGTGTCTTGATTATTGCGCCGCAGAGTCACCAGCATAGTCCTCTAACAGGCAGATGAGACGTGTCATTCGCCTTTTGGGGTAAAGTGGGTAAACTTGCTGTATAACTTATTCCTAGCATTGAATCTTCAGATTTCAACTGAGCAATTTTTCAATTTGAATGCTGAACTTGATTTGATTTCGAACTTGTCATTGCTGCGAACTTGCTGCGATGAGTGATATCAGCCGCTTAGCAGCATCTTTATAATAATACTTCGCTTGCATCAACATAAATATGATAGAGGCAGAGAAAAAAAGAAACCTGAAGAAACAGCGTGAGTGGCTCCCGCCTAATGTCCCAGTGCAGTAAACTAGTGCTCTTATCGAGTGAGCATACCCAGTCACCCCTGTGGCACTAAATGTTGGACTGGACATCACCGGGATCGGCCCACGAAAACGGCGAGGTAGGGTCGCCCGCAAAACGAAAAAAAAAATGGCTGGACTTGGAGACAAATTCACCGAATTAAAATCCGGCAAGGCCCATCCCCGATGAATGTCGGGGTTGATGCAATCAGAATGAAAGCATCGTAGTGACACGGGTTGATGACAACTCTGAAATGCGTCATGTGTGACGTGTGTATGCAACCGGGCGCCTCTTTTGCGTATCCGTCTGGACACGTTTCCTCATCCGGCGCAGCCATCTCCTAGTCCGCGTGTGGCGTCTGTTTCCATAGAAATGAAGCAGGTTGCGTTCCACCCAGCACCGCATAAATTTTAAATTTCCTTTTTTTGTCATTGAATAGCAGCGCATATGAGTGGCACATATCCAGTGAGCCAAGTTGACGTGGAAGAGGTTCAAGAGGTTCATTTTTATCTGACTTTGTTCTGTTTAGCTATCCTAAATTTCTCAAAAGTGCTCCCATATAAACTCGTATAATGACTTCGTTACCTCATCCTATTCTTGGCCAACTCCACATGGTCGGTATGAGCCACTCCTAGAGGGAAAGAAAGAAACAGACAGACAGACAGACAGACAGACAGACAGACAGACAGACAGACAGACAGACAGACAGACAGGCAGGCAGACAGGCAGACAGGCAGACAGGCAGGCAGGCAGGCAGGCAGGCAGGCAGACAGGCAGACAGACAGGCAGGCAGGCAGGCAGGCAGGCAGGCAGGCAGGCAGGCAGGCAGGCAGGCAGGCAGGCAGGCAGGCAGGCAGGCAGGCAGGCAGGCAGGCAGGCAGGCAGGCAGGCAGGCAGGCAGGCAGGCAGGCAGGCAGGCAGGCAGGCAGGCAGGCAGGCAGGCAGGCAGGCAGGCAGGCAGGCAGGCAGGCAGGCAGGCAGGCAGGCAGGCAGGCAGGCAGGCAGGCAGGCAGGCAGGCAGGCAGGCAGGCAGGCAGGCAGGCAGGCAGGCAGGCAGGCAGGCAGGCAGGCAGGCAGGCAGGCAGGCAGGCAGGCAGGCAGGCAGGCAGGCAGGCAGGCAGGCAGGCAGGCAGGCAGGCAGGCAGGCAGGCAGGCAGGCAGGCAGGCAGGCAGGCAGGCAGGCAGGCAGGCAGGCAGGCAGGCAGGCAGGCAGGCAGGCAGGCAGGCAGGCAGGCAGGCAGGCAGGCAGGCAGGCAGGCAGGCAGGCAGGCAGGCAGGCAGGCAGGCAGGCAGGCAGGCAGGCAGGCAGGCAGGCAGGCAGGCAGGCAGGCAGGCAGGCAGGCAGGCAGGCAGGCAGGCAGGCAGGCAGGCAGGCAGGCAGGCAGGCAGGCAGGCAGGCAGGCAGGCAGGCAGGCAGGCAGGCAGGCAGGCAGGCAGGCAGGCAGGCAGGCAGGCAGGCAGGCAGGCAGGCAGGCAGGCAGGCAGGCAGGCAGGCAGGCAGGCAGGCAGGCAGGCAGGCAGGCAGGCAGGCAGGCAGGCAGGCAGGCAGGCAGGCAGGCAGGCAGGCAGGCAGGCAGGCAGGCAGGCAGGCAGGCAGGCAGGCAGGCAGGCAGGCAGGCAGGCAGGCAGGCAGGCAGG
Source organism: Dermacentor albipictus (assembly GCF_038994185.2). Classification (NCBI taxonomy): domain Eukaryota; kingdom Metazoa; phylum Arthropoda; class Arachnida; order Ixodida; family Ixodidae; genus Dermacentor; species Dermacentor albipictus. The sequence continues at coordinate 389,597,683 of NC_091821.1, forward strand.
CAGGCAGGCAGGCAGGCAGGCAGGCAGGCAGGCAGGCAGGCAGGCAGGCAGGCAGGCAGGCAGGCAGGCAGGCAGGCAGGCAGGCAGGCAGGCAGGCAGGCAGGCAGGCAGGCAGGCAGGCAGGCAGGCAGGCAGGCAGGCAGGCAGGCAGGCAGGCAGGCAGGCAGGCAGGCAGGCAGGCAGGCAGGCAGGCAGGCAGGCAGGCAGGCAGGCAGGCAGGCAGGCAGGCAGGCAGGCAGGCAGGCAGGCAGGCAGGCAGGCAGGCAGGCAGGCAGGCAGGCAGGCAGGCAGGCAGGCAGGCAGGCAGGCAGGCAGGCAGGCAGGCAGGCAGGCAGGCAGGCAGGCAGGCAGGCAGGCAGGCAGGCAGGCAGGCAGGCAGGCAGGCAGGCAGGCAGGCAGGCAGGCAGGCAGGCAGGCAGGCAGGCAGGCAGGCAGGCAGGCAGGCAGGCAGGCAGGCAGGCAGGCAGGCAGGCAGGCAGGCAGGCAGGCAGGCAGGCAGGCAGGCAGGCAGGCAGGCAGGCAGGCAGGCAGGCAGGCAGGCAGGCAGGCAGGCAGGCAGGCAGGCAGGCAGGCAGGCAGGCAGGCAGGCAGGCAGGCAGGCAGGCAGGCAGGCAGGCAGGCAGGCAGGCAGGCAGGCAGGCAGGCAGGCAGGCAGGCAGGCAGGCAGGCAGGCAGGCAGGCAGGCAGGCAGGCAGGCAGGCAGGCAGGCAGGCAGGCAGGCAGGCAGGCAGGCAGGCAGGCAGGCAGGCAGGCAGGCAGGCAGGCAGGCAGGCAGGCAGGCAGGCAGGCAGGCAGGCAGGCAGGCAGGCAGGCAGGCAGGCAGGCAGGCAGGCAGGCAGGCAGGCAGGCAGGCAGGCAGGCAGGCAGGCAGGCAGGCAGGCAGGCAGGCAGGCAGGCAGGCAGGCAGGCAGGCAGGCAGGCAGGCAGGCAGGCAGGCAGGCAGGCAGGCAGGCAGGCAGGCAGGCAGGCAGGCAGGCAGGCAGGCAGGCAGGCAGGCAGGCAGGCAGGCAGGCAGGCAGGCAGGCAGGCAGGCAGGCAGGCAGGCAGGCAGGCAGGCAGGCAGGCAGGCAGGCAGGCAGGCAGGCAGGCAGGCAGGCAGGCAGGCAGGCAGGCAGGCAGGCAGGCAGGCAGGCAGGCAGGCAGGCAGGCAGGCAGGCAGGCAGGCAGGCAGGCAGGCAGGCAGGCAGGCAGGCAGGCAGGCAGGCAGGCAGGCAGGCAGGCAGGCAGGCAGGCAGGCAGGCAGGCAGGCAGGCAGGCAGGCAGGCAGGCAGGCAGGCAGGCAGGCAGGCAGGCAGGCAGGCAGGCAGGCAGGCAGGCAGGCAGGCAGGCAGGCAGGCAGGCAGGCAGGCAGGCAGGCAGGCAGGCAGGCAGGCAGGCAGGCAGGCAGGCAGGCAGGCAGGCAGGCAGGCAGGCAGGCAGGCAGGCAGGCAGGCAGGCAGGCAGGCAGGCAGGCAGGCAGGCAGGCAGGCAGGCAGGCAGGCAGGCAGGCAGGCAGGCAGGCAGGCAGGCAGGCAGGCAGGCAGGCAGGCAGGCAGGCAGGCAGGCAGGCAGGCAGGCAGGCAGGCAGGCAGGCAGGCAGGCAGGCAGGCAGGCAGGCAGGCAGGCAGGCAGGCAGGCAGGCAGGCAGGCAGGCAGGCAGGCAGGCAGGCAGGCAGGCAGGCAGGCAGGCAGGCAGGCAGGCAGGCAGGCAGGCAGGCAGGCAGGCAGGCAGGCAGGCAGGCAGGCAGGCAGGCAGGCAGGCAGGCAGGCAGGCAGGCAGGCAGGCAGGCAGGCAGGCAGGCAGGCAGGCAGGCAGGCAGGCAGGCAGGCAGGCAGGCAGGCAGGCAGGCAGGCAGGCAGGCAGGCAGGCAGGCAGGCAGGCAGGCAGGCAGGCAGGCAGGCAGGCAGGCAGGCAGGCAGGCAGGCAGGCAGGCAGGCAGGCAGGCAGGCAGGCAGGCAGGCAGGCAGGCAGGCAGGCAGGCAGGCAGGCAGGCAGGCAGGCAGGCAGGCAGGCAGGCAGGCAGGCAGGCAGGCAGGCAGGCAGGCAGGCAGGCAGGCAGGCAGGCAGGCAGGCAGGCAGGCAGGCAGGCAGGCAGGCAGGCAGGCAGGCAGGCAGGCAGGCAGGCAGGCAGGCAGGCAGGCAGGCAGGCAGGCAGGCAGGCAGGCAGGCAGGCAGGCAGGCAGGCAGGCAGGCAGGCAGGCAGGCAGGCAGGCAGGCAGGCAGGCAGGCAGGCAGGCAGGCAGGCAGCAGGCAGGCAGGCAGGCAGGCAGGCAGGCAGGCAGGCAGGCAGGCAGGCAGGCAGGCAGGCAGGCAGGCAGGCAGGCAGGCAGGCAGGCAGGCAGGCAGGCAGGCAGGCAGGCAGGCAGGCAGGCAGGCAGGCAGGCAGGCAGGCAGGCAGGCAGGCAGGCAGGCAGGCAGGCAGGCAGGCAGGCAGGCAGGCAGGCAGGCAGGCAGGCAGGCAGGCAGGCAGGCAGGCAGGCAGGCAGGCAGGCAGGCAGGCAGGCAGGCAGGCAGGCAGGCAGGCAGGCAGGCAGGCAGGCAGGCAGGCAGGCAGGCAGGCAGGCAGGCAGGCAGGCAGGCAGGCAGGCAGGCAGGCAGGCAGGCAGGCAGGCAGGCAGGCAGGCAGGCAGGCAGGCAGGCAGGCAGGCAGGCAGGCAGGCAGGCAGGCAGGCAGGCAGGCAGGCAGGCAGGCAGGCAGGCAGGCAGGCAGGCAGGCAGGCAGGCAGGCAGGCAGGCAGGCAGGCAGGCAGGCAGGCAGGCAGGCAGGCAGGCAGGCAGGCAGGCAGGCAGGCAGGCAGGCAGGCAGGCAGGCAGGCAGGCAGGCAGGCAGGCAGGCAGGCAGGCAGGCAGGCAGGCAGGCAGGCAGGCAGGCAGGCAGGCAGGCAGGCAGGCAGGCAGGCAGGCAGGCAGGCAGGCAGGCAGGCAGGCAGGCAGGCAGGCAGGCAGGCAGGCAGGCAGGCAGGCAGGCAGGCAGGCAGGCAGGCAGGCAGGCAGGCAGGCAGGCAGGCAGGCAGGCAGGCAGGCAGGCAGGCAGGCAGGCAGGCAGGCAGGCAGGCAGGCAGGCAGGCAGGCAGGCAGGCAGGCAGGCAGGCAGGCAGGCAGGCAGGCAGGCAGGCAGGCAGGCAGGCAGGCAGGCAGGCAGGCAGGCAGGCAGGCAGGCAGGCAGGCAGGCAGGCAGGCAGGCAGGCAGGCAGGCAGGCAGGCAGGCAGGCAGGCAGGCAGGCAGGCAGGCAGGCAGGCAGGCAGGCAGGCAGGCAGGCAGGCAGGCAGGCAGGCAGGCAGGCAGGCAGGCAGGCAGGCAGGCAGGCAGGCAGGCAGGCAGGCAGGCAGGCAGGCAGGCAGGCAGGCAGGCTGGCAGGCAGGCAGGCAGGCAGGCAGGCAGGCAGGCAGGCAGGCAGGCAGGCAGGCAGGCAGGCAGGCAGGCAGGCAGGCAGGCAGGCAGGCAGGCAGGCAGGCAGGCAGGCAGGCAGGCAGGCAGGCAGGCAGGCAGGCAGGCAGGCAGGCAGGCAGGCAGGCAGGCAGGCAGGCAGGCAGGCAGGCAGGCAGGCAGGCAGGCAGGCAGGCAGGCAGGCAGGCAGGCAGGCAGGCAGGCAGGCAGGCAGGCAGGCAGGCAGGCAGGCAGGCAGGCAGGCAGGCAGGCAGGCAGGCAGGCAGGCAGGCAGGCAGGCAGGCAGGCAGGCAGGCAGGCAGGCAGGCAGGCAGGCAGGCAGGCAGGCAGGCAGGCAGGCAGGCAGGCAGGCAGGCAGGCAGGCAGGCAGGCAGGCAGGCAGGCAGGCAGGCAGGCAGGCAGGCAGGCAGGCAGGCAGGCAGGCAGGCAGGCAGGCAGGCAGGCAGGCAGGCAGGCAGGCAGGCAGGCAGGCAGGCAGGCAGGCAGGCAGGCAGGCAGGCAGGCAGGCAGGCAGGCAGGCAGGCAGGCAGGCAGGCAGGCAGGCAGGCAGGCAGGCAGGCAGGCAGGCAGGCAGGCAGGCAGGCAGGCAGGCAGGCAGGCAGGCAGGCAGGCAGGCAGGCAGGCAGGCAGGCAGGCAGGCAGGCAGGCAGGCAGGCAGGCAGGCAGGCAGGCAGGCAGGCAGGCAGGCAGGCAGGCAGGCAGGCAGGCAGGCAGGCAGGCAGGCAGGCAGGCAGGCAGGCAGGCAGGCAGGCAGGCAGGCAGGCAGGCAGGCAGGCAGGCAGGCAGGCAGGCAGGCAGGCAGGCAGGCAGGCAGGCAGGCAGGCAGGCAGGCAGGCAGGCAGGCAGGCAGGCAGGCAGGCAGGCAGGCAGGCAGGCAGGCAGGCAGGCAGGCAGGCAGGCAGGCAGGCAGGCAGGCAGGCAGGCAGGCAGGCAGGCAGGCAGGCAGGCAGGCAGGCAGGCAGGCAGGCAGGCAGGCAGGCAGGCAGGCAGGCAGGCAGGCAGGCAGGCAGGCAGGCAGGCAGGCAGGCAGGCAGGCAGGCAGGCAGGCAGGCAGGCAGGCAGGCAGGCAGGCAGGCAGGCAGGCAGGCAGGCAGGCAGGCAGGCAGGCAGGCAGGCAGGCAGGCAGGCAGGCAGGCAGGCAGGCAGGCAGGCAGGCAGGCAGGCAGGCAGGCAGGCAGGCAGGCAGGCAGGCAGGCAGGCAGGCAGGCAGGCAGGCAGGCAGGCAGGCAGGCAGGCAGGCAGGCAGGCAGGCAGGCAGGCAGGCAGGCAGGCAGGCAGGCAGGCAGGCAGGCAGGCAGGCAGGCAGGCAGGCAGGCAGGCAGGCAGGCAGGCAGGCAGGCAGGCAGGCAGGCAGGCAGGCAGGCAGGCAGGCAGGCAGGCAGGCAGGCAGGCAGGCAGGCAGGCAGGCAGGCAGGCAGGCAGGCAGGCAGGCAGGCAGGCAGGCAGGCAGGCAGGCAGGCAGGCAGGCAGGCAGGCAGGCAGGCAGGCAGGCAGGCAGGCAGGCAGGCAGGCAGGCAGGCAGGCAGGCAGGCAGGCAGGCAGGCAGGCAGGCAGGCAGGCAGGCAGGCAGGCAGGCAGGCAGGCAGGCAGGCAGGCAGGCAGGCAGGCAGGCAGGCAGGCAGGCAGGCAGGCAGGCAGGCAGGCAGGCAGGCAGGCAGGCAGGCAGGCAGGCAGGCAGGCAGGCAGGCAGGCAGGCAGGCAGGCAGGCAGGCAGGCAGGCAGGCAGGCAGGCAGGCAGGCAGGCAGGCAGGCAGGCAGGCAGGCAGGCAGGCAGGCAGGCAGGCAGGCAGGCAGGCAGGCAGGCAGGCAGGCAGGCAGGCAGGCAGGCAGGCAGGCAGGCAGGCAGGCAGGCAGGCAGGCAGGCAGGCAGGCAGGCAGGCAGGCAGGCAGGCAGGCAGGCAGGCAGGCAGGCAGGCAGGCAGGCAGGCAGGCAGGCAGGCAGGCAGGCAGGCAGGCAGGCAGGCAGGCAGGCAGGCAGGCAGGCAGGCAGGCAGGCAGGCAGGCAGGCAGGCAGGCAGGCAGGCAGGCAGGCAGGCAGGCAGGCAGGCAGGCAGGCAGGCAGGCAGGCAGGCAGGCAGGCAGGCAGGCAGGCAGGCAGGCAGGCAGGCAGGCAGGCAGGCAGGCAGGCAGGCAGGCAGGCAGGCAGGCAGGCAGGCAGGCAGGCAGGCAGGCAGGCAGGCAGGCAGGCAGGCAGGCAGGCAGGCAGGCAGGCAGGCAGGCAGGCAGGCAGGCAGGCAGGCAGGCAGGCAGGCAGGCAGGCAGGCAGGCAGGCAGGCAGGCAGGCAGGCAGGCAGGCAGGCAGGCAGGCAGGCAGGCAGGCAGGCAGGCAGGCAGGCAGGCAGGCAGGCAGGCAGGCAGGCAGGCAGGCAGGCAGGCAGGCAGGCAGGCAGGCAGGCAGGCAGGCAGGCAGGCAGGCAGGCAGGCAGGCAGGCAGGCAGGCAGGCAGGCAGGCAGGCAGGCAGGCAGGCAGGCAGGCAGGCAGGCAGGCAGGCAGGCAGGCAGGCAGGCAGGCAGGCAGGCAGGCAGGCAGGCAGGCAGGCAGGCAGGCAGGCAGGCAGGCAGGCAGGCAGGCAGGCAGGCAGGCAGGCAGGCAGGCAGGCAGGCAGGCAGGCAGGCAGGCAGGCAGGCAGGCAGGCAGGCAGGCAGGCAGGCAGGCAGGCAGGCAGGCAGGCAGGCAGGCAGGCAGGCAGGCAGGCAGGCAGGCAGGCAGGCAGGCAGGCAGGCAGGCAGGCAGGCAGGCAGGCAGGCAGGCAGGCAGGCAGGCAGGCAGGCAGGCAGGCAGGCAGGCAGGCAGGCAGGCAGGCAGGCAGGCAGGCAGGCAGGCAGGCAGGCAGGCAGGCAGGCAGGCAGGCAGGCAGGCAGGCAGGCAGGCAGGCAGGCAGGCAGGCAGGCAGGCAGGCAGGCAGGCAGGCAGGCAGGCAGGCAGGCAGGCAGGCAGGCAGGCAGGCAGGCAGGCAGGCAGGCAGGCAGGCAGGCAGGCAGGCAGGCAGGCAGGCAGGCAGGCAGGCAGGCAGGCAGGCAGGCAGGCAGGCAGGCAGGCAGGCAGGCAGGCAGGCAGGCAGGCAGGCAGGCAGGCAGGCAGGCAGGCAGGCAGGCAGGCAGGCAGGCAGGCAGGCAGGCAGGCAGGCAGGCAGGCAGGCAGGCAGGCAGGCAGGCAGGCAGGCAGGCAGGCAGGCAGGCAGGCAGGCAGGCAGGCAGGCAGGCAGGCAGGCAGGCAGGCAGGCAGGCAGGCAGGCAGGCAGGCAGGCAGGCAGGCAGGCAGGCAGGCAGGCAGGCAGGCAGGCAGGCAGGCAGGCAGGCAGGCAGGCAGGCAGGCAGGCAGGCAGGCAGGCAGGCAGGCAGGCAGGCAGGCAGGCAGGCAGGCAGGCAGGCAGGCAGGCAGGCAGGCAGGCAGGCAGGCAGGCAGGCAGGCAGGCAGGCAGGCAGGCAGGCAGGCAGGCAGGCAGGCAGGCAGGCAGGCAGGCAGGCAGGCAGGCAGGCAGGCAGGCAGGCAGGCAGGCAGGCAGGCAGGCAGGCAGGCAGGCAGGCAGGCAGGCAGGCAGGCAGGCAGGCAGGCAGGCAGGCAGGCAGGCAGGCAGGCAGGCAGGCAGGCAGGCAGGCAGGCAGGCAGGCAGGCAGGCAGGCAGGCAGGCAGGCAGGCAGGCAGGCAGGCAGGCAGGCAGGCAGGCAGGCAGGCAGGCAGGCAGGCAGGCAGGCAGGCAGGCAGGCAGGCAGGCAGGCAGGCAGGCAGGCAGGCAGGCAGGCAGGCAGGCAGGCAGGCAGGCAGGCAGGCAGGCAGGCAGGCAGGCAGGCAGGCAGGCAGGCAGGCAGGCAGGCAGGCAGGCAGGCAGGCAGGCAGGCAGGCAGGCAGGCAGGCAGGCAGGCAGGCAGGCAGGCAGGCAGGCAGGCAGGCAGGCAGGCAGGCAGGCAGGCAGGCAGGCAGGCAGGCAGGCAGGCAGGCAGGCAGGCAGGCAGGCAGGCAGGCAGGCAGGCAGGCAGGCAGGCAGGCAGGCAGGCAGGCAGGCAGGCAGGCAGGCAGGCAGGCAGGCAGGCAGGCAGGCAGGCAGGCAGGCAGGCAGGCAGGCAGGCAGGCAGGCAGGCAGGCAGGCAGGCAGGCAGGCAGGCAGGCAGGCAGGCAGGCAGGCAGGCAGGCAGGCAGGCAGGCAGGCAGGCAGGCAGGCAGGCAGGCAGGCAGGCAGGCAGGCAGGCAGGCAGGCAGGCAGGCAGGCAGGCAGGCAGGCAGGCAGGCAGGCAGGCAGGCAGGCAGGCAGGCAGGCAGGCAGGCAGGCAGGCAGGCAGGCAGGCAGGCAGGCAGGCAGGCAGGCAGGCAGGCAGGCAGGCAGGCAGGCAGGCAGGCAGGCAGGCAGGCAGGCAGGCAGGCAGGCAGGCAGGCAGGCAGGCAGGCAGGCAGGCAGGCAGGCAGGCAGGCAGGCAGGCAGGCAGGCAGGCAGGCAGGCAGGCAGGCAGGCAGGCAGGCAGGCAGGCAGGCAGGCAGGCAGGCAGGCAGGCAGGCAGGCAGGCAGGCAGGCAGGCAGGCAGGCAGGCAGGCAGGCAGGCAGGCAGGCAGGCAGGCAGGCAGGCAGGCAGGCAGGCAGGCAGGCAGGCAGGCAGGCAGGCAGGCAGGCAGGCAGGCAGGCAGGCAGGCAGGCAGGCAGGCAGGCAGGCAGGCAGGCAGGCAGGCAGGCAGGCAGGCAGGCAGGCAGGCAGGCAGGCAGGCAGGCAGGCAGGCAGGCAGGCAGGCAGGCAGGCAGGCAGGCAGGCAGGCAGGCAGGCAGGCAGGCAGGCAGGCAGGCAGGCAGGCAGGCAGGCAGGCAGGCAGGCAGGCAGGCAGGCAGGCAGGCAGGCAGGCAGGCAGGCAGGCAGGCAGGCAGGCAGGCAGGCAGGCAGGCAGGCAGGCAGGCAGGCAGGCAGGCAGGCAGGCAGGCAGGCAGGCAGGCAGGCAGGCAGGCAGGCAGGCAGGCAGGCAGGCAGGCAGGCAGGCAGGCAGGCAGGCAGGCAGGCAGGCAGGCAGGCAGGCAGGCAGGCAGGCAGGCAGGCAGGCAGGCAGGCAGGCAGGCAGGCAGGCAGGCAGGCAGGCAGGCAGGCAGGCAGGCAGGCAGGCAGGCAGGCAGGCAGGCAGGCAGGCAGGCAGGCAGGCAGGCAGGCAGGCAGGCAGGCAGGCAGGCAGGCAGGCAGGCAGGCAGGCAGGCAGGCAGGCAGGCAGGCAGGCAGGCAGGCAGGCAGGCAGGCAGGCAGGCAGGCAGGCAGGCAGGCAGGCAGGCAGGCAGGCAGGCAGGCAGGCAGGCAGGCAGGCAGGCAGGCAGGCAGGCAGGCAGGCAGGCAGGCAGGCAGGCAGGCAGGCAGGCAGGCAGGCAGGCAGGCAGGCAGGCAGGCAGGCAGGCAGGCAGGCAGGCAGGCAGGCAGGCAGGCAGGCAGGCAGGCAGGCAGGCAGGCAGGCAGGCAGGCAGGCAGGCAGGCAGGCAGGCAGGCAGGCAGGCAGGCAGGCAGGCAGGCAGGCAGGCAGGCAGGCAGGCAGGCAGGCAGGCAGGCAGGCAGGCAGGCAGGCAGGCAGGCAGGCAGGCAGGCAGGCAGGCAGGCAGGCAGGCAGGCAGGCAGGCAGGCAGGCAGGCAGGCAGGCAGGCAGGCAGGCAGGCAGGCAGGCAGGCAGGCAGGCAGGCAGGCAGGCAGGCAGGCAGGCAGGCAGGCAGGCAGGCAGGCAGGCAGGCAGGCAGGCAGGCAGGCAGGCAGGCAGGCAGGCAGGCAGGCAGGCAGGCAGGCAGGCAGGCAGGCAGGCAGGCAGGCAGGCAGGCAGGCAGGCAGGCAGGCAGGCAGGCAGGCAGGCAGGCAGGCAGGCAGGCAGGCAGGCAGGCAGGCAGGCAGGCAGGCAGGCAGGCAGGCAGGCAGGCAGGCAGGCAGGCAGGCAGGCAGGCAGGCAGGCAGGCAGGCAGGCAGGCAGGCAGGCAGGCAGGCAGGCAGGCAGGCAGGCAGGCAGGCAGGCAGGCAGGCAGGCAGGCAGGCAGGCAGGCAGGCAGGCAGGCAGGCAGGCAGGCAGGCAGGCAGGCAGGCAGGCAGGCAGGCAGGCAGGCAGGCAGGCAGGCAGGCAGGCAGGCAGGCAGGCAGGCAGGCAGGCAGGCAGGCAGGCAGGCAGGCAGGCAGGCAGGCAGGCAGGCAGGCAGGCAGGCAGGCAGGCAGGCAGGCAGGCAGGCAGGCAGGCAGGCAGGCAGGCAGGCAGGCAGGCAGGCAGGCAGGCAGGCAGGCAGGCAGGCAGGCAGGCAGGCAGGCAGGCAGGCAGGCAGGCAGGCAGGCAGGCAGGCAGGCAGGCAGGCAGGCAGGCAGGCAGGCAGGCAGGCAGGCAGGCAGGCAGGCAGGCAGGCAGGCAGGCAGGCAGGCAGGCAGGCAGGCAGGCAGGCAGGCAGGCAGGCAGGCAGGCAGGCAGGCAGGCAGGCAGGCAGGCAGGCAGGCAGGCAGGCAGGCAGGCAGGCAGGCAGGCAGGCAGGCAGGCAGGCAGGCAGGCAGGCAGGCAGGCAGGCAGGCAGGCAGGCAGGCAGGCAGGCAGGCAGGCAGGCAGGCAGGCAGGCAGGCAGGCAGGCAGGCAGGCAGGCAGGCAGGCAGGCAGGCAGGCAGGCAGGCAGGCAGGCAGGCAGGCAGGCAGGCAGGCAGGCAGGCAGGCAGGCAGGCAGGCAGGCAGGCAGGCAGGCAGGCAGGCAGGCAGGCAGGCAGGCAGGCAGGCAGGCAGGCAGGCAGGCAGGCAGGCAGGCAGGCAGGCAGGCAGGCAGGCAGGCAGGCAGGCAGGCAGGCAGGCAGGCAGGCAGGCAGGCAGGCAGGCAGGCAGGCAGGCAGGCAGGCAGGCAGGCAGGCAGGCAGGCAGGCAGGCAGGCAGGCAGGCAGGCAGGCAGGCAGGCAGGCAGGCAGGCAGGCAGGCAGGCAGGCAGGCAGGCAGGCAGGCAGGCAGGCAGGCAGGCAGGCAGGCAGGCAGGCAGGCAGGCAGGCAGGCAGGCAGGCAGGCAGGCAGGCAGGCAGGCAGGCAGGCAGGCAGGCAGGCAGGCAGGCAGGCAGGCAGGCAGGCAGGCAGGCAGGCAGGCAGGCAGGCAGGCAGGCAGGCAGGCAGGCAGGCAGGCAGGCAGGCAGGCAGGCAGGCAGGCAGGCAGGCAGGCAGGCAGGCAGGCAGGCAGGCAGGCAGGCAGGCAGGCAGGCAGGCAGGCAGGCAGGCAGGCAGGCAGGCAGGCAGGCAGGCAGGCAGGCAGGCAGGCAGGCAGGCAGGCAGGCAGGCAGGCAGGCAGGCAGGCAGGCAGGCAGGCAGGCAGGCAGGCAGGCAGGCAGGCAGGCAGGCAGGCAGGCAGGCAGGCAGGCAGGCAGGCAGGCAGGCAGGCAGGCAGGCAGGCAGGCAGGCAGGCAGGCAGGCAGGCAGGCAGGCAGGCAGGCAGGCAGGCAGGCAGGCAGGCAGGCAGGCAGGCAGGCAGGCAGGCAGGCAGGCAGGCAGGCAGGCAGGCAGGCAGGCAGGCAGGCAGGCAGGCAGGCAGGCAGGCAGGCAGGCAGGCAGGCAGGCAGGCAGGCAGGCAGGCAGGCAGGCAGGCAGGCAGGCAGGCAGGCAGGCAGGCAGGCAGGCAGGCAGGCAGGCAGGCAGGCAGGCAGGCAGGCAGGCAGGCAGGCAGGCAGGCAGGCAGGCAGGCAGGCAGGCAGGCAGGCAGGCAGGCAGGCAGGCAGGCAGGCAGGCAGGCAGGCAGGCAGGCAGGCAGGCAGGCAGGCAGGCAGGCAGGCAGGCAGGCAGGCAGGCAGGCAGGCAGGCAGGCAGGCAGGCAGGCAGGCAGGCAGGCAGGCAGGCAGGCAGGCAGGCAGGCAGGCAGGCAGGCAGGCAGGCAGGCAGGCAGGCAGGCAGGCAGGCAGGCAGGCAGGCAGGCAGGCAGGCAGGCAGGCAGGCAGGCAGGCAGGCAGGCAGGCAGGCAGGCAGGCAGGCAGGCAGGCAGGCAGGCAGGCAGGCAGGCAGGCAGGCAGGCAGGCAGGCAGGCAGGCAGGCAGGCAGGCAGGCAGGCAGGCAGGCAGGCAGGCAGGCAGGCAGGCAGGCAGGCAGGCAGGCAGGCAGGCAGGCAGGCAGGCAGGCAGGCAGGCAGGCAGGCAGGCAGGCAGGCAGGCAGGCAGGCAGGCAGGCAGGCAGGCAGGCAGGCAGGCAGGCAGGCAGGCAGGCAGGCAGGCAGGCAGGCAGGCAGGCAGGCAGGCAGGCAGGCAGGCAGGCAGGCAGGCAGGCAGGCAGGCAGGCAGGCAGGCAGGCAGGCAGGCAGGCAGGCAGGCAGGCAGGCAGGCAGGCAGGCAGGCAGGCAGGCAGGCAGGCAGGCAGGCAGGCAGGCAGGCAGGCAGGCAGGCAGGCAGGCAGGCAGGCAGGCAGGCAGGCAGGCAGGCAGGCAGGCAGGCAGGCAGGCAGGCAGGCAGGCAGGCAGGCAGGCAGGCAGGCAGGCAGGCAGGCAGGCAGGCAGGCAGGCAGGCAGGCAGGCAGGCAGGCAGGCAGGCAGGCAGGCAGGCAGGCAGGCAGGCAGGCAGGCAGGCAGGCAGGCAGGCAGGCAGGCAGGCAGGCAGGCAGGCAGGCAGGCAGGCAGGCAGGCAGGCAGGCAGGCAGGCAGGCAGGCAGGCAGGCAGGCAGGCAGGCAGGCAGGCAGGCAGGCAGGCAGGCAGGCAGGCAGGCAGGCAGGCAGGCAGGCAGGCAGGCAGGCAGGCAGGCAGGCAGGCAGGCAGGCAGGCAGGCAGGCAGGCAGGCAGGCAGGCAGGCAGGCAGGCAGGCAGGCAGGCAGGCAGGCAGGCAGGCAGGCAGGCAGGCAGGCAGGCAGGCAGGCAGGCAGGCAGGCAGGCAGGCAGGCAGGCAGGCAGGCAGGCAGGCAGGCAGGCAGGCAGGCAGGCAGGCAGGCAGGCAGGCAGGCAGGCAGGCAGGCAGGCAGGCAGGCAGGCAGGCAGGCAGGCAGGCAGGCAGGCAGGCAGGCAGGCAGGCAGGCAGGCAGGCAGGCAGGCAGGCAGGCAGGCAGGCAGGCAGGCAGGCAGGCAGGCAGGCAGGCAGGCAGGCAGGCAGGCAGGCAGGCAGGCAGGCAGGCAGGCAGGCAGGCAGGCAGGCAGGCAGGCAGGCAGGCAGGCAGGCAGGCAGGCAGGCAGGCAGGCAGGCAGGCAGGCAGGCAGGCAGGCAGGCAGGCAGGCAGGCAGGCAGGCAGGCAGGCAGGCAGGCAGGCAGGCAGGCAGGCAGGCAGGCAGGCAGGCAGGCAGGCAGGCAGGCAGGCAGGCAGGCAGGCAGGCAGGCAGGCAGGCAGGCAGGCAGGCAGGCAGGCAGGCAGGCAGGCAGGCAGGCAGGCAGGCAGGCAGGCAGGCAGGCAGGCAGGCAGGCAGGCAGGCAGGCAGGCAGGCAGGCAGGCAGGCAGGCAGGCAGGCAGGCAGGCAGGCAGGCAGGCAGGCAGGCAGGCAGGCAGGCAGGCAGGCAGGCAGGCAGGCAGGCAGGCAGGCAGGCAGGCAGGCAGGCAGGCAGGCAGGCAGGCAGGCAGGCAGGCAGGCAGGCAGGCAGGCAGGCAGGCAGGCAGGCAGGCAGGCAGGCAGGCAGGCAGGCAGGCAGGCAGGCAGGCAGGCAGGCAGGCAGGCAGGCAGGCAGGCAGGCAGGCAGGCAGGCAGGCAGGCAGGCAGGCAGGCAGGCAGGCAGGCAGGCAGGCAGGCAGGCAGGCAGGCAGGCAGGCAGGCAGGCAGGCAGGCAGGCAGGCAGGCAGGCAGGCAGGCAGGCAGGCAGGCAGGCAGGCAGGCAGGCAGGCAGGCAGGCAGGCAGGCAGGCAGGCAGGCAGGCAGGCAGGCAGGCAGGCAGGCAGGCAGGCAGGCAGGCAGGCAGGCAGGCAGGCAGGCAGGCAGGCAGGCAGGCAGGCAGGCAGGCAGGCAGGCAGGCAGGCAGGCAGGCAGGCAGGCAGGCAGGCAGGCAGGCAGGCAGGCAGGCAGGCAGGCAGGCAGGCAGGCAGGCAGGCAGGCAGGCAGGCAGGCAGGCAGGCAGGCAGGCAGGCAGGCAGGCAGGCAGGCAGGCAGGCAGGCAGGCAGGCAGGCAGGCAGGCAGGCAGGCAGGCAGGCAGGCAGGCAGGCAGGCAGGCAGGCAGGCAGGCAGGCAGGCAGGCAGGCAGGCAGGCAGGCAGGCAGGCAGGCAGGCAGGCAGGCAGGCAGGCAGGCAGGCAGGCAGGCAGGCAGGCAGGCAGGCAGGCAGGCAGGCAGGCAGGCAGGCAGGCAGGCAGGCAGGCAGGCAGGCAGGCAGGCAGGCAGGCAGGCAGGCAGGCAGGCAGGCAGGCAGGCAGGCAGGCAGGCAGGCAGGCAGGCAGGCAGGCAGGCAGGCAGGCAGGCAGGCAGGCAGGCAGGCAGGCAGGCAGGCAGGCAGGCAGGCAGGCAGGCAGGCAGGCAGGCAGGCAGGCAGGCAGGCAGGCAGGCAGGCAGGCAGGCAGGCAGGCAGGCAGGCAGGCAGGCAGGCAGGCAGGCAGGCAGGCAGGCAGGCAGGCAGGCAGGCAGGCAGGCAGGCAGGCAGGCAGGCAGGCAGGCAGGCAGGCAGGCAGGCAGGCAGGCAGGCAGGCAGGCAGGCAGGCAGGCAGGCAGGCAGGCAGGCAGGCAGGCAGGCAGGCAGGCAGGCAGGCAGGCAGGCAGGCAGGCAGGCAGGCAGGCAGGCAGGCAGGCAGGCAGGCAGGCAGGCAGGCAGGCAGGCAGGCAGGCAGGCAGGCAGGCAGGCAGGCAGGCAGGCAGGCAGGCAGGCAGGCAGGCAGGCAGGCAGGCAGGCAGGCAGGCAGGCAGGCAGGCAGGCAGGCAGGCAGGCAGGCAGGCAGGCAGGCAGGCAGGCAGGCAGGCAGGCAGGCAGGCAGGCAGGCAGGCAGGCAGGCAGGCAGGCAGGCAGGCAGGCAGGCAGGCAGGCAGGCAGGCAGGCAGGCAGGCAGGCAGGCAGGCAGGCAGGCAGGCAGGCAGGCAGGCAGGCAGGCAGGCAGGCAGGCAGGCAGGCAGGCAGGCAGGCAGGCAGGCAGGCAGGCAGGCAGGCAGGCAGGCAGGCAGGCAGGCAGGCAGGCAGGCAGGCAGGCAGGCAGGCAGGCAGGCAGGCAGGCAGGCAGGCAGGCAGGCAGGCAGGCAGGCAGGCAGGCAGGCAGGCAGGCAGGCAGGCAGGCAGGCAGGCAGGCAGGCAGGCAGGCAGGCAGGCAGGCAGGCAGGCAGGCAGGCAGGCAGGCAGGCAGGCAGGCAGGCAGGCAGGCAGGCAGGCAGGCAGGCAGGCAGGCAGGCAGGCAGGCAGGCAGGCAGGCAGGCAGGCAGGCAGGCAGGCAGGCAGGCAGGCAGGCAGGCAGGCAGGCAGGCAGGCAGGCAGGCAGGCAGGCAGGCAGGCAGGCAGGCAGGCAGGCAGGCAGGCAGGCAGGCAGGCAGGCAGGCAGGCAGGCAGGCAGGCAGGCAGGCAGGCAGGCAGGCAGGCAGGCAGGCAGGCAGGCAGGCAGGCAGGCAGGCAGGCAGGCAGGCAGGCAGGCAGGCAGGCAGGCAGGCAGGCAGGCAGGCAGGCAGGCAGGCAGGCAGGCAGGCAGGCAGGCAGGCAGGCAGGCAGGCAGGCAGGCAGGCAGGCAGGCAGGCAGGCAGGCAGGCAGGCAGGCAGGCAGGCAGGCAGGCAGGCAGGCAGGCAGGCAGGCAGGCAGGCAGGCAGGCAGGCAGGCAGGCAGGCAGGCAGGCAGGCAGGCAGGCAGGCAGGCAGGCAGGCAGGCAGGCAGGCAGGCAGGCAGGCAGGCAGGCAGGCAGGCAGGCAGGCAGGCAGGCAGGCAGGCAGGCAGGCAGGCAGGCAGGCAGGCAGGCAGGCAGGCAGGCAGGCAGGCAGGCAGGCAGGCAGGCAGGCAGGCAGGCAGGCAGGCAGGCAGGCAGGCAGGCAGGCAGGCAGGCAGGCAGGCAGGCAGGCAGGCAGGCAGGCAGGCAGGCAGGCAGGCAGGCAGGCAGGCAGGCAGGCAGGCAGGCAGGCAGGCAGGCAGGCAGGCAGGCAGGCAGGCAGGCAGGCAGGCAGGCAGGCAGGCAGGCAGGCAGGCAGGCAGGCAGGCAGGCAGGCAGGCAGGCAGGCAGGCAGGCAGGCAGGCAGGCAGGCAGGCAGGCAGGCAGGCAGGCAGGCAGGCAGGCAGGCAGGCAGGCAGGCAGGCAGGCAGGCAGGCAGGCAGGCAGGCAGGCAGGCAGGCAGGCAGGCAGGCAGGCAGGCAGGCAGGCAGGCAGGCAGGCAGGCAGGCAGGCAGGCAGGCAGGCAGGCAGGCAGGCAGGCAGGCAGGCAGGCAGGCAGGCAGGCAGGCAGGCAGGCAGGCAGGCAGGCAGGCAGGCAGGCAGGCAGGCAGGCAGGCAGGCAGGCAGGCAGGCAGGCAGGCAGGCAGGCAGGCAGGCAGGCAGGCAGGCAGGCAGGCAGGCAGGCAGGCAGGCAGGCAGGCAGGCAGGCAGGCAGGCAGGCAGGCAGGCAGGCAGGCAGGCAGGCAGGCAGGCAGGCAGGCAGGCAGGCAGGCAGGCAGGCAGGCAGGCAGGCAGGCAGGCAGGCAGGCAGGCAGGCAGGCAGGCAGGCAGGCAGGCAGGCAGGCAGGCAGGCAGGCAGGCAGGCAGGCAGGCAGGCAGGCAGGCAGGCAGGCAGGCAGGCAGGCAGGCAGGCAGGCAGGCAGGCAGGCAGGCAGGCAGGCAGGCAGGCAGGCAGGCAGGCAGGCAGGCAGGCAGGCAGGCAGGCAGGCAGGCAGGCAGGCAGGCAGGCAGGCAGGCAGGCAGGCAGGCAGGCAGGCAGGCAGGCAGGCAGGCAGGCAGGCAGGCAGGCAGGCAGGCAGGCAGGCAGGCAGGCAGGCAGGCAGGCAGGCAGGCAGGCAGGCAGGCAGGCAGGCAGGCAGGCAGGCAGGCAGGCAGGCAGGCAGGCAGGCAGGCAGGCAGGCAGGCAGGCAGGCAGGCAGGCAGGCAGGCAGGCAGGCAGGCAGGCAGGCAGGCAGGCAGGCAGGCAGGCAGGCAGGCAGGCAGGCAGGCAGGCAGGCAGGCAGGCAGGCAGGCAGGCAGGCAGGCAGGCAGGCAGGCAGGCAGGCAGGCAGGCAGGCAGGCAGGCAGGCAGGCAGGCAGGCAGGCAGGCAGGCAGGCAGGCAGGCAGGCAGGCAGGCAGGCAGGCAGGCAGGCAGGCAGGCAGGCAGGCAGGCAGGCAGGCAGGCAGGCAGGCAGGCAGGCAGGCAGGCAGGCAGGCAGGCAGGCAGGCAGGCAGGCAGGCAGGCAGGCAGGCAGGCAGGCAGGCAGGCAGGCAGGCAGGCAGGCAGGCAGGCAGGCAGGCAGGCAGGCAGGCAGGCAGGCAGGCAGGCAGGCAGGCAGGCAGGCAGGCAGGCAGGCAGGCAGGCAGGCAGGCAGGCAGGCAGGCAGGCAGGCAGGCAGGCAGGCAGGCAGGCAGGCAGGCAGGCAGGCAGGCAGGCAGGCAGGCAGGCAGGCAGGCAGGCAGGCAGGCAGGCAGGCAGGCAGGCAGGCAGGCAGGCAGGCAGGCAGGCAGGCAGGCAGGCAGGCAGGCAGGCAGGCAGGCAGGCAGGCAGGCAGGCAGGCAGGCAGGCAGGCAGGCAGGCAGGCAGGCAGGCAGGCAGGCAGGCAGGCAGGCAGGCAGGCAGGCAGGCAGGCAGGCAGGCAGGCAGGCAGGCAGGCAGGCAGGCAGGCAGGCAGGCAGGCAGGCAGGCAGGCAGGCAGGCAGGCAGGCAGGCAGGCAGGCAGGCAGGCAGGCAGGCAGGCAGGCAGGCAGGCAGGCAGGCAGGCAGGCAGGCAGGCAGGCAGGCAGGCAGGCAGGCAGGCAGGCAGGCAGGCAGGCAGGCAGGCAGGCAGGCAGGCAGGCAGGCAGGCAGGCAGGCAGGCAGGCAGGCAGGCAGGCAGGCAGGCAGGCAGGCAGGCAGGCAGGCAGGCAGGCAGGCAGGCAGGCAGGCAGGCAGGCAGGCAGGCAGGCAGGCAGGCAGGCAGGCAGGCAGGCAGGCAGGCAGGCAGGCAGGCAGGCAGGCAGGCAGGCAGGCAGGCAGGCAGGCAGGCAGGCAGGCAGGCAGGCAGGCAGGCAGGCAGGCAGGCAGGCAGGCAGGCAGGCAGGCAGGCAGGCAGGCAGGCAGGCAGGCAGGCAGGCAGGCAGGCAGGCAGGCAGGCAGGCAGGCAGGCAGGCAGGCAGGCAGGCAGGCAGGCAGGCAGGCAGGCAGGCAGGCAGGCAGGCAGGCAGGCAGGCAGGCAGGCAGGCAGGCAGGCAGGCAGGCAGGCAGGCAGGCAGGCAGGCAGGCAGGCAGGCAGGCAGGCAGGCAGGCAGGCAGGCAGGCAGGCAGGCAGGCAGGCAGGCAGGCAGGCAGGCAGGCAGGCAGGCAGGCAGGCAGGCAGGCAGGCAGGCAGGCAGGCAGGCAGGCAGGCAGGCAGGCAGGCAGGCAGGCAGGCAGGCAGGCAGGCAGGCAGGCAGGCAGGCAGGCAGGCAGGCAGGCAGGCAGGCAGGCAGGCAGGCAGGCAGGCAGGCAGGCAGGCAGGCAGGCAGGCAGGCAGGCAGGCAGGCAGGCAGGCAGGCAGGCAGGCAGGCAGGCAGGCAGGCAGGCAGGCAGGCAGGCAGGCAGGCAGGCAGGCAGGCAGGCAGGCAGGCAGGCAGGCAGGCGGCAGGCAGGCAGGCAGGCAGGCAGGCAGGCAGGCAGGCAGGCAGGCAGGCAGGCAGGCAGGCAGGCAGGCAGGCAGGCAGGCAGGCAGGCAGGCAGGCAGGCAGGCAGGCAGGCAGGCAGGCAGGCAGGCAGGCAGGCAGGCAGGCAGGCAGGCAGGCAGGCAGGCAGGCAGGCAGGCAGGCAGGCAGGCAGGCAGGCAGGCAGGCAGGCAGGCAGGCAGGCAGGCAGGCAGGCAGGCAGGCAGGCAGGCAGGCAGGCAGGCAGGCAGGCAGGCAGGCAGGCAGGCAGGCAGGCAGGCAGGCAGGCAGGCAGGCAGGCAGGCAGGCAGGCAGGCAGGCAGGCAGGCAGGCAGGCAGGCAGGCAGGCAGGCAGGCAGGCAGGCAGGCAGGCAGGCAGGCAGGCAGGCAGGCAGGCAGGCAGGCAGGCAGGCAGGCAGGCAGGCAGGCAGGCAGGCAGGCAGGCAGGCAGGCAGGCAGGCAGGCAGGCAGGCAGGCAGGCAGGCAGGCAGGCAGGCAGGCAGGCAGGCAGGCAGGCAGGCAGGCAGGCAGGCAGGCAGGCAGGCAGGCAGGCAGGCAGGCAGGCAGGCAGGCAGGCAGGCAGGCAGGCAGGCAGGCAGGCAGGCAGGCAGGCAGGCAGGCAGGCAGGCAGGCAGGCAGGCAGGCAGGCAGGCAGGCAGGCAGGCAGGCAGGCAGGCAGGCAGGCAGGCAGGCAGGCAGGCAGGCAGGCAGGCAGGCAGGCAGGCAGGCAGGCAGGCAGGCAGGCAGGCAGGCAGGCAGGCAGGCAGGCAGGCAGGCAGGCAGGCAGGCAGGCAGGCAGGCAGGCAGGCAGGCAGGCAGGCAGGCAGGCAGGCAGGCAGGCAGGCAGGCAGGCAGGCAGGCAGGCAGGCAGGCAGGCAGGCAGGCAGGCAGGCAGGCAGGCAGGCAGGCAGGCAGGCAGGCAGGCAGGCAGGCAGGCAGGCAGGCAGGCAGGCAGGCAGGCAGGCAGGCAGGCAGGCAGGCAGGCAGGCAGGCAGGCAGGCAGGCAGGCAGGCAGGCAGGCAGGCAGGCAGGCAGGCAGGCAGGCAGGCAGGCAGGCAGGCAGGCAGGCAGGCAGGCAGGCAGGCAGGCAGGCAGGCAGGCAGGCAGGCAGGCAGGCAGGCAGGCAGGCAGGCAGGCAGGCAGGCAGGCAGGCAGGCAGGCAGGCAGGCAGGCAGGCAGGCAGGCAGGCAGGCAGGCAGGCAGGCAGGCAGGCAGGCAGGCAGGCAGGCAGGCAGGCAGGCAGGCAGGCAGGCAGGCAGGCAGGCAGGCAGGCAGGCAGGCAGGCAGGCAGGCAGGCAGGCAGGCAGGCAGGCAGGCAGGCAGGCAGGCAGGCAGGCAGGCAGGCAGGCAGGCAGGCAGGCAGGCAGGCAGGCAGGCAGGCAGGCAGGCAGGCAGGCAGGCAGGCAGGCAGGCAGGCAGGCAGGCAGGCAGGCAGGCAGGCAGGCAGGCAGGCAGGCAGGCAGGCAGGCAGGCAGGCAGGCAGGCAGGCAGGCAGGCAGGCAGGCAGGCAGGCAGGCAGGCAGGCAGGCAGGCAGGCAGGCAGGCAGGCAGGCAGGCAGGCAGGCAGGCAGGCAGGCAGGCAGGCAGGCAGGCAGGCAGGCAGGCAGGCAGGCAGGCAGGCAGGCAGGCAGGCAGGCAGGCAGGCAGGCAGGCAGGCAGGCAGGCAGGCAGGCAGGCAGGCAGGCAGGCAGGCAGGCAGGCAGGCAGGCAGGCAGGCAGGCAGGCAGGCAGGCAGGCAGGCAGGCAGGCAGGCAGGCAGGCAGGCAGGCAGGCAGGCAGGCAGGCAGGCAGGCAGGCAGGCAGGCAGGCAGGCAGGCAGGCAGGCAGGCAGGCAGGCAGGCAGGCAGGCAGGCAGGCAGGCAGGCAGGCAGGCAGGCAGGCAGGCAGGCAGGCAGGCAGGCAGGCAGGCAGGCAGGCAGGCAGGCAGGCAGGCAGGCAGGCAGGCAGGCAGGCAGGCAGGCAGGCAGGCAGGCAGGCAGGCAGGCAGGCAGGCAGGCAGGCAGGCAGGCAGGCAGGCAGGCAGGCAGGCAGGCAGGCAGGCAGGCAGGCAGGCAGGCAGGCAGGCAGGCAGGCAGGCAGGCAGGCAGGCAGGCAGGCAGGCAGGCAGGCAGGCAGGCAGGCAGGCAGGCAGGCAGGCAGGCAGGCAGGCAGGCAGGCAGGCAGGCAGGCAGGCAGGCAGGCAGGCAGGCAGGCAGGCAGGCAGGCAGGCAGGCAGGCAGGCAGGCAGGCAGGCAGGCAGGCAGGCAGGCAGGCAGGCAGGCAGGCAGGCAGGCAGGCAGGCAGGCAGGCAGGCAGGCAGGCAGGCAGGCAGGCAGGCAGGCAGGCAGGCAGGCAGGCAGGCAGGCAGGCAGGCAGGCAGGCAGGCAGGCAGGCAGGCAGGCAGGCAGGCAGGCAGGCAGGCAGGCAGGCAGGCAGGCAGGCAGGCAGGCAGGCAGGCAGGCAGGCAGGCAGGCAGGCAGGCAGGCAGGCAGGCAGGCAGGCAGGCAGGCAGGCAGGCAGGCAGGCAGGCAGGCAGGCAGGCAGGCAGGCAGGCAGGCAGGCAGGCAGGCAGGCAGGCAGGCAGGCAGGCAGGCAGGCAGGCAGGCAGGCAGGCAGGCAGGCAGGCAGGCAGGCAGGCAGGCAGGCAGGCAGGCAGGCAGGCAGGCAGGCAGGCAGGCAGGCAGGCAGGCAGGCAGGCAGGCAGGCAGGCAGGCAGGCAGGCAGGCAGGCAGGCAGGCAGGCAGGCAGGCAGGCAGGCAGGCAGGCAGGCAGGCAGGCAGGCAGGCAGGCAGGCAGGCAGGCAGGCAGGCAGGCAGGCAGGCAGGCAGGCAGGCAGGCAGGCAGGCAGGCAGGCAGGCAGGCAGGCAGGCAGGCAGGCAGGCAGGCAGGCAGGCAGGCAGGCAGGCAGGCAGGCAGGCAGGCAGGCAGGCAGGCAGGCAGGCAGGCAGGCAGGCAGGCAGGCAGGCAGGCAGGCAGGCAGGCAGGCAGGCAGGCAGGCAGGCAGGCAGGCAGGCAGGCAGGCAGGCAGGCAGGCAGGCAGGCAGGCAGGCAGGCAGGCAGGCAGGCAGGCAGGCAGGCAGGCAGGCAGGCAGGCAGGCAGGCAGGCAGGCAGGCAGGCAGGCAGGCAGGCAGGCAGGCAGGCAGGCAGGCAGGCAGGCAGGCAGGCAGGCAGGCAGGCAGGCAGGCAGGCAGGCAGGCAGGCAGGCAGGCAGGCAGGCAGGCAGGCAGGCAGGCAGGCAGGCAGGCAGGCAGGCAGGCAGGCAGGCAGGCAGGCAGGCAGGCAGGCAGGCAGGCAGGCAGGCAGGCAGGCAGGCAGGCAGGCAGGCAGGCAGGCAGGCAGGCAGGCAGGCAGGCAGGCAGGCAGGCAGGCAGGCAGGCAGGCAGGCAGGCAGGCAGGCAGGCAGGCAGGCAGGCAGGCAGGCAGGCAGGCAGGCAGGCAGGCAGGCAGGCAGGCAGGCAGGCAGGCAGGCAGGCAGGCAGGCAGGCAGGCAGGCAGGCAGGCAGGCAGGCAGGCAGGCAGGCAGGCAGGCAGGCAGGCAGGCAGGCAGGCAGGCAGGCAGGCAGGCAGGCAGGCAGGCAGGCAGGCAGGCAGGCAGGCAGGCAGGCAGGCAGGCAGGCAGGCAGGCAGGCAGGCAGGCAGGCAGGCAGGCAGGCAGGCAGGCAGGCAGGCAGGCAGGCAGGCAGGCAGGCAGGCAGGCAGGCAGGCAGGCAGGCAGGCAGGCAGGCAGGCAGGCAGGCAGGCAGGCAGGCAGGCAGGCAGGCAGGCAGGCAGGCAGGCAGGCAGGCAGGCAGGCAGGCAGGCAGGCAGGCAGGCAGGCAGGCAGGCAGGCAGGCAGGCAGGCAGGCAGGCAGGCAGGCAGGCAGGCAGGCAGGCAGGCAGGCAGGCAGGCAGGCAGGCAGGCAGGCAGGCAGGCAGGCAGGCAGGCAGGCAGGCAGGCAGGCAGGCAGGCAGGCAGGCAGGCAGGCAGGCAGGCAGGCAGGCAGGCAGGCAGGCAGGCAGGCAGGCAGGCAGGCAGGCAGGCAGGCAGGCAGGCAGGCAGGCAGGCAGGCAGGCAGGCAGGCAGGCAGGCAGGCAGGCAGGCAGGCAGGCAGGCAGGCAGGCAGGCAGGCAGGCAGGCAGGCAGGCAGGCAGGCAGGCAGGCAGGCAGGCAGGCAGGCAGGCAGGCAGGCAGGCAGGCAGGCAGGCAGGCAGGCAGGCAGGCAGGCAGGCAGGCAGGCAGGCAGGCAGGCAGGCAGGCAGGCAGGCAGGCAGGCAGGCAGGCAGGCAGGCAGGCAGGCAGGCAGGCAGGCAGGCAGGCAGGCAGGCAGGCAGGCAGGCAGGCAGGCAGGCAGGCAGGCAGGCAGGCAGGCAGGCAGGCAGGCAGGCAGGCAGGCAGGCAGGCAGGCAGGCAGGCAGGCAGGCAGGCAGGCAGGCAGGCAGGCAGGCAGGCAGGCAGGCAGGCAGGCAGGCAGGCAGGCAGGCAGGCAGGCAGGCAGGCAGGCAGGCAGGCAGGCAGGCAGGCAGGCAGGCAGGCAGGCAGGCAGGCAGGCAGGCAGGCAGGCAGGCAGGCAGGCAGGCAGGCAGGCAGGCAGGCAGGCAGGCAGGCAGGCAGGCAGGCAGGCAGGCAGGCAGGCAGGCAGGCAGGCAGGCAGGCAGGCAGGCAGGCAGGCAGGCAGGCAGGCAGGCAGGCAGGCAGGCAGGCAGGCAGGCAGGCAGGCAGGCAGGCAGGCAGGCAGGCAGGCAGGCAGGCAGGCAGGCAGGCAGGCAGGCAGGCAGGCAGGCAGGCAGGCAGGCAGGCAGGCAGGCAGGCAGGCAGGCAGGCAGGCAGGCAGGCAGGCAGGCAGGCAGGCAGGCAGGCAGGCAGGCAGGCAGGCAGGCAGGCAGGCAGGCAGGCAGGCAGGCAGGCAGGCAGGCAGGCAGGCAGGCAGGCAGGCAGGCAGGCAGGCAGGCAGGCAGGCAGGCAGGCAGGCAGGCAGGCAGGCAGGCAGGCAGGCAGGCAGGCAGGCAGGCAGGCAGGCAGGCAGGCAGGCAGGCAGGCAGGCAGGCAGGCAGGCAGGCAGGCAGGCAGGCAGGCAGGCAGGCAGGCAGGCAGGCAGGCAGGCAGGCAGGCAGGCAGGCAGGCAGGCAGGCAGGCAGGCAGGCAGGCAGGCAGGCAGGCAGGCAGGCAGGCAGGCAGGCAGGCAGGCAGGCAGGCAGGCAGGCAGGCAGGCAGGCAGGCAGGCAGGCAGGCAGGCAGGCAGGCAGGCAGGCAGGCAGGCAGGCAGGCAGGCAGGCAGGCAGGCAGGCAGGCAGGCAGGCAGGCAGGCAGGCAGGCAGGCAGGCAGGCAGGCAGGCAGGCAGGCAGGCAGGCAGGCAGGCAGGCAGGCAGGCAGGCAGGCAGGCAGGCAGGCAGGCAGGCAGGCAGGCAGGCAGGCAGGCAGGCAGGCAGGCAGGCAGGCAGGCAGGCAGGCAGGCAGGCAGGCAGGCAGGCAGGCAGGCAGGCAGGCAGGCAGGCAGGCAGGCAGGCAGGCAGGCAGGCAGGCAGGCAGGCAGGCAGGCAGGCAGGCAGGCAGGCAGGCAGGCAGGCAGGCAGGCAGGCAGGCAGGCAGGCAGGCAGGCAGGCAGGCAGGCAGGCAGGCAGGCAGGCAGGCAGGCAGGCAGGCAGGCAGGCAGGCAGGCAGGCAGGCAGGCAGGCAGGCAGGCAGGCAGGCAGGCAGGCAGGCAGGCAGGCAGGCAGGCAGGCAGGCAGGCAGGCAGGCAGGCAGGCAGGCAGGCAGGCAGGCAGGCAGGCAGGCAGGCAGGCAGGCAGGCAGGCAGGCAGGCAGGCAGGCAGGCAGGCAGGCAGGCAGGCAGGCAGGCAGGCAGGCAGGCAGGCAGGCAGGCAGGCAGGCAGGCAGGCAGGCAGGCAGGCAGGCAGGCAGGCAGGCAGGCAGGCAGGCAGGCAGGCAGGCAGGCAGGCAGGCAGGCAGGCAGGCAGGCAGGCAGGCAGGCAGGCAGGCAGGCAGGCAGGCAGGCAGGCAGGCAGGCAGGCAGGCAGGCAGGCAGGCAGGCAGGCAGGCAGGCAGGCAGGCAGGCAGGCAGGCAGGCAGGCAGGCAGGCAGGCAGGCAGGCAGGCAGGCAGGCAGGCAGGCAGGCAGGCAGGCAGGCAGGCAGGCAGGCAGGCAGGCAGGCAGGCAGGCAGGCAGGCAGGCAGGCAGGCAGGCAGGCAGGCAGGCAGGCAGGCAGGCAGGCAGGCAGGCAGGCAGGCAGGCAGGCAGGCAGGCAGGCAGGCAGGCAGGCAGGCAGGCAGGCAGGCAGGCAGGCAGGCAGGCAGGCAGGCAGGCAGGCAGGCAGGCAGGCAGGCAGGCAGGCAGGCAGGCAGGCAGGCAGGCAGGCAGGCAGGCAGGCAGGCAGGCAGGCAGGCAGGCAGGCAGGCAGGCAGGCAGGCAGGCAGGCAGGCAGGCAGGCAGGCAGGCAGGCAGGCAGGCAGGCAGGCAGGCAGGCAGGCAGGCAGGCAGGCAGGCAGGCAGGCAGGCAGGCAGGCAGGCAGGCAGGCAGGCAGGCAGGCAGGCAGGCAGGCAGGCAGGCAGGCAGGCAGGCAGGCAGGCAGGCAGGCAGGCAGGCAGGCAGGCAGGCAGGCAGGCAGGCAGGCAGGCAGGCAGGCAGGCAGGCAGGCAGGCAGGCAGGCAGGCAGGCAGGCAGGCAGGCAGGCAGGCAGGCAGGCAGGCAGGCAGGCAGGCAGGCAGGCAGGCAGGCAGGCAGGCAGGCAGGCAGGCAGGCAGGCAGGCAGGCAGGCAGGCAGGCAGGCAGGCAGGCAGGCAGGCAGGCAGGCAGGCAGGCAGGCAGGCAGGCAGGCAGGCAGGCAGGCAGGCAGGCAGGCAGGCAGGCAGGCAGGCAGGCAGGCAGGCAGGCAGGCAGGCAGGCAGGCAGGCAGGCAGGCAGGCAGGCAGGCAGGCAGGCAGGCAGGCAGGCAGGCAGGCAGGCAGGCAGGCAGGCAGGCAGGCAGGCAGGCAGGCAGGCAGGCAGGCAGGCAGGCAGGCAGGCAGGCAGGCAGGCAGGCAGGCAGGCAGGCAGGCAGGCAGGCAGGCAGGCAGGCAGGCAGGCAGGCAGGCAGGCAGGCAGGCAGGCAGGCAGGCAGGCAGGCAGGCAGGCAGGCAGGCAGGCAGGCAGGCAGGCAGGCAGGCAGGCAGGCAGGCAGGCAGGCAGGCAGGCAGGCAGGCAGGCAGGCAGGCAGGCAGGCAGGCAGGCAGGCAGGCAGGCAGGCAGGCAGGCAGGCAGGCAGGCAGGCAGGCAGGCAGGCAGGCAGGCAGGCAGGCAGGCAGGCAGGCAGGCAGGCAGGCAGGCAGGCAGGCAGGCAGGCAGGCAGGCAGGCAGGCAGGCAGGCAGGCAGGCAGGCAGGCAGGCAGGCAGGCAGGCAGGCAGGCAGGCAGGCAGGCAGGCAGGCAGGCAGGCAGGCAGGCAGGCAGGCAGGCAGGCAGGCAGGCAGGCAGGCAGGCAGGCAGGCAGGCAGGCAGGCAGGCAGGCAGGCAGGCAGGCAGGCAGGCAGGCAGGCAGGCAGGCAGGCAGGCAGGCAGGCAGGCAGGCAGGCAGGCAGGCAGGCAGGCAGGCAGGCAGGCAGGCAGGCAGGCAGGCAGGCAGGCAGGCAGGCAGGCAGGCAGGCAGGCAGGCAGGCAGGCAGGCAGGCAGGCAGGCAGGCAGGCAGGCAGGCAGGCAGGCAGGCAGGCAGGCAGGCAGGCAGGCAGGCAGGCAGGCAGGCAGGCAGGCAGGCAGGCAGGCAGGCAGGCAGGCAGGCAGGCAGGCAGGCAGGCAGGCAGGCAGGCAGGCAGGCAGGCAGGCAGGCAGGCAGGCAGGCAGGCAGGCAGGCAGGCAGGCAGGCAGGCAGGCAGGCAGGCAGGCAGGCAGGCAGGCAGGCAGGCAGGCAGGCAGGCAGGCAGGCAGGCAGGCAGGCAGGCAGGCAGGCAGGCAGGCAGGCAGGCAGGCAGGCAGGCAGGCAGGCAGGCAGGCAGGCAGGCAGGCAGGCAGGCAGGCAGGCAGGCAGGCAGGCAGGCAGGCAGGCAGGCAGGCAGGCAGGCAGGCAGGCAGGCAGGCAGGCAGGCAGGCAGGCAGGCAGGCAGGCAGGCAGGCAGGCAGGCAGGCAGGCAGGCAGGCAGGCAGGCAGGCAGGCAGGCAGGCAGGCAGGCAGGCAGGCAGGCAGGCAGGCAGGCAGGCAGGCAGGCAGGCAGGCAGGCAGGCAGGCAGGCAGGCAGGCAGGCAGGCAGGCAGGCAGGCAGGCAGGCAGGCAGGCAGGCAGGCAGGCAGGCAGGCAGGCAGGCAGGCAGGCAGGCAGGCAGGCAGGCAGGCAGGCAGGCAGGCAGGCAGGCAGGCAGGCAGGCAGGCAGGCAGGCAGGCAGGCAGGCAGGCAGGCAGGCAGGCAGGCAGGCAGGCAGGCAGGCAGGCAGGCAGGCAGGCAGGCAGGCAGGCAGGCAGGCAGGCAGGCAGGCAGGCAGGCAGGCAGGCAGGCAGGCAGGCAGGCAGGCAGGCAGGCAGGCAGGCAGGCAGGCAGGCAGGCAGGCAGGCAGGCAGGCAGGCAGGCAGGCAGGCAGGCAGGCAGGCAGGCAGGCAGGCAGGCAGGCAGGCAGGCAGGCAGGCAGGCAGGCAGGCAGGCAGGCAGGCAGGCAGGCAGGCAGGCAGGCAGGCAGGCAGGCAGGCAGGCAGGCAGGCAGGCAGGCAGGCAGGCAGGCAGGCAGGCAGGCAGGCAGGCAGGCAGGCAGGCAGGCAGGCAGGCAGGCAGGCAGGCAGGCAGGCAGGCAGGCAGGCAGGCAGGCAGGCAGGCAGGCAGGCAGGCAGGCAGGCAGGCAGGCAGGCAGGCAGGCAGGCAGGCAGGCAGGCAGGCAGGCAGGCAGGCAGGCAGGCAGGCAGGCAGGCAGGCAGGCAGGCAGGCAGGCAGGCAGGCAGGCAGGCAGGCAGGCAGGCAGGCAGGCAGGCAGGCAGGCAGGCAGGCAGGCAGGCAGGCAGGCAGGCAGGCAGGCAGGCAGGCAGGCAGGCAGGCAGGCAGGCAGGCAGGCAGGCAGGCAGGCAGGCAGGCAGGCAGGCAGGCAGGCAGGCAGGCAGGCAGGCAGGCAGGCAGGCAGGCAGGCAGGCAGGCAGGCAGGCAGGCAGGCAGGCAGGCAGGCAGGCAGGCAGGCAGGCAGGCAGGCAGGCAGGCAGGCAGGCAGGCAGGCAGGCAGGCAGGCAGGCAGGCAGGCAGGCAGGCAGGCAGGCAGGCAGGCAGGCAGGCAGGCAGGCAGGCAGGCAGGCAGGCAGGCAGGCAGGCAGGCAGGCAGGCAGGCAGGCAGGCAGGCAGGCAGGCAGGCAGGCAGGCAGGCAGGCAGGCAGGCAGGCAGGCAGGCAGGCAGGCAGGCAGGCAGGCAGGCAGGCAGGCAGGCAGGCAGGCAGGCAGGCAGGCAGGCAGGCAGGCAGGCAGGCAGGCAGGCAGGCAGGCAGGCAGGCAGGCAGGCAGGCAGGCAGGCAGGCAGGCAGGCAGGCAGGCAGGCAGGCAGGCAGGCAGGCAGGCAGGCAGGCAGGCAGGCAGGCAGGCAGGCAGGCAGGCAGGCAGGCAGGCAGGCAGGCAGGCAGGCAGGCAGGCAGGCAGGCAGGCAGGCAGGCAGGCAGGCAGGCAGGCAGGCAGGCAGGCAGGCAGGCAGGCAGGCAGGCAGGCAGGCAGGCAGGCAGGCAGGCAGGCAGGCAGGCAGGCAGGCAGGCAGGCAGGCAGGCAGGCAGGCAGGCAGGCAGGCAGGCAGGCAGGCAGGCAGGCAGGCAGGCAGGCAGGCAGGCAGGCAGGCAGGCAGGCAGGCAGGCAGGCAGGCAGGCAGGCAGGCAGGCAGGCAGGCAGGCAGGCAGGCAGGCAGGCAGGCAGGCAGGCAGGCAGGCAGGCAGGCAGGCAGGCAGGCAGGCAGGCAGGCAGGCAGGCAGGCAGGCAGGCAGGCAGGCAGGCAGGCAGGCAGGCAGGCAGGCAGGCAGGCAGGCAGGCAGGCAGGCAGGCAGGCAGGCAGGCAGGCAGGCAGGCAGGCAGGCAGGCAGGCAGGCAGGCAGGCAGGCAGGCAGGCAGGCAGGCAGGCAGGCAGGCAGGCAGGCAGGCAGGCAGGCAGGCAGGCAGGCAGGCAGGCAGGCAGGCAGGCAGGCAGGCAGGCAGGCAGGCAGGCAGGCAGGCAGGCAGGCAGGCAGGCAGGCAGGCAGGCAGGCAGGCAGGCAGGCAGGCAGGCAGGCAGGCAGGCAGGCAGGCAGGCAGGCAGGCAGGCAGGCAGGCAGGCAGGCAGGCAGGCAGGCAGGCAGGCAGGCAGGCAGGCAGGCAGGCAGGCAGGCAGGCAGGCAGGCAGGCAGGCAGGCAGGCAGGCAGGCAGGCAGGCAGGCAGGCAGGCAGGCAGGCAGGCAGGCAGGCAGGCAGGCAGGCAGGCAGGCAGGCAGGCAGGCAGGCAGGCAGGCAGGCAGGCAGGCAGGCAGGCAGGCAGGCAGGCAGGCAGGCAGGCAGGCAGGCAGGCAGGCAGGCAGGCAGGCAGGCAGGCAGGCAGGCAGGCAGGCAGGCAGGCAGGCAGGCAGGCAGGCAGGCAGGCAGGCAGGCAGGCAGGCAGGCAGGCAGGCAGGCAGGCAGGCAGGCAGGCAGGCAGGCAGGCAGGCAGGCAGGCAGGCAGGCAGGCAGGCAGGCAGGCAGGCAGGCAGGCAGGCAGGCAGGCAGGCAGGCAGGCAGGCAGGCAGGCAGGCAGGCAGGCAGGCAGGCAGGCAGGCAGGCAGGCAGGCAGGCAGGCAGGCAGGCAGGCAGGCAGGCAGGCAGGCAGGCAGGCAGGCAGGCAGGCAGGCAGGCAGGCAGGCAGGCAGGCAGGCAGGCAGGCAGGCAGGCAGGCAGGCAGGCAGGCAGGCAGGCAGGCAGGCAGGCAGGCAGGCAGGCAGGCAGGCAGGCAGGCAGGCAGGCAGGCAGGCAGGCAGGCAGGCAGGCAGGCAGGCAGGCAGGCAGGCAGGCAGGCAGGCAGGCAGGCAGGCAGGCAGGCAGGCAGGCAGGCAGGCAGGCAGGCAGGCAGGCAGGCAGGCAGGCAGGCAGGCAGGCAGGCAGGCAGGCAGGCAGGCAGGCAGGCAGGCAGGCAGGCAGGCAGGCAGGCAGACAGACAGATTCCCAAAAAGTTCGTGAAGTGCCCAAAGAATTCCATTAAAATTTGGTTGCTGGTGTAGCTGATGGAGTTCCCCCAGTACCCTGAAAAAACACGCATACATTTTTTTTCCAGCGCTTCTATACTCGCGGGCAACTTTCTGTGGCTATGAAGGGAAAGCTATGGGCGCGGGGCTGCTGCACATGTGTTAGCACGCCGAGTAGTCCGGCAGCGTTTGACAGTGATTTTGGTTGCGCAGAACAGACGCTGAAACGACGCAGCTTCAACGTGCGACTTGTGTGTTCTATCTTATTTAACTGTTACTAATTAAGTGTCTATTAATGCCTTTCCCCGCCACCCACCCTATATAATACCTTAATTAAAAGGGTCTTTTAATGACAATAAATGATGATGATGATTCTTTGTCTGCCCCAGTCTAAGCTAACGCGAATTAAGACGTAAGACACTTTTCAGAGGCGCTCTCACCAGTGCGCTTTTCTCCTCATTATCTTTCCCTTTACAGCCACAGAATTATTTTCGTGAGTATAATTAACGTCAACGTACATTACGTTGTTTGCGGGGGATTTCTCTGTTTCACTGATTTCAAGGCTCTTTCATCCTTTAATGTGGTGGGTTCCGTGAAATGTAACTGTCTAGCAGAGCTGCTATAGCACTGGGTGCTATTTTAATGTTAAGCACTCTGCCAATCATGAATCTTCTTCCTCTAAAAAACTTTACCTTCGGACAGCACGAATACATTAACCACGCAGTGGCTCTTCCTGGTGCTGCGCAATTGTTTGAAGGCTAACTACTACCACGCCATAGCGCACGTCAGGAAGTCTACCTTAGTGAGAGTGAATCCTACTCTTCAAGTAAGGTATTCAACATGTACGTGAACATTAATTTCTCATAAGAGGGATGTAGAGTAGCTGAACACCTGTCCTACAAAAATACATGTACAACGTGCCATTGGGGAGACATGTACAAGGTACAAGCCATAGCAAATGTCTGACATTTTTTATTATAATACAGTCTTGCCCATGCTGATGCGGCAGCAGTTAAGTGCTCGAAATTCGGTTTGCCTCGTCCGTCCATCATGTCCTTCCATCCTGTTCAATCTGTTTACGCTGAGAACGGCGATTTTTGTCATCTTCAGGTCACTTTGTTAACCCCAGCTTCGCCATTGCAGCAGCGGGGAGAATACGTCCACGGCCGCCTCCACTGCTATTTGAACCCATGCCAATTAAGCCCCGCGCATTTAGCAGTTGAGCGCTCTAATCACTGAGTCATCGCGCTACAACAGTGCTTGGCAATTAGTGAAAGGCTTTGCACAGCACGCAGACTCTGAGAGTAGTGGCGTCTTTGCATGTATTCTGGAAGCCAGAGCCAGCATGCTACTGCAGTGACCGACAATTGCATTGTGTGCATTGCATAGAAATTGTTCTTGACAAAATGGCGCTGTGCATGCGGGCAATTCCTCGTTGTAATGCTCGTGAAAATTGAAAATAGCATCGGCTATCTATCTATCTATCTATCTATCTATCTATCTATCTATCTATCTATCTATCTATCTATCTATCTATCTATCTATCTATCTATCTATCTATCTATCTATCTATCTGTCTATCTGTCTATCTATCTATCTATCTATCTATCTATCTATCTATCTATCTATCTATCTATCTATCTATCTATCTGCTTAAGCTTGCACATTGGCCCAAGTTTTCTACCTGCTTCGGCCACTAGGTGTGTGCTCCTAGTCGTGATGCGGCGTAGTCGTTCCAGTCTCGTCATTCCAGCTTCGTGATACCTTACTCTCGTCATCCCATCGGTTCTATGAAGGGCCAGTGGCCCTAGTTGTCCAATGGTTTGGCTACTAGGTATGGGCTCGTAATCGCAATGCCTTCGTGGCCGTTGCGTTGCCGTCTTTCCTGCTGTGTCATCCGACTCTCTTCACGCCATCGTCGTCGTGCATTCGTTCTCCCGCCGCCATAGCGATGCCGTACTGGTAGTTCAATCGCCGTCACTCCAGCTTCGCGATCTGACTCTCGTCGTCTGACCCAGTGGTACACATTGTCTGATAGCTTAGGCGACTAGGTGGTGGTTCGGGGTCCTGCTGAGGTCGTGGTCGTTGCACTTCGTCATTCAAACTTTGTCATCCGACTCTCTTCATGCCTTCATTACCACATCATCGTCGTCCCACAGTTGTGGTTATGCTTTCGTTTCACCGCGTTGTTTTATCATTGTCTTTCAATATCTTCATCCCACTGTCGTCAAGCAGTTGCCCTCCTATTGTCTTCTTCGTTCCATCGACCTGAGTGCTTTTTCGCCATTCAATTGCAGTCACACTGTCGCCATTCAGTCGCGATTATGCACCCTTGTAATGCCATCATCGTCAGAGAGCCGCTATCATGCATCCATTATTATATAGACCATCGTCGTGATGCACTCGTTGCCGTACTGTCGTCGTCATTTTGGTTAAATTATCCGGCTCTCGACATGCCGTCGTTGTCAAACCATCGTCATCATGCAGGTTTTGTGACAGAGCCATCGTCAGATCATTGTCATCATACACTTGTCGTCATTCCGTGGTCCTCATGCCCTTGTCATGCCACTGTCGTGACAAATTTGTCGTCATGCATTTGTTGTCGTACCACCTTCCTTGATCCATCGTTTTCATTCCTTTCTGGCCATTCTATCGTAATGATGCTCTCGCGATTCAATCGTGATTATTCTGCCGTTGTCCTGCCATCGTTCTTATTGCGTCATCGACACACAGACGCTATCATGCATTCGTTGTCACGCTGTCGTCATGTTGCCGTCTTGGTCGGGCTATCATCGTCATTCCCGCTTCTTCATCCGGTTATCGTCATACCGCCGTTGTCCTGCCATCGTGCAGTCGTCGTCATCTCACTGTCATCACGTAGTCGTCATGACATTGTCGTCGTTATACCTTCGTCATATTTTAAATAACATATCATTGTCGATGCCGTCGTTGTTACACGCATTTGTTTTTCGATCGATATCCTTCCTTCGTCACCATTCCATCGTCGTTGCGTCGGCTTCATACATTCCTTATCATGTCGCAATGGTCATGGATCACCTTGGAAAGCGGCTGCCCTACCAAAGTGGGACGACATCGCATTATGTGACATGAAGCCGATAAACGCACCTTTAGAAATATGATCTGTCGCTACATTGCTCGATTGCTATTCGCATTACCGTCGGCAGTCATCGTGAGATGTCTGCCGTAATTTCTTTTTCGTGCGAATCTAGGAGATGGCAGTGCATCACTTTGCTCGTGACATCCGTTGTAGAAGACGTTACAACATCCGAACTGGATAATCGAACGAAAAAAATTGCCGACAATTACGATAATTCCAAATGCGAAATTTGAGTGCAGCTCTTCAGCTGTTTCGACTTTTCGGTACATTGAGACAAATAATTCGAGAAAGACATGTGCGTACAGTTACAGACAACTTTTCATACTTCACACATATTCCTTCTTCAAGAAACACTCTATTCCCAGTTCTTGATTATCATTAAGGAAGCTTTGTGGTCGGAGAAATAGATGGATATATGCTCGATTTGCGTCACCAATGCCTGGTTCGGCGTAGCGCACCTCCGCATTCAGGCGGTGGCCGCGCTGGTCCTCTGCTCTGGCAGCTCATTTATCAGCAGCCGCAGACGCTGAACTTCCACTGGTTGCCTCGCTCATGGCTCCGAAAGGACTGGCTGAGAATAAACTATTTATATAGGCAGACGTATTATATCATAATATAAACCGTCTGTGAGCCTCGGACAATCCGTCTCGTACGGAACATTTCGAAAATAGCCACCGCAAATGGAGCGTAGCTTGGCGCAACTGCCTCGGTTATCGGGAAGTCGAGGGAGGTAGCACGTCGACGCATAGGACCGTTGCGCGGCAAGGAGATGGCAGTGTCTGAATGACGCGGCTGACGCTGCTAGCGAGTCCACTGCAGGTAGCTCTGCGTTTCGGCTTGGGACGCGCGCACCGTGATTCGCTGATACCGGGCCGGCGCTTCGGCAACCGGAGAACACCGCCCGCTCTTTCGCGGTCACCGCCACGGAGGAGTGGGGCGAGGGCCACACGCAGTGGTGAACGGCGGCGGCTATGCGTTCGGCTTGGGCAGCAGCATATCATCGAGGTCAGCCGCCACCGAGCCGGCGCTCTTATTGCTGCCGCACAGAGGTGGCAGTGGAAGAGGAGTGAAGATACAAGGCTCGCGCCGTGCACGAGAGAAAGCGCCAGGAGCACGCGGAGCTAGAGCAGCGCGCTGGTTACGGCTACTGAGATAGTTACGGCGAGGCACAACGGCGACGCGAAACGCAGGAACGGGCGTCAAAATGCTTTTGGAAGTTCCCTAAAACTTCCTAATCTTTGGTTTACTTGATACAGTATCATGGGACTCTCACTTGGAACACTGATGTTGGGATGCAGCCATAGGAATTTTCGCTGTGCCATATAAAATTACTTATGCAACACATAAAGGTGACTTTATTAATATATGCCGTTTTATTTTGATAATTTATTTATTTATCCCTCATTAAATTGTAAAATTCAAATAGCAGAAAGGCTAACTTATAAACAATATTATTATTATCCAAAATTTACTCAAGTCTACACTTTACACTACATGTTGTTGTATTCTGCCTCTATATAGCTATTATTGTACAATTAGAAACACTGGATTGCTCCTTTGTATATATAGTACTTTTAACATGTATTCTGCCTTTTCACAACTGTAATTGCATAATTAGAAACATTGTGCTACTTCTAGTAGTTAAAATATTGTTGTTTTTCTGTATTTTATACCACTCCCCCCTGTAATGTCTGTTGACCCTGAGGGCATAATGAGTAAGCAAATAAATAAATAAATAAATAAATAAAATGTGTCTAGTGTAATGTTGAAGTTCTTTTCATGCACGCACAAGGCCCTATTCTTGTTACAATAAGATTCCTCGGGTCTAGGAGCGTTCATGATAGATTTTAAGAGCG
This sequence comes from Dermacentor albipictus, assembly GCF_038994185.2. Classification (NCBI taxonomy): domain Eukaryota; kingdom Metazoa; phylum Arthropoda; class Arachnida; order Ixodida; family Ixodidae; genus Dermacentor; species Dermacentor albipictus. Next base: position 389,631,650 of record NC_091821.1, read on the forward strand.
CCGACCCCTACCGATCTATAGTGTACGCGGTTTGTTTGTGCTCGTCAGTCTTTCTCTCTCACTCTACTTATCTCTTCTTCTACTTCTACTTCTCTTCTACTTCTCTTCTTATCTCCCTACTCCTTCCCCGGCGCCGGGAAGCCGCCCGCAACTACCTCTGGTTAAACTCCCTGCCTTACTACCCAACCTTTTTTTCTCTCTCTCTCTCTCTTGAACTTGTCCCTCCTTCTTCCTCCTTACAACTTTATTGCACATTTTCTTTAAGCTAAAATCCGTCTCTTTATAGTCTTAGTTTGCACATGCATTTGTTGGCTTATTAAAACCCTCGGTTCTTGGCCAATCCTTCACAGTGGCTTTGTGTTATGTACCAGGAGCGCCATCATCATTGTAATCTGCAACCGAAGCCTTAAACGACTCACCGAGGCTGAAAGGCGAGGGCTCTTTAACACAGCAACTACTCCCAGGGTGCTGCCGTATCGCAGACGCCATGCGAATCGCTACTTTATTGAGCTGCGAGAAGATTTAACCTCCGAGAGAGATAAAGCCCTTCAAAAAGACTCACTGAAAAGCGAGAGGCCTTTAACAAGGCAGTTCTTGTGGGTTTATTGTGTATCAGCGTAGGCTGAATCAGTGACACAGCCACAGTAGGGTTCCTAAAAAATCTTGTGCGTGCTGCAGAGTGTGTATGGGCACTAGTATAGAAAAATGACGTGTATAAATACACAAATTACATTTATTCGTGCATTAGAAAGCACACATTCTTAACTTGCATTACAGCTAGTGGGGCCATTGCGATCTAATTTTGCAATTGTGCGAACTCTGTATTCGTGGGGCTGGGAAATGCATTTGCATTACAAACGGTGCTTGTGCCCTCACCCCCCCCCCCCGCCCCCTCTACCTGTGGCCCCCGAGACGGTCTCGCGCCGCTCGGGCCCGGCGTACACGTAAGTTATTTGAGATTCGCGAGTTAGCCTCATTGACGTACGCTCGTGCTCCGTATACGAAGAGGGACAGGTTTCACCATAGTCAAGGGAGTTACATATCCCGCTGTCTTATTACGCCCATTCGAGACCCAACGTGTCGAGTGAAGGTGGGCCGTAGCCAAAGAAGCGTGAAATTTATGCAACAAACTTGTATATTTCTACGCTTCATAAATCCTTATAAACCCCAGTTTGGGTTTGATAGAACACACCTGCTACATAGGGAGCTTTCTCATGCGAACATTCCAGCTCGGATGGACAAACGTACTGCCGCGCTACGCCTCTCTGAACGCCGTGCAGGAGGCTAAATTTTGCTCCGAATGCGTCAGGCATAGAGCCATCAGTTCATGTGCCGCATGCATGATCGAGTAATGGGTTCTTTCTTCTACAAAATGATGTCAAATAAAGCGCCTGACCTCTGTTCATATCCTCAAACGCTTACAATTGGTTAATTGTGATACAGCTAGTGGAAAACCAGCAGCATAATCTCACAGTTGTGCTCGCTCCCTATTCGTAGAGGGCCTGCAATGGTGAACGGTGGTGACACCAACTTGGCATCGCTCTATCTTTCTGCCCGAGTCACTGCACGCCATCCTGGTGACTGAGTCTTGAGCGCAGAGGCACCACAAATGCGGGAGCGTGAAATTTCTGGAAAAATTGCACACTTGTAGGCCTTACAGCTCCTAATGAGCACGCGTTTGAGTTTCATAGATTATATCTGCTATGGTTGAATGGGCTCTCTCAAATGCGACCACTCCATATGCCTATATTGAACGCCGAGTGACCGACAAAATTGGCCCCCGATCACGTCGTGCGTGGTGCCACGATGGCGTCATCTGTAGCGAAACACGCATGATCGAGTAATAGCTTCTTTCCACTACACAACAATACTAAAGTAACACAAATAAGACATACGGTTGCAAATATATAATAGATAAAAGTATAAGATGTCCTCGTTACGTACAGCTTCAGCAAGGAACCCCTCTGAACGATTATAAAGCCGTTTCAATCGATAGAAGCGAAAATAAAATCTGAGCACATTGTACAACTGGCTTCAAAAATGAATATCTTTTTTTCCTTCTGCAGCAGGCTGTTCGGCCCTCGTCATATCAGCCCGGCCGCATTGTAATACTCCCGAAGACTGTGTAATTCAATCTGGCTGGCACGAATTGGGCCAAGAACTTTGAGAAGTTTAAAAGCACCAACAAGCTGAAAGAATCATGTACAATACCTTTCTGGAAGCAGCCGAGTATAGATTGGTGTGGCGGCGAGAGCAGGCCCGAAAACGTTCAGTCAATTTAACAATGGAATTGCCTTTGTGGTTCAGAAAGCGAACCACTCGCCTAACGTGAAGCTACGCCGTCCGTGCAAGACTTCGCTCTGGTTATGCTCTGTTACATATCATAGGTGAGGCAGTTGGCCCACTCCAGCTAATAACATAGAGGAAAAAAGTCAGGCTTGCAAAATACGGACAGCATTGTCACAGCGCTAGCTGCATGAACACCCTCATCTGAGCTCGTATATTAAACACTGTTGTTATCGACTGTTTACCCCGATAAACCAGTCGCGCATGGAGAACGCGACAAGCCAGCGACCTCGTAATAGCCATCTACAACTGCGACTATTTATAGGAAACAGCTGGACGCCGCAAATACGGGTTCGGGAAATGTACTAGGGGACATTCTTTCACGTGACCTGAGCCCTAGCCTGCCAGGTCCGCGTCAGAGACAGGGTCATTGTGCCTCACTCTTTCCCTGTTTGAGCACATGATGAACGTATGTTTAAGGCCACTCCATCCTGCGAGGAAAGGGCCCCATAATCTCCAAATTGGCGGGTGGTTATACCATTCTTCTCCTAACGCCGGATTGGGGGATGGCGACGGAAACAGGACGACAGAGGGGTTAAAAGAGGAGGGGTACGCTTTATGAAAACGGTCAGATACTTGTACGTATCTTATGTTCAGTATTCCTGCGTAGTTCTTGTAAGAAATTTGATTTATACGTGTGTGTTTAAAATGTCCTAGATGTCACGGCGAGTAGCACGTTCCCTCATTCCTCCCCGGTGACTGAAGATCTCACACCTTCGGACCCCCGGTTGCAACAACTCAATGGGAAGGCTAACGTGCGCAATTCTTTCGGTGAAACCTCATGACCTCGCTCATTCGACAACCGCAAGTCGAACTTTCTCCCCGGCATCGGCGGTGACCTGCAGCTTGTGCTGCCCTCTGTTCGCCACTCTGTCGAGTCTGGCGTTACCTTCAGGCCGCCTCACGTTTTGGAGCCTCAGACTGCAAGAATTCCACGTCACCGTGATCTAGTAGCTCAGACGGAAACAGCAGTGAGAAGGTACTCAACTAAGATGCCTTCTCGAGTACTTGGAAGCAAGGCCAACCTGTGTCGCTATAATGTAAAGACATTCCAAACTGTGTTTATTCCATCACTGCAATCCACGATTGCTCAAATATCTTTCGAGAAAGTGCCATTGAGCCTGTCTGTAACGGACGTTACGAAACCCGCTAACACTCCTGAACTGATATGACGTGGGCGCACTGCTCATGCATGATTAGACCAAACAAAACATTTTTTTCCGGTCCTACCTCTTTCTCACCAATAGCCTTTGGTTATTGCTCAAAACCTTTCTGGGCTGCGCCCAGTTTGCCTGTCTGTCTGTCGCGCGACGTCAGAAAGCCACGAAAACTCACCCCGTCACAGTGACCTGTACGCATTAAAGGTGCATCACTGTTCCGAACATTGTAATCATCATTGTAATTTTTGTAATCGCTGAAAACTACCCGGTTCCTTAAGGACTACAAGATGTGTGCCCATCAATCACTCCAGCCCTGGCTATTTGCTGCTGCCGGGGAGAACGTATTCGTTTGTGTATAACACAAATTGTTGCGTGGTGGTCTGACATTGTCGAGCCATTTCGACACGTATTCGACATCGCTTTGGCAACTTTCCTTCACTGAGGTTCCGTTTCTGCGGTTGTAGCGACACTTTTGTTCTTCCATTGCTCGCCGTCCTGGTTTAGACCAACCACCGCAAGCAAAGTAACGGGGTAATGGGAACGAGGTCAAACGCGGACGCCCACGCCCACATTCCATCTCCGGTTAACTTATTTCACTTCCCTAGCTCGACACTAACGAATCTCTCTCCACTTCTGCGGGTTCATTACCTCTTGTCAGCCAAATAGATAAGAGCCTGTCAAGGTAGTCAATGCCTGTTTTAGGCTTGTAGCGCAGCTCGGAAGAGCAAAAAAGGAAGGAGGTAGGGGTAATCAAAGGGAACGGAAAACAGAGTGAGCACTAACTTCCAACTGACAGTTTATTTCGTGACACAAGACTACTTATAGACTCGGCAAACCATATGACATCAGGAGATAACAAAGAAATGAAGCAACAAAACCGATAGTAACCAAGTGGTAACATATTCAGACAGCCTGTGACTGCAGTCGGAGATACGCCAATTCATTGTTTGATAATGATAATGAAGGTGAGCTTACACATGCATGGCCCAGACCAATGATAGCCTTTGCTTCGATGATTTCCCTTGTGAGCTGATTACGACTGCGACCAAGAATGACGCATTCCTCTAAGACAGTTTCGCAACCACACGTTTTGCAGTGCTGCGCGAGAAACCCCCCAGCTGTAATACAATTCTTGGCATTGTAACCATGTTCGCGCAGCCTGTCATTCAGACATCGGCCAGTTTGACCAACGTAACGTTTTCCGCACTTGAGTGGAAAACAATAAACGACACAATGTGTGCACTTAACAAACTTATTTTTGTGGTTCTTGTCACAGGAAAGAGGAGCTACCTTATTGGGATTAGTGAGTTTGCAAATCCTCATTAGCTTGTTAGGGGCAGAAAACATTACACGAACGTTCGCTCGCTGGGCGATTTTCTTAAGATTATGTGAGACGGTGTGAATATAAGAGATGACGCTAGTCCTACCCCTAGTAGTTACAGGATTATCTGCGTGCTGGTTGTCTTTTCTACGCTCTCTTAGAATTCGTTCTGCTATTGACACTTGTAGGGACAGAAGTGCTTATCGCTGTTGGCTGTACCTAAATCAGTCTTGAGATGGTATTTTTCGCTATAATCAGAAGACGTGTGCTTTCTTTGGTCCTTAGCTCAGGGAATACAAAGGAAATCCTCACACATAAATATAATATTGGTGTGCCCTCCGGGCGTAATGCCAAGGGGTGTTAAAACAGTCTACATTACGTAAGCTAGTCGACTCGTTTCGAAACCTGCGATTTCTATTTTGATGCATGGTGGTGCATGTTGGCCTTTATGGGTGGAGCCTTTGTTCTTATCGAAAGCTAATGTGGAAGAGAACTGATATAAGGCAAAACAACGCCAAGACTACAAGCTTAATATATGCTGGCAGGCTTAAAGTGTCACTAAAGAAAGGAACTTGAGCTGTAGCAAATGACCCTCCTACGATATCTAAGAAGCATGCCTCACCATCGGAAAAGGTCTTACAAAGCCGGAAAAGACGGGATAGCATGGGAGCGATCGCAACACCGCCTTGAATTTCCCACACCAGGTTTCCGTGAGACCATAAATTTTGCAAGCGCCTACTTCAGCATGGTTATTTGTTATCAATGAAGATCAACTACATTATATCGTAAAAAAAAAGAAAGCTGACGGCTGAACTTATCAAGATCCACGACTTTTTACATAAAGCCAAAGGCCCATATCGATAAAAAAATAAAACGTAGTTTGAAATTTAGGACGTCATAATGAAGTACTCGTGCTCGGGTTTCGGTGAGAAACTTATGAAATGAAACTTTCAGCTTCATATAATTCTTGTTCTAGTAATCAGCCTATTAACATGAAATTAACGAAAATAGCGTTTTGAAAGAATACTTCAAAGTCTAAACAGATTGTGCCTTTAAGAAGCGCGAAAGACGGGCGTTAAATCACATCAGTTATGTGTATTAGTTCTTGAGAGTAACATTGGCCGCACAGATACACCAATACTGAGAACCCGAACCATTAATTGGCATTGAACTTGCGTATATAAACCTATGGGATTTGCAGTTTTTGCTCTTTGGGATATGTTCTTTGATATAAAATGCGTCCATTTCATGTCGAGTATTTTAGCACGTAAGTGAAGGTCAAGTTACTCTAAAGTACAGCTTGTTAAACTGAATATTGGGATCTGATGGTAAGTGCAGCTATGTTTCATGTTCATCTTCAGCTTAAGTTTGCTCAGAGTGGTTTTTCAATATATTGCAATCGCATGCGAACGAAGAGGCGATTCGGAAAAAAATCCGTTGACTGCCTTCGTGTATGTGGTTATAGCAGTTTTATGATGTATGTCGTGAAGAAAATGGATATATTTAGATTGCACTATCCTACTTGCAGTCAAGTCAGTAGAAGAAATTCTTTATACTGAATGATGCTAAGAAATGTGCTAGTGTTTGGCTGGACACATTTTGATCATAACTACTGATCAGGTAGCATAAGTAGAAGCAGTGCTATTAATATTGCATGTATCAATCAATTACAGCGCAATTTAAGACGGAACGCCACAAGTTGCATTGCAAGAGCAACTTTTTATTGAGACCTGAAGGTGAGTAATGCATTCCTTGACGGCTACCTTGACGGAACACGCAATCCAAGGTTCAATGTGTATTGTATATTTCATAAAGATAGTCGTAATAAGAAGGGTCAACAATCATTACAGCTGATATCACCTATACGTTCCCATTTGTGCGTAAAAAAGTCCCTTTTGAGACCTTTCTCCGGTTGTCTATATCCGTTTCGCAGGGTTGAATGCTCTATCACTTGATGGACAGAAGACACTGCATCTGGTGTGACAATGTAGTGGACCATCTAGAATCCAGTGCCGTTGAAGCCACACGCAATACTTAGCGTGTAAGCCCCCCCCCCCCCCCCCCCCCGTTGTCCATTAGGAGCCACTCGTCGACCTTCACGTCAAAGAACAGTTCTCTAGGCTCAATGACCTCAAGCGGGTTACAGGTGGCACCCCACAACGTGGTCAACACATCCAGTTTTCTATCTCTTGGCTCCTGCAGTAATGGCAGACGAAGCGACCCAGACAAAACTGTCACTTTACATTCGTACTTAATTGTGCTGTGGGTTTCAATTATCGCGTGTAAGAAAAGAGGCTCAACAGGATTGAAGCGATGAACAGTGTTACCCGAGATGTTTAACATGAACAAAAGCAAGTACGCGGAAGATTTAGCAAGGGTGCCGTGAAGCGACTCTTGATCTTGAAGAGTAATATCACCCATCATATTAACTTGCGGTTTGTGCTACAACAGCATCTCCCTTATATAGGACGTATTCATACGACCAACGAACGCTCACTCTGGACCACAAATCAATTAGGCATTTTAGCTTCTTCTGCCATTATTCTCTTGTGTGTGTTTGGCTTCTAAGCTTATCGTATAACGTTTTAAGCACTAAAAAATTATGAGGATAGCGAAAGAAACCCGAAGAACAATGTGCCTTCCCGGTCTTTCCTTAGCGGGAATTACGTCACACAGTAAATATCAGCTAAGAGAAGTTGAACTTGTTCTAAAGCACATTTGTAAGCTTGCGGTACGCTGATGAAATAAAAAAAAGGTTTTAGCTCAACGTAGGACTAGCATAAGAACCGTCTCGGTGTTCAACCACTTCAAGGAAATGTGAGCGGCGAAACAAAACTAGTGCGTCAAGGTGATGCTTGGAAAGATTGGTGGCAGGTCGTTTGCGCAGAACTCCTTCTTCAAATGTTTCGTGAAGCAGCGAGGTAAATGTATGTTGGAAGGCTGTGAGGCTTTAGGATTCGTCTACTTTGATTTACAGAAATGACTTTTCATTATACTTAGCCCATCTACCTGAATATTCACGGCTACGACAATACTAAAACAAATTTATGCGAGCGCTTAGTAGGCTTCGTAACTAAACGCCGCCCCGGAATTATACTGAAAATTAGCACAACAATAAGTACGTTTATTACGTTTTTCTCAAACAATAAGTAAATTTCAACACTACATATATTATAGTTGCCGTGAAATAATAAATTCACCTGAAAAAGCTGTGTTTTTGACGGCTGATGTGAACAAGAATTTATATTTCCATATGCGATTATTTTTTTTGTGTATCCACGCTTAATAATACAAACTAAGTAGGTCACATTTCCATTTAAAAAGCCTCTTAAACTTTACTATGTGTTCTTTTATATTGATTTTAGCTGCGGAACCTGTTCACGGCATTTCACATGCCTTGCTCATTCATTCCCAGTGTTAAACACCAAAATTACCCTATACAAGTTATAATGATTCCACCGGTCATGCCCTTCTCACTTCGTACACAAAACACACTGCCATTATAACGCTTGATGACCAAGTATTCCCTAAGAATTCCTGGATGCAATTTGCGCTGCAAAGCTGTATAGCAATACACAGACGAAGAAATCCCGGTCCCACACATATACAGTATAGTGCCCTCTTGCTGTGTCTCATTAGAGCTCTGCAGCACCCACACGCAACCTTTTATAGAAATTCAGCTTTGTACATCGCTCATTGAAACACCCCAGTACCTCCTAATAATGGGATTCGATTCCCGTATTTCTTTTCTGCTGGATTCGACCTTCACTGACTAACGTCTTATTACTTAAACTAGGAGCTACTTAAGGTAAATTCCCTGAAAATTTACATCGCTACAAAGCTGATTACCTGTTGACCTCAAGTATTATGGTTCCGGTGGCTCATTCAATTGAAGTTGCACTTGGAACATTTTTGTTTATTTGTGTGCTGCGATGTTTATTTATGCAGCTGTGAAAGCTGTGTATAGTAACACGCCACGTTAACCCAGTGTCTAGATGCTGTGCTGCTGAGGTCGCGCCTTCCATCCCGGCCTCGATGACCGGAATTTGATTATGCGCGAAAGGCAAGAACGCTCGTGGATTTAGATTAAGGAGCGTGTTAAAGAACCCCAGGTGGTCGAAATTATTTCGGGGTCTGCTAATAGAGCGTACTTATAATCAGTTCGCGATTTTGATCTCATAACTCCAGAATTATTTTTTTTTCGTGGAACTAAGTGCAGCAGTAAGCTCATTTGCGACATCAAAGCCAGATTATCTAAGCGAAGTGTTTTCTTAAATGTAATCCAGCCCTTAATATGTACGAGTAAGAAAACAAAAAGTGCCACCTTCATTATCATAGCTCTACCACAGGAATAGGCATTAAAATGTTGATTTAATGCCGGATATCATTCGGGATCTAAATTGTGAAGCGCACAATTACTGAGCAGCAATTGTTTGCTTTGAAATATCACTGCACAGAAAATTAAAATCAGGGGGAGTTGGTGTGTGAGAGTGCACATTCCATATACCTGTGAGAATGAAAAAAAAACAGTTACCATTCTTGCTTAACAATTTCTTATATCTGTAAACCAACCAGCAATACAACGCTTGATGCCGATTTCATGTGCATTATTTCTTACACCAAATGCTTTTATTTTCCTTGAAAAGCTTCTATGCACCCGCGGCAACCGCACGTTGCTGAGGAGTGGACACTGACGTGGCGGATACAGTGACAGATGACACGGCTTTCCTCACTCTGCACGGAGCATCTGACGAGGAGGACATCGAGTCTTGCTAACTGCAACGGCAGAAACGCCCAGGAAAAGTGCCAAGGTCGGTGTGCTGCACACGCTGACAGCGGTGGGAGGATGTATAAATCTTCGATCATGGCTTGTTTCCTGAGGAAATGCACTATTCCAATAATATGCTTACGCACACCAAAACATGAAATTCTGTGTCTACATCGAAGGCATAATACATTACGTGCCTAGATTGTATGCGGATAAACAAGTACTTTATGTTTGCACTTACTTTTGGGCAGCGCCTAACCAAAAATTTTTTATGCGTATCCGTAGTAGGTATAGCATACTTATTCAGAGTAGCAGTCATGATGCCCTTTAATACAATGACACGCCGTAATAACATTACCTTTTTTCTTTCCTTATTTTCACATCTGACGAGATTCATATGACAAGCACCCGAATAATATTCGAAGCTTTTGAACCTATTAGTGGGCTTTAAAAAGCTCGTTCCGGAAAGTTGCGAGCACGAGAGCTTCAGCTCTGTTCAAGATTACCCATAAGCAAAAAACGTATAGACAGGATCCTGATTACACAAAGACTGTTCACAAAGCCATCCAAGGAAACCTTTCATTTTTGGAGTACTGGCAACCTGCGTAACAGCCTTTAGACTGGAGTGGGTCATAGAGAACACCAACAGCGAAAAGTCTGGGGAAAAAATGACACGCACAACCCAGGTCATGGTGTGGACAATTAAGAATGCAAGTAATGCAATGAAAACAATATGACTGGAAATGCCAACATACTAAACGACACACAAAAAAATAAAAGCAGATAAATAATTAAGCGTCAGACCACGTTCTAGACTATTTCATAACAGGAGATTAAAAAAGGGATAATTTTAGCACCTGACGCAAGCCCTAGAGGATATCGACCCTTGGCTGAACATACATAACAGGTGGTGAGTTGTATGTCGACAGGAAAACGCAACTGAAGTCTTCATTCTAGAACGCTGACGTTCACGACAGTGGCAGGAAATAAATGTAGCAATGCAAAACAACATGATAAAAGTGGCTCATTCGAAAATATAAATATAAAGAGGACAATGTGACACGCGTTCACCATATTGACCTAGCAATGCACATGTTTCACAAAAAAAGGTGCACAATAACTTAAAGCAACTGGGTAACGTGACAGACATGAAGCACTTTGAAGTCCCAATGTCTGTCCTAGTTCAAGTTACTTCAACATCACACGCTTAAAGAGCGCCAAGAACCAGGAAAGCATTTCACGAACTATTAATTTACTAATAAAGTAACACTTTACTAATATCAAGCGAAACTATGCGTTAACCCTGAATAAAAGCACAGCTTTCAAGTCACGCTTCCGCGCTTAAACAATCAATAAGTAGGATAGAAACCCAACAACACTCTTCCTGAGGTACTTCCCGGACAGTGGACCAGTTGAACTGCGGTTGCGACGCACAACCAAAGGCATCGCAGAACTCTTCGAGGTGCCGAATTGATATGGACAGCCTCAGCCCAACATCGACATTGTTCAACTCGAAAGTCTGGCCGGAGTGGAGCAGGACAAATAACAGCAAAAATAATTGACTGGCCGAAAAGCTTTCGAGGCCGAACGCCAGCAGCATTCGGTGCCAGATCGGAGTGGTAATGGGACGAGCCATGGAATGTAGCGATAGGAGGAGGTGTTTGCGATCAGGTGCCAGGATTCGTCCGAGGATCTCTATCATACAGTACGCGTTACCGAACATTTGTTGACCTGTCCTGAAATTCCAGTTCTTTTTGCCGGTCAGCGCATTCCAGAGAGCGTCGGCGAGCAGAATTGCCAGCACATGAGGGTTGTTGACGCCAGCGCCGTTGACACCGCCGCCGTTGACTCGGGTACGATCACCTCTGCGGGTGGCGTCGAAGTTAAGGAGCGTATAGACGCCAGCCGAGATGACGATATGGTTGCCGCCCTGCTGACGAGTGCGTCGAATAAGTTATGTCGGAACCTGCGCAGCCCTCCGAGACCACGCGCAGCGTTGCTGCGTCTCACCTGATAGAGTGAGAATAAAACTTCCTTACATCCCTTACGAGCGCAGGTACCGGTCTTGTATGTGGCTAGATGTTCTGTTAATCGCTCATAGAGCTGGTCTGCCTAAATCACACTTCCTGGCTTCATCTAAATCATTTTAGCAACACTACTGCGTCAAAAGAGTTTGAGGAGACACATGCATCGTGCTTGTACGAATATCATCATAGGCCTTTACTGACGCAGCCACCTGGGTAGGCCCGTTTCAAAACGCGTAGGTGCCTTGAATTTCGGATCCGAGGAGAGTTCTGTACAACGTGTACGCTGTAGAGAGTGGCTGTAGTTTCCAGCATCAGTGTGAATTTCTCTGGCCCTACGTCGGGTAAGCGGAACAAGTGACTAGGATACTCGAGGACTGCGATAATGTTCCACTGGAATCCGAAATGCTATTTTATTGAGTAAACATTCGAAGCGTATAACAATACGTGCACAGCGGCGGCTTTGTCTCGAATACTATACTTCGCTGTGTGATTGGTATTCTGCACATAATTTCTTCCTTTTTTTCAATCAGTCCGAGAGGTACCCACGATGCGAGTCCTGGGTTTGTGGCTACAGAGCGACGGGAGAGCACTACAGACACCCAAGACCCTCAAATCCACAGCCAACAACATAGCCCAAATGATACGTCGCGTGACGTATCGAAAAGCGGGAATGCGAGAAGACGATACCCTAAGGCTCGTACAGGCCTTAGTGGTTAGTCGAATAACGTATGGCTTACCGTACCAAATCCTGAACAGGGAGGAGGAAAAGCAGGCTGACCCAATAATCCGAACCGCTTTCAAAGCTGCTCTGGGCCTGCCTAAATGTACTTCAACGGAGCGCATGTTAGCTTTGGGAGTGCGCAATACTTTCGACGAACTGAGGCAAGCCACCCTGATGCGACAGAGGGAGCGCCTCAGCTTCACAAAAACTGGTAGGGCAATATTGGCTAGACTGAATATCCCAGCATACCCCATTTATCTCACAGAGCAGGCCGTATCTCTCCCTCCTTCAATGAGATCCAAAATTACAGTAGCCCCAATTCCAAAGAATATGCATCCAGAGTACAACAAAGAAAGGCGCAAAGCACGTGCACAACACATTCAATCAGCCTACTCTAATAACCATAGGTACAACACGTACTACACGGACGCAGCTCTGTATGCAGAGGCGACCGGGCAGCGCTACCAAAGGAGGTACGCCCTGGCAGTCGTGAACACTATCAGCCAACAGCATATTACCGCGTCGGCCATGGCGGGATCCCCAACCTCGGCTGAAATATTATCAGTGGCGATCGCACTCGCTCACGCCGAGCGTTCGCAAAGGGACTCGCTCGTGGTCACGGACTTCCAGGAGATATGTCGCATGTTTCTCAAGGGGCACGTGACTGCACCTAGCCTCGCGATAATCCCCAAATCCTTCAACCACCATCATCGCCTACTCTGGTGCCCGGGCCACGCGGGGGTACAGGGGAACGAAAAGGCTAACGCGTTAGCTCGAGGGTTCACTAACCGAGCGACGGCGTCCTCTTCTAACCCCAACCACCCGCACTACCCCTCACAAAATTCCACCAATTTAAATGCCAAAGACATCCTTGCTCATCAGCGTGGAGTCCGAAGCAAATACCCGCCGCCTCAACCACAACTTAACGGGGAAGAAGCCGCCGATTAGCGTAAAATACAGACCGGGGTGTTCCCCCATTTAAAATTGCTAAACGCCATGTATCCCACTCGGTATAGGGCCAACGGTCCTTGGTGCGGTGGCATACCTACACTAATGCACATAACCTGGGAGTGCACTAAGCACCCTCATAGGCCAAATACCAGTAGGACAATGGAGCAGTGGGAGGCACAGCTCGCCCGCTCCGACCTGACAGGACAAAAGTCCTTAATTAGCCAGGTCAGGCAAGCGGCAGAGGCCAGTGGGGCCCTGGACTGAGAGACTCCGACCACCCCTCCTTCAAACCTTTAAAATTACAATAAAGTTTCTCTCTCTCCTTTTTTTTGCTCTCAAGTAGGCGTGAAGAGCCCTTGCCATCCTCACTTACAAATACGGTAACGTACTACATAGATGTGCTAATTAAGTCACGTGATTGAAGCGGGGCGATAATGACCGGGTTTGCTAATATTATTTTAGAGCGATCAATAATTGTTCAAGAAGGAATGCCGCTGAAGTCCAGCTCTGGCTCAAGCAGGATTCCTTGTTGGTTGAGTGTTGATCACTTTCAAACCTCCGCTTACTGAGTGAAATTAGGTCTTTCTCATTAATTCTACTTTAGACATACAGAGTATTCCTAAGGAAATGGAAACTGCGCCTCTCTATCATGGAGAAGGTGACTTGAGCATCGGCAAATACAGCGTCTGCGACTTTGTGAAATAACTGCTGCACGAGAGTGCCTCGATCTGGACAAGACATTCCCTTTTTGTGCATTGTCTATAGAATATTTAAAAGATACTTCGATTGTGTGTAAGTGTGGCGGTAAGTAAGCTTATGTTTAATTTGTATGCTTTATGTCCGCTTTCCGATCTTCATAAAGTCAAAGTGCCATTGGGAAAGATGGTAAGGCACGCTAAGAAAATGAACAGTCTTTATGATTTCAGGTAGTTTGGTTACCTACTATGCACCCCATTCCCTTACCCCGGCTTTTCCTTCCACCTCTTGTGGAGTATCCTGGGCACGCCAAGCCTGCGCGTTTTGCCGGACGCGCTCGGCCTGTCTCCGCTTGCGTCACTGCTCCGTCTTTATTGCTCGGCGCTCGGCCTGCTCAACCTCTAGATCGCAAGACCAACCCGGTGCGTCTGTAGCGCACAAAGAACCCGTAGCAACTGCCAGAGGAGATCGACACAGCGTGCATCCGCCTACCCGGCTCCTCCTCGACGCTTCACTTCCTTTCTTAGGTATACTTTGTGGCGCAAAATGCACTTCTTGAAAAGAGACAGAAGAAGGGAAGACAGTCCCTTTTCATGAAATGTATTTTGCGCCGCAAAGTACACCTAGGAAATATAAGCACCAACTTGCCCAAGAATAAGTGCTTTTGGAAAAGCTCCTTTCTCCTTTCCCGCTCCGCTCAACGCCACCTAGATTTTCCTCTAGGTGGCGATGCTTTGCCGCTCGTTCGATGCGCTATTCCATGCTTTCCCCAGCGCGCCATTCTCTTCTCCACCTCCAGGCGCCTTGCACCTTTGGTGTTCGCTTCTCTCGTGGCGACACACTGTTAGGTATGGACGGACACCACGAGCGATACATCATCCCCTTACCTCCTACTTGGTCGGGCACAACGGGTGATACGTCATCCCCTAACCTTCTACTTGGTCGGGCACCGCGGGTGATACGTCATCCCCTTACCTTCTACTTGGCCCGACCCCACGGCGCCGAAGAGGTCATTCACCCGACCTTCTCCCAGGATTGATCGAAAAGAGGATCGACTTCTCGTTCCCGTGCTCGGTAATGCAGGAGGAGGGGCCCTCTCTTTGTGCCTGTCACGTGTCATCAACGGAAGCAAGATCCCGCCCACACTTGTAGAGAGCCTATTTAAGGGGCTCCGAAATGTACTTTTGATATACTTCATACTTGATACTTCATGCTCTTCTTATTTTCTTTCAACTACCTTTGAATAAACAGCGCAAGTTTCGCACTAGCAAATCGTCTCGCCCTTGCTCGGTCGCCATGGTCTACCGGATGCCTGCAGCCCGCCGACAACGCTACGCTACTGAATAAGTAATGTCGGTCGAGCTTCGTTAGGCAGGCGTCGCTACTTCTCGGCAGCAGTACGGTACGCTACCCTGGAGTACGCAAGAAACTGGTTGCTAATGGAGGGATCGCCTACAAACGCAACAAACTGGTTGCTAACGGTGGGATCGCCCCTGAAGTGCAATAACACATAATGTCGCCCATTTCACAGATGGGAGATGTACGCTGGCGTGTAAAACAACCGAAACTGAACGCCTTAAAGCGTGCCGTTCGATAACTTGGACTATCGGGACCTACTAAGTAGCACGACTGCGTGTCATTAGACCAACTACTTCAGCAGCAGGAGCTGTGTTTTTGTTTTGATACATCACCGGCGCCACCTTGAAATCTAACTAGCGAAGTCTTGTCGATCCGTTAGCCGTAGACCACGCCAGAACCACGACACAAACTAGCTGCTACATTCACGTCTTTATGCTTACCATATGTAACAGTGTTCGGAGGATATACTATATAAAATGCTTCACCTCTGCACGTCTTTCTCTGTAAACAAAGGTCCTGTCAAACCGAACATAATTATCCGGGCTCTTTAGGTTTCCTTTAATGGTGTTCTATTATATAAACAAAGTGTGGCATCATGCCACTAAATAAAGAAGCGAACGTTGCGAGACACGAGATAGGAGCGACGTCCTTGTTTGCAAGGCTTGCCTGAACCTACTTCGCCGACAAAAATGTTTTTCTTGATGACGTGGAACATATGGAACATAACGAGAGCTTCAGTCTGCTATTAGTACATCAAGTAAAATGAAGTGGGTGTCGCGATCTGATCAGTTTTAGTGCTGCATGTATTGTAACGAAGTTCGTGCGGGTGACTGCTGGAAACACCTTGACGTCACATGATTGTACAGTAATTCCCCTACCCAAGTTCTGGTTTGTCCAAGAGAGGCCTCATCTTGAGAGCTTCTTTTGGCTGGTGGTAGCCACTGCGTATGGGAGAACGTTGAACTGTTTCTTTAACGAGGTTTATGGTCGAAGGTGCTGCTATGTAGTGAACAGGGGGAAATCCAATTCCGTTGAAGCCGCTCACAAAGCTCAACGTGTAGGCGCCCATGTTGTCCATCACGAGCCACTCGTCGACCTTTACGTCAAAGAACAGCTTCATATCATCGATGCGGTCTAGGGGGTTGCACGTACCACCCCAAAGTGTGGTTAACACATCCATGGGCCTCTCCCGTGGCTCCTGTAGTGCCAAATACAAGAAAGGGCAGAAGGACCTGCTGTAAGAAGTATGGTTCAAATATGTCTTTCTACATCAGAAGTCAGTCTTAACGCTGCTATCCTGTACCAGTGACATGTTGATCGTAGGATAAATGAGAAATTTTGCACAATGTTTCTTTACCAAGGTGTAGACACCAATAGGATGAAGGGGATGTTCTAGTTACACTGCGTAAATTCAGTAAAGCTTTATAGATAATGTCGGTGGAGGTTTCTAGACCTAAGGTAGAAATTAGGTCCTTTATATATCCCTATTAAGTGTTGTCAGGGACAACTGTTTATCTTTCAGTGCTGGTTACGGTATCGTTTTAGTTCAGCGTACCTTAAGTTTCATCAGTATTTGAACCAGCGAAATATCTTTTGCTGTTAGCAGGTGTGCTTAATGTAAAATTATTGAAGTATTTTTGGATTCTGTTTCTTTCGTTAGCCCACCGCAATTCGACAAACATTTTCTTGGGCAAAGGCCGCTTCACTTGCCTTTCTCAAGACTGCACGAAAACCGTGAAAACTGCCCATCACGATATGATGTTTACAGAATGATTATGCTTCATTAGGCCGAACAAACGAAAGAAATTCGTTCCTGGTTCTACTTATATGTCACCATTAGCTTTCTGAAATTGGTAAAACTGTTTTCGCGCCTCGCCTACTTCGCCTGTCACTAGACATCACAAAACAGCGAAAACGCGTAATGTCAACTTGACGTGCATACATTACACTACATGGATGTGCAAGCAAAGATTGACTTTTTCCTAAAAGACAGAGAGTAGGGGCCGAGTTCCGAAAGGGGTAGAACACGGCTGCCTTCCGAATGCCCTGGCACTGGCTGCTCGGAACTGCCAGCGAGAATCGATTTCTTAGCGTGTAACAAAAAGCTTGCGTGACACTATAACGTTTTTTGCCCCCTTAACGCGAGCGAGCGACATGGTTCCTCCAAATTTTCTTCGCGAAGCATCCGTTCTAGCAGCATTTCTGAAGCCCCGTTGCACCCTGCAGCAATAATCGGCAAGAACCACCGCAAGCTATAAGCTAAAGGAAGCGGACCAAGCGGAGACGCACACCACCACTCGCCTCACCCGATTATTTATTTTCACTGCGCAAGCTCAGCCTCAGTAAAACCCTTTCCTGTTCTGTCTGCTCCTCGCCGCTCGTCAGCCAATTAATAAGTATGATGCTGGCACAGTAGTAAATTCTATTTGCCTTGAATACAAACAAAAAATCACATCTTATGAACGAAGAGAGCGTTTGATTGGGCTGTTAAACCTAACTTGCGTGTCACCGCCCGTTCTTGCGCTGGCAGTTACGTAAAGTTGACGTCAGGAAATCGGAATAAAATCAGAATGGAATAGCTTACGTTATAACGTCTCAGGATTTAACATATTCGCCGAGTGTTTAGCATGTCGAACTTCAAAATTTACTCCAGTCAACCAACATGGTAGGCAAGGCGTGGTTGGTTTCGAGAGGGTTAACTTAACCAAATTGAATGCCAGAAATGTCATAACATGCGTTTGTTCAACGCTAAGCTTACCTCAAACGGCATTATCTTCACGTCTAGGTAGTCGCAGAATGGAGGAATACAGTTGTTCTTGCTCTCATTGAGAAAGACGTCCTGATGTCGATGAGAAACCCCTGTTTCAAATATAACGGAAGCAATACAGAGTAAATGAGTTTATTTTGATGAGCCATCGCGATAAAAAATTTGGCGAAAACTGCAGAAGCGAGACATTTCAGTTCTCTTCTGGCGTAGATGTGCAACCTCTAATATGTGGCATGCCCGGCGTTGCTGGTGCAGGCCAAACTTGCAGTCTACCACTCCATTTGAATCTACCGGCTAGTTGTGAAAAAGATAACTGTTTTGTTGGACATGTTTATTTATTTATTTCACGTACTTTTAAGGCCCGAAGGCGTTACAGAAAGGAGTGGAGTCAAAACAAGAAGTAATGCAGTAAAAAATAAAAAATACAAACAAGTATTAACAAAAAATTTACAAAAGATATTAACAAAAGGCATTCTGAACGGCGGTTTTGAAGTTTGTAGGGTCGGTGATGAGTGCGATTGAGGCGGGAAGGCGATTCCAGTCCGTGCTTGTCCTGGGAATGAATGAGTCACTGTACCGGTTAGTACGGCACAATGGCACCCCGAATTTAAGGCTGTGGTCAGTGCGGGCAGAAATATATGACGGAGGGGTAAGAAGGGTCTCTTTTAAAAGGGGGTTCAAGTGAAAAACTTTGTGAAAAAGGGAGAGACGGGAAGATTTGCGGTGTGACGAAAGATCAGGTAAGTTAAGAGTTCGTTTCATTGAAGAAATACTTGCATAGCGAGAATAATTAGATAATATAAAGCGTGCACTGCGGTTTTGAATACTTTCAAGAGAAGAAACTCAAATGGCTGAAGCATATGGAAATCCCAAATGGCTGAAGCATATTCCAATTTGGAGCGAACTAAAGTTTTATAAAGAGTTAGCTTCAGGGAAGAAGGGGCAGAGCTAAAATTACGGCGTAAGTAACCAAGCATGCTATGAGCGTTTTTAGTAACATAGTCAATATGCGAGTGCCAAGAAAGGTTATTTGATATGTGAAGGCCGAGATACTTGTAAGAGCTAACTGACGTCACAGGTGCACCATTAATAAAGTAGGTGTGCGTGGCAGTGTTACGAGATATACGCATGGCCTTGCATTTATTTGAATTTAGTTGCATGCACCAATAAGAACACCACTCAATTACGCGGTTAAGGTCGTCCTGCAGCTCTTGGGAATCTGAAGGATTAGTAATTTTACGGTAAAGAACACAGTCATCCGCGAAAAGCTTTATGGAAGAGGAAAGAACGCAGTTCGGAAGATCGTTAATATAGATTAGAAAGAGAAGTGGACCCAGGACTGACCCTTGAGGAACACCTGCTGGTACGTTAGAAAACCGAGAATTACAGTTATTAGCGTTTACAAACTGCGTCCTGTTAGAAAGAAAGTTTTTTTATCCACTCGAGTACATTTGCGTCCAAGTTAAGTTGAGACAGCTTAAGCAGAAGTACATCATGGGTCACAGAGTCAAAGGCCTTCGCAAAATCAAGAAATACGCAGTCAATGTCGGTACCTAGATCAGAAATTGCAAAGAGATCATTAGTAAATGTTAAGAGCTGTGTTTCACAGGAAAAGAACTTACGGAAACCATGTTGACAGGGGTTGAAAAAGGAGTTTGATTCTAAAAACTCATCCAAATGTGAATATATTATATGCTCAATAATTTTACATGAAATGATGTTGTCGCTAAACCTTCGCTAGCGATTCATATTCCACAGATTTTTTTATGCCAATTTCATGCTGTTACGTAATTAATGGTTGCTCCAATAAGATAACATTTTGCGTCGCACAAGATGTAAACCTCAGCAATGTTATACGTAGAGGTTGAGCGCAGCTGCGAGTGGTATCTCATCATGTACAGCGACATGAATTATAAAAATCGGCTACGATATAATTATATCATAGGGAGAAAAAATACCCCAACACCTACAGTCACATAATTACCATCATAATGAAACTAAGGCCCCACTTTAATTATCGTGTGCTCCTGAGAATTCACAGTCATTGCAAGCACGTAACACTTATTTTTAGGAGATTTGTTAGTGCACCCAACTAATGCGTCCATGAAACTGAGACCAGGCCAAATCATTCGCGTGCGGCAAATGCGAATGTTACCGCGACGCTGCACAGGAAGCAACTACTGTTCGGCAGCAGAAAGAGCCCCCTGCCTGGCGTAGGGAGAATTCACACACACACACACGCTGAAGATTTGGCCTATGAAGGTTCCCGGTACGCTGCCGTAGGGCGGCTCGACGTTATCCTGGACCGGCGCTCCGTGTAGGTCGATTATGCAACTTGCCTATATCAGTGAGGCAGTGTGTGAGAGAGATTTATTCAATCATGTACAGGTTTGCGTGGAGGCATGCCTAACCCGCTACTCTAGATGAATAGGACGAAACAATGAAAGGATGTGGACAGTTCACAACAAAGAAGCAAGATAGTGGTTTCAGGTGTAAAATTTTACCTGACACACAATCAGACTGAATTAAGTGATTTGAATTCATGGGTTTTACGTGCCAAAACAACAACTTCATTATGAGGCACGCTGTATATTGGGGGAGTCTGGATTCATTTTGACCACCTGTATATCTTTAACGAGCCCCAAACGCCCGGGACCCGGGTGTTTTTCTATTAGGCGGCAAATGCTGATATCTGTCCATGGGCTAGCCAGTAAGACCTGCGTCAAAGCTGCTCTTCAAATAATGAAATTCTTGTACTTCACGTGCCCAAAACTATAACGTAGTTATGAGGGGTGCCATGGTTCGGGAGTCTTGATTAATTCTGTGCACCTGAGGATCTTGATAACGTGGACCCGATGCATGGCACACGAGCGTTTTTTTGCATTCCACCCCCGCCAGAATGCGGCCACCGCGAAAGAGGTCGAACCTGCAACCTCAAACTCAGTAGCCCAACGCCGTTCAAGTTGTAAACTGTTTTGTTTTGTTGACCATCTTCTGGCAAATTAAATGATGCGAATTGACGGGTGGGCCATTAAATATCTTATGCTGTTTGTGTCATTTCTTTCAGAAACTTCTGCAATTGGGAAGTAATTGATAACCATTGCCCTCGTAGCACCGTTGTAGCACCAGGGGATGTTTTGCCTGTAAGGCCGCGCGTTCTATACCTATCGCTTCGGGCTCATTTCTTTGGGGTCAAAATACAAAACCGCGGGTGTACTTAGATTTATGTGTATATGTGTTACAGAAGTCAAGGTGGTTGAAATAAGGCGTTCCTCATAATAATATCAAGACGATGAGCAAAACGAGAACAACGTGAAAGCAGAGGCCGACATTTCGACAAGGGGACTTCTGCTCTTCAAGGCGACATGACAAGTCTTCAAGACAAGTCCACTTGTCGAAACGTTGGCCCCTCATTTCAGGATGTTCTCGTTTTACTCATCGTCTGGAATTTCCATCTACCGCCTTCCCCGTGTTTTCTCATAATGGTATCGTGATTTCGGCGCAAAAATGCCCCGAAATCTTATATACTTAACCATTACCGATATTCGTTGCATTAAATAGAAACGATAAAAAATGTCCTTCACGACGTATCGCATAAACGCCTCAGCAAGTCGCAGCTCTCTATTAAAGAATTACAGCCCGTAATGCTTAGAAGTAAGAAAAGGAAACTAAATGTGAGATCTTTGCGTCCCTAGTACCACTAAAGAGAAAAAGCAGCAAGCTGTAATTCCGTTTCGGAAAGCCTTTGAGTTAGGCCAGCTATTCGTGATCTAAATGGCGGAAGGCTTGAACACTGGATCATGTTGCTCTTCCTTGAAATGCTACTACGTAAAAAATTGAGAAACGTGTTAGAAGGGGAGCTGTGAGGATGCCAGTTACACTTTTTTAAATAGCTTTTTTTGGAATTTCATAAAATTGTTAAATGGCAAAAAGACAAAAATAGAATCCCTTAATTGCTAACCCAAAATGCTGATTTTACGAGCATTACATTCTGCACGAAATGCTGATCTGTCTCTCGAAAACCTTTCTTTACACTCGCACGTCCACCGTGCACTACCGAGGAGTAGCAATCGACATGTCGGACGCCCTAGCAGACGACGTGGTTTCGCCACATCCTCGGCACGTTTGCCTGCACGGAGTAGGATGTGAGCAGGACACAGAGTTTTTTTTTTTGTATAGGAGAGCTTCTTTCTCGTATTTTCCCGATCACTGTTCGCATGCGCGAGTTGCGAGAGAAGCCTGTACCTTTCTTTCTCGAAACCTGAATTTCCCTAGGTGCTGCGAGCAGTAGTGGTACTACAGCGAAGGACACACTTTGTTCCGTGTGTCCCCATCCAAGCAGCACTACGCAACAGCGGATAAATTTTGGGAACTGAATTTTGTCTCCGTTCGCTTTATTTGGCACCGCAAAAAAAAAAATGCATTGCGTTCATGTCTGGGAGTTCTTCGGTTCGACTTGCGTTTTCAATAAACCTTTACTTGAGATATCAATTATATCGACACTTCAGATGAATATCCGCAGTCGTCATTTCTATGGCCGCGATATTCCGCATAAAGTACATGTGCGATAACATCACGAAAGCGCGCTAATAACCCCTACACTGAACCCCTACACTGGAAACTGCCTTAGGCGTGCGTCAGCACCAACGAAAGGATTAGATAGGTTTAGCTAGATTCTTAAAGTCATTTTGGCTCAAACCGATGTGTGTATCATGGTGTATTTGCACACAACTGATCAACACTAACGTTAGTGCTTGTGTTCAGAACGCGTATGCCGTAGGCTGTATGCAGAACGCTGCCCTGTCTCCCCTGCAGATCCGATTGAGCTGAGCGTGACAGAGCGTTCATTTGGCTACGTCGGTTTTGCTGCACACGCACTACGTGTCGTTCGCGTCTCTGGAGACCTTATATCCATCCACAAATGTGCCGCGCCTGCGTCATCATTCCGTGACAGCAACGCGGCGATAGCAAAAGCGCGCCTTCAATGTCCGTATAATTGTAAAACTACTCGCAGTCATAGATGTCACGGCAGTCTTGAATCGGAATGGGAGAAGCTACTTTGCATTGACAACCGTCATTAATGAATAAAGGAATGGAGAAAGCAATTACAGACAACACAAGATTAATAGAAAAGTTGGGCCGCTGTGCTTGTGGGCTGAAAACCCTCGAGAGAGGAACTACAACCGTCTGGTTCTCATTCTGCATATAATGAGCATCCTTGAGAGCGCAGTCTGTGCCGACAATGCTACATAGATTTGAAAGTGTCCGAATGACGATGCTGTGCCTTTTCGCCGAGCATGATCAAGCGCCTCTCTCATTTCAGACAAGAAGTGATCGTCCTGCAATGAAAAGTAGATTAGAGACTGTGAAGGCGTCTCTCGAGTCGCAAAACACGATCCATTTTTTCGTCGGCTCCGCAGTCACATAGCTCGAAGTGATAAGGGCGGCACAAAATGCTGTTGCCCTCCTTAACGTAGTGTATGAAAGCTTGAATATTAACTTGGGATGGGGGGAAAGCCACAGCTGTTCATGTTACGGTCGCAGTAGCAGCGTTCATAGAAATAGACACACAGCTTCTGTACTTCTGGTACAATAGTAGGAGGGAATCTTTAAAAAAACTCAGTGCCCTACCACTCTGTGAAGAAGGATGAGGAGCGATGCTTTGTATGTGGGCCCCTTAATGGAGAACTGCGCCTCCTCCATGGGTCGGCCCGGTATTGCACAATCTTCAGAGAAACTCACCTATGGGGAGCGCTTAACGCTTGCTTCACCTCCGCCGCTGGTCAGCCTGGCATTGCACTACCTCCGGTATGGACCCACGTGTAGGGAGTGCTTAACGCCTGCTTCACTTCCACCGCTGGTCGGCCCGGCACTGCACTACCTTCGTGATCGGCCCACCTATGGGGAGTGCTTAACATCTGCTTCACTGCCACTGCGGGGAAAAATTTCTGTTGTCGGACGCCGAAAGTAGTTCAACGGCGCGTTACAAGTACCCGAGCCCACAAGGGCAAGCGCCATTGAGCTTGGAATCTTTCTGCACTATAACCAGAATCGGCCCACATGAAGACCTTTCTTTTGACAGACGCCGAAAAAAACTACACTAGATTAGTCATATACAGCTTTCGCTGTAAGAGCGAACAGTGATAGTTGAAGAGAAAAGAGCACCTGCCTTCATTGATTCAATCTTCTGCAACCTCATTTACTGCGACAGCAGTAAGCTATCGCTGCCAACGCGGCTATCTTTATATTGCTATTGTTTCTTGAGCAATTGCTTTAAAACGCAGGCTGGAATGAGTTAATTAATCCAAACAATGGTGCTTACCAACTACCGTGAATTTGCTAAGAATCGGACGGTTTTAAATGTGTTGTTTCATAGATAATATGTTATCGAGAACTTTTTTTTTTTGTGGTGTGCCCAACGTTGTTCGTGTCCGCTAAAGTATTGTTTATTGAGACTTCCGAGATAAATACAGAAACGCCGTCACCATCAAAGATTGCGTGGGGCGCGAAATCCGGCCTAAGTTGGCAAGCGCAAATTTTGCGCGCTTCCGCAGCGAACTCTCGTGTCCAACTTGCAAATGCGCTGCCGCTGGGTTTCGCATTCGGGGGGTACGCAGCAAAGCTTTGTTTTTCTCCGATGGATAACGCGATCTGACGACGATGATGGCCGTTGTTGTCACCGTCTTCTTTAGCGTAGCAGAAATGACGCCCGAACCCACGAAGACAGGAACCCCAACTTAAGGGTTTTAACTGTCGCGACAGGAAAATTGACGATATCAAACCACCGCCACTTGCATCGCGCTCTTTAATAGGAAGATCAGGGAAACTCTGGTGCGCTAAGGCGATGGCTCGCGTTAGCCCGAAATGTTTGCGTACAATACGCATTCGCTTGCTACAAGAAAACGTTTATGCCGTTACGCAACACTGATTTGATCGTGCGTTTCTTTAGAATTCAGATTTTCCCGTGCGTTTTGGTGCGTCAACTATATTACACGTTTTCAATAGTTGTAAATGCAGTATTCCGTGAAAAGTTGTTTCGCCTACGTGTCTTTGTTACTCACTTCGTCCTTAGTTTCAGCTGCAGGTTAACGAGCCCCCTCAGTCTCGCACAACGCTGCCGACACGCGGCGCTCCCACACTCACCGTCGATTACTACGTCACTGCGTCTCTTGCCAATGACCCTCAGAACGAGGAAGTAAGCAGATGTGCAGAAGAACTGGCCCGGCTCCGCGATGATCTGAACTCCACTTGTTTCCGGAAAGTGTTCGTCGATTGACCGCTGGATGCACTCGCAGATCTGTTTCAGCAAAAGGAATGCACAGTCACTATGCAAGCTGAACGAATGCTACACAAGGCATTTGATCAGAGGATTCACCACTGCACAGTTATATGCTCACACGCCAGAGCGAATGTGCCATGTAGATAAGATCAGAACTTTTTATTTGGAACGCAGCCTCCATATTTCTCATTTCCTATAAGTACTCAGCTCGTACATCATTTTATGTATTATTGAAAAAATAATAGAAAAATGTTGATGCTATATTTAGCTCACAAGCTTTGCGTAATTACTTTTACACTATCACACATTTATATATGTTTATAATTTCATTCCTGTCATGCATCAACTTACTAGGTAAGTTGCAAACTAAGCCAAGAAGCGCAGAATATATATATATAACGAAAATAACCTGCATAAACTTATGATCGCCACCCATAGCACCTGGAAAACCACCTCCTAGGTTCAGCAGCGTCAAAGGTTTTCCGATATCTGCTGCTATGTCGAACACGATCCTGGCCTGCTCTATTGCTCTGCTAAATCTCTCCGGGTACTCTCGGAAGGATCCCACGTGGAACCTAGATTAACAAGTACAGTTTAAGAATCATGACAATGAAAGACACGGCATTCCCGATTTCTTCCCATTATGCTGCGCCAAAATACAGAATACTTCAAATGTTCTACTCAGCCTGCCAACTTAAAATTCTATGTAATTTAAAAAAAATGGCTGTGGCTTAGCTAAGGTTAAGCCCAGGATGCGAAGCATACGAGCCTTTATTTTAGTTGTTGAACCACTGTTTAGCCTGGTGAACTGCTGTTGCTTGGCTATATTTGGTTCCGCTAGACGAAGAAACAACTCATGCGTTACTCTGCTTCGCCTTCAAGAGTGGAACGCGACAGCGTTCCCGTCGACCCGCCAAGGGGTGTAAGACAATGGGCTACGGCGCAGCGACTACGCGCCCCGCATTGGACGCGGTGAGCGTTGAGCAACGCAGCGTTCGGCGCGGCAACGAAATGTGCGCCTGAGCAAGCGACGCACGCCTGAGCCTTAGAAACAGCTCGTTTCTAAGGCAACACCGCATTCACTAGAGGCGCTTTTGTACCGCTTTGAAGCATCGTACTCGTGGCTCAGTGGTAGCGTCTCCGTCTCGCACTCCGGAGACCCTGGTTCGATTCCCTTCCAGCCCATCTTACAAGAGTTGAGCTAAAGCCACCTAGAAAATCAGTCTCTGTAGCACGCCGCAACCTTCGCTTCTCATTCCAACGAGCAGCTCTGTCTCCAGGAGGCATCTCACCTCGTGAGTGTCTAGCAGAGGCAAGCGCAGCTGCTTATATACCGCCGCGACGCCGCGAGTGACGGCGCGAGTTGGAGCCCCGTTTCTCCTCTGTCGTGACGTCACGGAGTCACGTGGTCAGCCTTGAAGGCGACGCCGCGAGCGACGGCGCGAGTTGGAGCCCCGTTTCTCCTCTGTCGTGACGTCACGGTGTCACGAGGTATTGAAGGCGACACCGCCGCGCCTGAGGAGCTGGGTTCAGCTCCAGTAATATGCTTCGCATAAAACATATAAGTTTACTCGAATTGTTGTGTAGGTAGCTTAGACTGCACTCATCAAGGCGCCGCTGCCTGTTGACATTGGCGCAATGTTCAAACCATCCACCACGCCACCACAGGTAAACGAATGGAAAACATAAGGCCCAAACAATGAAATGTTCCTTTCCTTCGAGTGCTTCCTAACCTTACGTGAAGGCTCCATACAGCGAAGCACCGATGGAGGAAGCAAGCGTACTCTGAAAGCTCCCTTCACTCGTCCTTACGTAAGGAGCGGTTGCCGCACGCCTGGGTTCGAGATTATCTCTTAAAAAGCTTTACGCGAACCCCATTATTCTATAAAAAAATGTTGTAACGTCGCACAATCTTTAAATTGAAGAGGTAATATACAGAATCGTGGACGCTTTCTTCTAGCTTTCTTTACTAAAGTTTAAAATTAGCGCATTACAGTGCAAAACTTGATGTGCTCCATCAACGCTGGCACGCCGGCGTCGTGCAACGCCTAGCAACGCTTTCATGCCGCACGCGTGACTAAAACGAACATGCCTGGGCAAGACCACGATGGGCAAGGCGTACCGTGCTCGCGCTTCTCCGCAGGTGGGCGACAGCGCGCATGCGCAAGCAAATGTCACGTGGTTAAGCAGTAAGGTGAAGCGCTCGTTCAGGGCCAGGAGCGGCGTAAGGACGCATGAAGGTAGCTTTGGAGCTACCTTAGGCTGAGGATGCACCAAGGAAGTCTTCACCGAGGGCCCCTCAGTAAGGAAGCTTTCAGATTGACATAAGGTAGCCTCACCGCAACGAAGGTTTCCTTACTGAGGTAAGGAAGATTTCATTGTTTGGCCCTAAATGTCCCCGATGGGCTTAAGATAGTGCACATAAAATTTGCCACATCTCGCACAGAAAAGAATTCGCTACATAATAAGTACTGCGTAAGGTGGAATTCAGATATGGCTATATACATACACGTAGCGTAATGTTAGGAGTTAATCTCCTTCGAAGCGTGTCACTGAAGGGTACATAATGTTTTTGAGGAGTCACAGGTTCGTGGCGCCTTATCACATTGCTAGCCTGTCGCTGTTGTTTTGGGCGCTCACACAACCTCTAGTTTAGCCAGTGGCCAGATCTTGTGCGCAGCGCAAAATATGGCACAAATATCGGCGTACTCGTAAACTGTGTCACTGCTTCGTTTCCTATCACTGACGCTGTTGCTGGTCGCTAGTGTTAATTACTTCAAAAGGTGCCGGATACATTTAGAAATTTCAAGCAGATTAAGGTAAATTCCTTGCAGCATGGCTTGCCTTGGATTAACTTTAGGACTACTTACTGCGATAAGATCCAACAGCATCTACCTGGCATCTGGGATGACGCTGCACACTGCGTTTTGCTTGTAAATTTACGAATGGCATTGGCTTAATTCTCCCAATTGGCAGTAAACCGAACCACAATAAGCTGCTGAGTGACAACACAGAAAAAAATCACACGGACCCCTTTGTCACTCGAACACCTACACGACAACACTTTGTCACTTGCGCGAGGCATGATTTGTGTATGCAGGCCTAATATTCAGATGTCTCTGCAAAAGAGGACACGAAATCATCAGAGGTATTATGGAAACACCTTGTATCCTCCTGAATTTCCTAAACAGCGACGGGTTTTCGATTTATTGTTCAAATACCTGACAGAAATTGGTCAAATAGGAAAGCTTTAAGAATTGCATCCTTCCTATACAAAAGCATAAGTTTACCCGCCATGTCACCTGTAAAAATTAGTATCAGGTCCACTCGGACATTTTATATTTATTTTTATCCTTTTTTTTTTCTCCCACTCTTTTCTGGAATCTTTTAATCCCATTCCCCATCCCTATACAGAGTAGCATGCCAGCGGTTATATACGCGCCGGCAAAATTGTCTGTTTTTCTAATAAAGAGCCCTCTCTCTCTCTCTCTCTCCTGAATTTGGTTTTCAATTTATCTTCCAGAATGGTGCTTTAAATCTTAAGAAATGTGGCTAACTATACTTCCTCACATTCGAATTTCCTTTCACTTTGTATCATTAGAAGGTTTCACAGTAACCGATTATACAATAAATGCATTTGAAAGTGAAATAAAGGATCGACATTTTTCAGCACTTGTTCAAATAAAGTGAACAAGTGTGATCAAGCGTACGCATTACTCACGTGACCCCGATTACGTTGCAATTAAGGTCAAGCGCCGACTTTAAAATGGGCCTTGCATCGTTCATGGAGCAGCCGAATTTGCAACCCTCGTCGTCAGTTTTTATTCGAAGAAGCAATCTGGGGAGGAAGTAACAGTTGACAGAGTACGATTACACTTTTTCTGAAATCCCGATTTTTATGGTCTGTGGAAGAGCTATGGTCGACCAACTGCATCAGTTGGTTCTATTTTGTTACAGGAAATATTTCCCGAATTCGGACGTACGCTTCATATTCTTCATTTGACATCTACTATGTTGAGAAAACATATGCGCTTCCAAGACGGGGCTAAATCAGTATTGCTGGGGGAGGCCTATGTTCTGCAGTGAGCACAAAGAGGATGATGGTGATGAAAAATGGCAGCATATGTGAAAAGTTATAATTTCAGCCATGCTTGAAACTGATTTTTGTCACCGGCGCTTTAAATTAGATAAGTGAGTTGCTTTCGGGATGACTACTTCGTAAATATTATTGACATAGGTATTGCTGTTACATCCAGTGTAGATTAATGGGATAAATCGTAGTATGAACAAGTCTTTAACTGGCCTTCTTGTCTTTGACCTTGTGCAATTCCTCGATGCAATCAAAAGACATCAGTGTGACGCCCTGTTCCTCAGCGAAGTTCATGTGAGATGTGCTTTTTACAGGGTGGGCGTAAATAATGCGATCCGGATGGACACCCATTTCCAGAATAGTCCTTATTTCGTTCTGATGCAGAGAAAGAGCACCGTTGGTGAACAATACATCGGGGAACAGTGCATGGGTCATCATTACAGAAGATGGACAGTGTCATGCATTGCTAGCAATAAGACATACAAAAAAACGTAAACGAAGAAAAAATCGCACGTGTTTTTAAGTACGGGCTAACCTGAAAAAAAAAAGGTGCAAAGAACGAGATAATTGTAGGAATACATTGCACCAGCTCAATAATACCGGACGTCGCCACAACGTCATTTTGAATTTTACGCTTTTTCGTTGCATTGCATGCGATGGGCTATTTCGTTCTAGGAAAATAAACAGCGTAGCGTCTGCACGAGGATGTAAAAACTGTATGAGATAAATGGCAGATGGATTAGCCCGAGTTCGACTACTCTATCATGCTACTCTGCTTCAGAATAAATGTAAGGTGAGATAAAGATGGTTATGCATAAAATGTCGACAACACCCAATGCTGTCCTACACGTGTGATAGGTACGTACGGCTACCCACGGTTTTACGGGTACCTACGGCCGCGGCAAACGGCACAGTTTGAGGCGAGGCCTCGCCAGACGACAGATTTTTGCCTCTTGCCTACAACTTCTTTGGGGGGGAGGCAATAAAAAGAACGAAATACGCTTTGAACTGCATACTTTAAGAATTAAACCCCATGTAAATGATTCGAGGCCTCTCGTCTATCTGTTGTCTTTCTTATTTCGCAAGATTCAATTGACATAAATTACATTCAGACTCCACTTTGGAATGAGGTTCACTTCGTGGTTGGTCAGGAGAACTTCATGTGATGAATAGGCCATTACTATGCTTGTTACCCTCTCTCTCCCTTCTTTCTACCCCCTTCTCTGTTCCCCCAACGTAGAGTAGCCAACCGTACTATTGACTGGTTAGCATCCCTGCCTTCCTTCTTATCTCGCTCTCTACTGCGCTCAGCTGCATGTTCGCTTACTTAACACATTTATTTGTGAGATCAAGCGCCGTCCCCCTTTGGATTTGGTTATTGAACAAAAGGGGTTGTTCTCCCCAAGGAAATGTAAGGTTCCTATGTACAGGCAACATAGAGAAAGTCACTCGATGAATATTTGCCTTAGCAATTTCTCTATCCACCACGCATTATAAGGTCAATCACCGATTCGTAAATTAGGAATTATACTCTGACATGGACTCGTCCTTACCGTGTTCGAGCAATCAAAATTCACTCCAAGAGAAGCTAGCACAGCCACAAGGACGGGGTCTGTATTTGTTTTGATTGCTGGAAAGCAAGAAAGAGTGGAAGTGCAACGTAAATACTCCCATGGTCTCCTGGCAGCTACCACGCCCGGCCAAGGTGTGGTAGCTGTGCTACTAAAATATTTTACAAGGTTGACAGTTTTCATTACGTGGATACTCTATACGATGAAAGTAGCTCATAAAGGGTCGAGCAGCTCACCGTAAAAAGGCGTCACGCGTGGTAAGTTCTGGCGCCAGAGTTCCACCTTCTGAACGATGTCTCTGACATCACAGACGAAAAATGAGTCGTCTTCTTTCTCTGGCAAATGAAACGTTCGGCGAAATGCCCACGCGCTTTGGTATAACATATTTATCGGCTGATTTAAAAATTCAAGTTAGGCTCATGCGATAGGCCACTCGGATCTTCCATACATCTCTTAGCTCGGTTGGGCTAAACGACTCCCACCTTTTTATACAGGGTGTTCCAGCTAATTTTGGCCATAAATTTAAAATGTGCTGATGCACCCTAAGACGACGCCACAAAATGCAAGTTACTGACTATTGTATGGAGCAAGCCACACTATTTTTTGTATTCTGCTTAATTGCATAATTAGTCAAGCTTAATTAACCAACTTCGGAAGCAATGAAGTTACGAAAACATTTCTATTAGAAAGTGGTAGAGCGCTTTGAAAAACGACCGACTTGACATTTGTTCATGCACCTTTAAAAGCCTTTCTACTTGCTTTTGTATGAAGAATATCTTTAATCACACCATTGACATATCTTCTTCTCGCTTTTGTTGAAATAACAACTTTAGTACTCCGTCAAAAGGTTTTTAACTTTGGGTAAAAAATGTTTTATTATATACATCATCAATATATTTTTTTTGTCTGAATGACATGTATCCTCAGTACGTCAACAGCTCGTACCGTCTGCCAACAAATATTCAGAATGGGAAGTAATTGAGAGTTTTTGATACATTTTTCTAACAGGCATAAATGCCGATATATGGCATACTCAGGAATGCTCTTTGTTTTAAATCACAGTTCAAATCCCAGTAGGTGGCGAAGTGTCGATGGAGTGCTACTAACATGTTTAAAGAAATATCTTCGCAAACTGTTAGAACTAATCTTTTTCATGGTTGTACTGGACTACGTGAACGTGCGGTGACTTCAGCACACTTCGAGAAAATTTGCCTGCGCTGCACCACCTGACCGGTGTGATAGCGGAGTAGTGTGCAGGCCCGCGCACCAGTTCCACAGCTTTATCACGCCGTTGGGGCTGGTTAATGAAAGGCCGATTTACGCTTAAGTCGTGACACCACCCGCTTGCCGCACGCGTGCGGTCGTGCGGAAAACCGCACATTTCGCCGGCTAGTTGACACATCTTAGTGTACACTGTGCTCGCACATGCAGTGTAAAGCAATATATGTGTACCAGTCTGCGAGCGTACCGGGCGAAACCCCACCTTAACGCGCCCTCCTATCGCAAGGCCACCAGTTAGCGTTGCAACGACATGATCAGGTCAGTGCACTCCGCGATATAAATAGTACACCCTAAGCTGGAACACGTCAGCACAGTAGCGCCACGATATTTGTTTAAAAAAAAGAAAGAGAGCTGAAACTCAGAGTAACACGGCGCTGGAACGTTGCCGCTCAAACATCCAAAAGGCTGCAAGATACAGCTGCTGCTGAGGCAGAGCAAGTGTTGACCTGAGGAAGCGCACAGGTCAAATGCAAAGAAAAGCTGAACTCTTTGCAAGTGATACCTTGCCGTGAAAAAGAGAATGAAATTAGCCGTACTGTATAAAATTCTATAGCTTTGTTCGCGTCCCTTATTCGCGCGCTCTCGTCCCTGCCTCCTACCGATGGCTTCCGCACATTAAAGAAAACTAATAGGACGTTGCGTCAAAGTGAAGGTAAAGTAACTATGCCAACTGATATGCTTTACGGCGATGGTTGCTTGCTGTGTGAAAAAACAGATCGAAAAGGGATAATTAAGCATTACTAATATTCAGTGCTTTCGCTTCATAACACGGTGACAAAATTCCAAGCTCCGACAAGGTTTCGCGGTGCCCTTATGACATTCGTAATCATGAAAATCCAGGTACCAAGAGCCAGGATATCACAGGCCATGCTTTTGCCGTGGTTTGGGCGTCTGAAAACCACTGACGTCACAGCCGCCACGCTTTGGACATCTAACCATAAAAGTACTACTACAATAGATTTGAGCGTCATTCTGCGCTGGGTGCCATGCAGCAAATTGTTGTCTTTGAAAGCGCCAAGTTCTAAAGGATATTTTTGCGGAAAATATAAATACCGCACAATTTACCCTATATGATTTTATTTTTCAAATTTTATTACATTTGCAGAATAGAACTCGATTTTATGAACAATAATTGTCTTTAAAGATAAAATTATACAGCCATTAAGCCGGCTGTCTTGTCAGGTTCATTTTCAACCTCGGCAGCAACGTACATTCCTCCCTCTGAGTGCAGTTCCCAGAAGGGGATGCACACACAAAGGCCCGCCACCCCAGTAACCTAGAGGTGATGAATGTCTTGGTGTCATTCAATACTCGCAAGGTAGGGGGTGAGGGTACATGCAAAGAGGGGCTTTAGTTTGGCGGTAGTCAAGGCGAAACGGCTGGGTTGGAAGAATGCCACATGACTCTCTCGCGCATGCGCACACATTTTGCAGTGGTCCTAGTCGAGGCAAACAAGGAGACCATCGCCATCGATATCATTTCTTTTGCGACGCCGGCTTGGCACGGTCGGAGTGATGTAGGTGTTTTTGGTCGTGTATTGTAGCAGCAATCTAGATATTTTTGCTGCTGTTTGTGCTTATGCTCTGTTGTGGCTGATTGATCGATACACGCCAACCAGCACCGTGCTTCCGAAGCCCACGGCGCTTTCTTCGTTACGTGATGTGTACGTTTTTGCGCCTTCTCTGCCAGCCGCGATGCAGTGTCGTGTAAAATGATAGTGATTTAATATACGCACTGCCCGTGTTTTAAAGTGCACACTGCACAAGTAGCTGCACAAGCTGTTCCCCAAGACAGCACTGCACCGAAGTTTTGTCTGTCTATAGATTATAATAAAATGTATCTTATCATCATCATTATCATTTATTGGTCCTTAAAGACCCCTGGAAGGGGCATTACATAAGGGGGGGAAACATTGAACACAACAACGCAGGTCACTAGCAAACATTGTCACAATCAGTGATCAGCAGGGTATATACAGAAAAAAAAAAGAGTACAAGAACCCTTTAAGCATATACAAATATAAAAATAGCAACAGAGGCAAGCAGAAGAAGACAATAATTTCCACATCATGTTTTTAAATAGGATGTCAGCAATTGCCGGAACTTAAATGGATCGCGTTCTATAACAATATGATCTGGTAATGAATTCCATTCTTCAATTGCAAGAGGCAGGAATGACTTGTTAAATGCGTTAGAGGAGCCGTGCAGAAGTAGAATGCTCATGGAGTTGAAAAGACGGCGTGATGTTCGGAGAGGTGGTAGCAGAAGAGAGTCCCGAAGCGAAGGAAAACAGAAGTATAGTTTATGAAATAATGCCAAACGGGCGATTTGTCGTCTGTGTGTCAGAGGCTCGATGTCAAGCGATAATTTTATATTGGTAACGCTGGAGTGAGTGTCGTAATCGGATGAAATATATCGGGCTGCACGGTTTTGAATGGCTTCTAGGCTATCGATTAGATAAGCCTGATGTGGATTCCAAATTGGGGAGCCAAATTCTAGTTTGGTTCGGACGAAAGTTTTGTAAGCTAGACTGCGAATAGAGGGAGGGGAGAAGCTGAGGTGCCGTCTGATAAACCCAAGTGATTTCGATGCATCAGCTGCAATCTTCGCGATGTGCTCGGACCAGGTGAGTTTGCTGGAGATGTGAATTCCAAGATAACGGTAAGATTCGACTTGAGAAAGGGTGGTTGAGTACAACAAATATGCGTAGCTGAGGTTAGTGCGCTTGCGTGTTACCTGCATGTATTTACACTTTGATACATTCAGCTTCATTAGCCATGTCGAACACCAGTCTTCAATTCTGTCCAAGTCATTTTGAAGCAATAACTGATCGTTGGATGTGGTTATGCGGCGGTACAAGACGCAGTCATCTGCGAAAAGACGAATGCTCGACGAAATACTGGAAGGAAGATCATTTATGAAGATTAAAAACAAAAGTGGGCCGAGCACCGAGCCCTGCGGGACACCAGAAAGAACTTCAGTTGTGGGCGAATGAACATTATCGATGACAGTGAATTGACAACGACCGGATAGAAAACAACGGATCCATGTTAATATCAGCGGATCAAGACACAAGCATGAAAGTTTGGCTAAAAGGCGCTCATGGGGTACACGATCGAAAGCTTTCGAGAAGTCGAGATATATAACGTCCGTCTGAAATGAGGAATCTAAATTTAGGTGAAGATCGGTTGTGAAATGGAAAAGTTGGGTTTCGCAAGAGTAACCGGGTCTGAAGCCGTGCTGGTTTGGAAAAAAGAAGCTGTTGGAATCAAGGTGAGATGCAACTTGTGAATATATTATATGCTCCAGTAGTTTGCAAGCAATGCATGTTAGTGAAATCGGTCGGTAGTTAGAAGGATCAGAGCGGTTACCTGCTTTAAAAACCGGTACTACTTTGCTCAGCTTCCAGTCGTCTGGAAGTGAGCCGGTAGCAATCGATTGGACGAATATTATTTGCAGAAACTGGCTTGATATGTCCTTGGTGCATTTCAGTATCTTAGACGATATATTATCCGGTCCAGGGGCGCTGGAAACTTTGAGCCTTTCAATAAGTTTTATGATACCATGTGTAGTGATGATAACGGGCGGCATCTGTGAAAACGGAAACTCAGATAGGGGAAGGATACTTAAGGTCGGTTCATTAGTAAAAACTGAGGAAAAGTAAGAATTCATTACATCACTGCGTTTGTCTGGTGGAACTTCAGAACCGTTATTGCTAACCAATGAGATGTTATGTGATGACGTAATGGCGGGAGTTAAAATTTTCCAGAATTTTTTTGGATTGGAGCGAATAATGTCCTGTAGATCCAGATGATAAAATTTTCTTTTTGAGCATCGCAAAAGTTTTGTGTAATCGCGAAGACAACAGAAATACTTTTCCCAACGCAAAGCGCTAGCCGAATGCTTTGCTGCTCGGAAGAGTCGTTTCTTTTTATTTGACAGTTTTCTGAGGGCATTAGAAAACCAGGGTCTGCTGGCATCACCTCGAATGCAAACAAGGGGTACATATCGGTCAACGAGTGATAACAATTTTTGTTTGAAAAGCAGCCAATTTTCATTTACTGTTCTGGAAGTGGAGGACATGCGGAAGTAATGAAAAAACTTGTCCAGCTCGATGATAATATTCTGAATGTCAGCCTTCTTATAGTCTCGTATATATTTGACTGATGGTTGACGAGTAGGGATGGGTACGGACAGTTTGAATAATAAGGAGCAATGATCGCTGAAACCGGGAATGCATGATAATGACTGAATGGATTCAGGGTTCGAAGCAAGAACAAGGTCAAGAGTATTGTTTTGGCGGGTTGGCATGTCAACTATTTGTGCAAGATTAAAGGTAAGAACTAAATTAATAAACTCTTTCGATTGGCCACTGTGCGCCGATAAGTCGAGCCAGTTAATGTCAGGGAAGTTGAAATCGCCACAAAGTAAGCACCTCGCGCGGGGATAGCGGGCCTGAAGGTCCAGTAGAATTGAATACAAATGGTTAACAAATGAAATGTCGGCGTCCGGGGCACGATAGCATGCAATTAAAATGATTGTACTGGAAGGCAGTGTTAATTTCAGAGCAACAATTTCATGATTACTGATTGGTAAGACACAGAAAGAGGGCACACTCGACCTCACGAAAACAAGCACACCACCACCCCTCCGCCCCACTCTGTCGCACCTGTACACCGTGAAAGATCGCACACCGTGTAGCAACTCATCATTCGAGATATCAGAAGTTAGCCAGGACTCAGTAAATATTGCTATATCTGTACTGCTATCATTTAGGAAGGCTTCAACAGCGTCTTTCTTCGGCAAATAGCTTCGAATATTGGCTAGAAGAACCGCCAAATTATGACAAGTCGGTGCGAAGTATCTCCCGCAGGGTGGCTGCGGTCGGGGGCGTGGCGGCGACAAGTAAGCGGGTGACGGTTGCTATAATTGCACTTCCTGGACAGAATTCGTTTCGGAATTGTATATGAATTGTCTGCCGTTCATGGTGAGCTTGTCGAATCGAATCTTAAAGTTAGTGCTCCTTTCTCGGGCGTAATTGAAAAGCATTTTTCGGGCTGTTTGCACGCGTGTTGAATAATCATCACGAATTGCATAAGACGTATCTTTAAGCTTAGGTCCCGCTGATAGAATGTTTGATTTAACTTTGAAACGCCCGAATTTCACAACTATAGGGCGCTTTTTGTCTGCCTGGAATCGCCCCAGCCGGTGCGCTCGCTCAATGTCGTCAGGATTTAGGTTAATGCCAAGTTTCTCTGAACAAAAGGAAATAATCTGGGTCTCGGACTCTGCCCATGTTTCGCCTTTATTATCCTTTATTCCGAAAAAAATCAAATTTGACCGGCGAAGGCGATTCTCGGCGTCATCACATTTGTTGGTAAGAGCTTTGATTTCCGCCGAGAATTTCTCAATACTTGTTTTCAAGGCGCAAGAAGACGAGTCGTTCGATTGATTATTCTCGACAACTTTTTCCAGTGCGTCGACACGCGAAGACAGGCGGCCGACCAGACCTTCTATATTAGTTTGGGCAGCGCGGATTAGCGAAAGTTCTGCGAGAACAGTGGTTTGGGACTGCTCCAGGCGGGAGAGTGTGTGTGAAATTGAAACAAGGGATACAAGTTCGTCACCGTTAGAAGGGCCGGGATTCAGTTCCACATCCCCTGACATGACAAGCAAGAGAGATACCAAATTGACATTGAGGCAAAAATAACATGAAAAACACAACAATCTGCGGTAACAATCAAGCAGGTCAGAGGGGCATGACAGTGCGACCAAAAAAGGACTACTGGTTCGGAGGCAACTATCGAGAGGGAGGTAACTAACCTGCGCAAAAAGGAGCGGTTTCATGACCTCGTTCGTCGCAGCGGCATGCCCCGAATGGCCCCAGAACGGAAGCGGTATTTGTAGGCAAGGCAAAGCTGCTGAGGTGGCAGTACTGCGTGGTTGCCAGGCGAAGAAATCGACTGTAGCTGGATGCGGAGGATTCAGCCAGTCTTCTGCTGCTCGGTCGCCATCCACAGGAGGCTGTGTAGCAGCGTCATCGGGTTGACCAGCGGTGGCGGGATCGATGAGGCCGAAACCGGAATGTAGCGGAGCAAGGGTGCATAGCAGGAAAGCCTGCGCAAAAAGGAGCGGTTTCATGACCTCGTTCGTCGCAGCGGCATGCCCCCTTCCTTTCCATCATTTTTCATAAGCATATTGTTTTGATATTCTATTTATTTAAGTTTAGTATGCCGCATTTTGGGTAGGTTATTATTGCGCGAACTGTAATGACGTGAAATGTATTAAGAACTATTTTCTTACATGCTTGAACTGCACCGCGTCATGCGGTCCGCTTGAAGTTGCTATAAAGACGAAACGTACAAACACTACCTTCTCACAGTGGTCGCGATGGCTTAATGTGGGGTAAATATTGTCTGATCATGAACCCATTCTTTGCTCTTTTCTAATCTGGCTGTACAGGATGAGAGGTAGTGATGTATTTAGCGCATAGTTTCACGGTTCACAATGACATAGTTGCACCGGTTAGACAAGTGCGAATGTGGTGACTGTCCATGTAAATGACTTTTTGAGTGAGTAAGTTATTTATGCAGACAATTGGGTAAGGAAACATATTGGGAAACTGAAATTAGTGAGGCCACAGCTTTGGGGGGTCATAAGAATAGTTTTAGAGTGTTCCATCTTTTGCGGAAACGACCTTGCAGACTTTACTAATTTTAGTAACATGCAGCAAACACAACACAGCAAAGGATATGCACTGCATTGTGTGCCCCATCCTTGCCATTTCCCCGACAAGTGTACAGCGTTGTTTGCTACAATTTTAGCATTCATGTGAACTTGCATGTGAACCTTGTTAAAAAGCTGTTCTATATATGTGATGCGCCAACCTGAACATGATGTTAACACTGACCATCTTGTTTCTGTGCAGGGTTCACTCTGCAAACATTCTCAGAGACATCAGCTCTGAATGTAAAAAATACGTTATCATCGATGCAGGCTAGAGATTATGCGACAGCTGCCATGACGTAATCAACTGAGTAATTCTTATTTAATCTTTTTATAAATTTCACTATTACATTACAAACATTTTTAAAAATATATTATTGTGGGAATAAACTTCTTTTATTGCGAACTTTCATCTGTCTTATACGAGAATATTGACACATAGTGACAAATGTTTACGCTATGCTACTAGGTCGTATGTAGGACAAATGTTACTAGAGGGTTAGTAAAACGTGTGTAGCAAGTACATAACCACTTGCAAGTAAAATATTGCCACGCTGTTTCTATACAGCCTAAAGAATTGCGTTATTTGACGGTTACTAGAATGTTTTCAGACCATCTACGAACGTGTTTCAATTGAAGTACCGTGGCCAGGCCAGTTGTTGGCAGGATGTTACTAGGTGATTGTTAGGAACTTGACCGAACGTTTGCGAACATTCTTCAATTGGAAGAATGTCAATATAGTGTATAAAGAAGCTCTTATGGAGCTTCTTTATATACCATATTGACATTGGTAATGGGAATGGTATGGAATGGCACCATGGGAATTGGTATGGAGTTGGCAGAACGTGTAGAAACATCCTTCAATTGGAAGAATGTCAATAGCTGGTTGGCAGGAAGTTGGCGAACGATATATCAACATTCTTCTTTTCAAAGAATGTTACTAGTGTTTATAAAGATGAATTTTCATAGAAATTTGGTAAGAAGTTTAAAGATATCCTATGAACACGTTAATATAGGGAGTTGGTGGCCAATTATTTCTACGGGGTTGGAGCGTTGTTAAGATGTATAAACACAGTTGGTAAGACTTCGACTGACTGCTGGTAGGTTCTAGTAACAATAGTCTAAAGACGGTCTAAAAAATGTTGATAGAAATTTTATAAGGGTTAGCATAAGGGTTACTAAGGGATAGCATGTGTTACCTGTTTCTGCACAATATGACGTGCCACTTCTTGAACTGTGCCTCCCGTGAGGATGAACGTCTCA
Source organism: Dermacentor albipictus (assembly GCF_038994185.2). Classification (NCBI taxonomy): domain Eukaryota; kingdom Metazoa; phylum Arthropoda; class Arachnida; order Ixodida; family Ixodidae; genus Dermacentor; species Dermacentor albipictus. Next base: position 389,671,975 of record NC_091821.1, read on the forward strand.
CCGGTGCCTTCACAAGACATTCTTGCCTGCACAAAACAGATTTTAACATTAGTCAAAGTGCAGGTATTGCAGAGTATGGATATTACGGAGCACTCGAAGAAAACTCAGAGCCCAAAATCATTATACATTCCTCATATATGAAGCACACAGTGCACAGGGGTCGATATTGTGGCTTTATAAACACGACATAATATCGCAATAAATTGTCCATATTTTTGTGACAAAAGAAATAAATCTTTTCCGAGTGGCACTCCGCCTGCGTTATCACCAGTTTTGGCTGGTCTTTGGCATGTAATAATAAGAAAGAAATGGAATGGAATAAAATGTATCGTTACATTTCACTTGCTCAAATTTGCTTTTCTTTCATTATCAAGTGCCTATAGAAACCAACGTCATTCTGACGATGGTGCCTTTGCGGCACAAAGAGATATCACCAAGTTCTGGAGTATTCAGATCCTTTTCAGCCGGCTGGAAAAAGAAGTATGCGATGGCTACCGGTATAAATTTTTGATCATTTCTGAGTACGATGAATCTACTAAGAAAACGAACTGGCCTTCAATACACGCAGCAGAAGTTTACGACGTCACCCAAATATGCTGCGAAAACCTCTAGGCGGTGTCTTAATTATTCCTCCCCCTAGCGTTTTGCTTGCAATCAGCTACGCGTGTAGCGTGCGAAAAAACGCTGATGGTTTTAACTCATCGGCTATGCCCCATGTTATCTATTGATCCAACGTCCTTCGAGATTACATTGAGTGTGAACATTATGACACTGAATTCCAAAATGGCCTTAAGAATGGTTTACAATTAGGAATTAATATATTATATTTTTTTTGTTTCCTATTTTCATAACTAGCATTACCGGAGGTTCCATAAGGACCAAGCTAATTTTTTTTGGCTTTTGGCTGCTATCTTTTTCTTGTCACTGGTTGCGAGCGTTTTTACAAGTTTACGCTTTTGTAAATGACGATGTGTACCTTGTGCCTTTTTCTTTAGTGCGTGCGTGCGTGCGTCTGCGTGTGTGCGTGTGTGCGCGTGTGTGCGCGAGTGTATATGCGTGTGCATGTGCGTGCGTGTGTGTGTAATAATACGCTTACTTGTAGCGTTAACTGTATATTTGTTGTACACTCCCTGCATGAATGCTTGCTGCATTTTTATTGGTGTATTTTACAGGGTATGCTACCTATTTACTTTTAAGATAAGGGGTAATATTGCGCTTACAGCGCGTCTCCCTGTCCTGATAACTATTTCTTTAATTATCTGAACGTGTGCTAACGCTGTGCCATGACGACTCCGAATATATAATGCGTGCGCCACAATTAGGTACGCGACATTTGTCGAGCCCGTGATACAAAATCTTGTCGCTAATGGTTGTAATTAATACATTTACGTTCGAATGGCAACATGCTCACCTCCGGCAAGCCATCGACAGCTTAAGTAATGCGCCATCCTTACCATGTGAATTCCCGGCGCGTGTCAGCTATGACGCACAAAGGCTGGCAGAGGGCACGAACTATCGCTGCTTGGAATGTTCGAAAAAGTACTGGAAACTACAGTGCCGCCAACTTGCGTGCTTGACAATCTTCTAAGCATGCGCAAAGGCTCAGAGGTGAGCGCTGGTGCTATTATGTTTCTCATGCCTCAACGTCCACAGAAATACGCGTGGCCGATCATCGAATAGGGATTCTGCATGTACAGAAAATGAAATCAGTGTTTTAGTATTCGTTCGTGAAGTGGAAGCGCGGTAACAGCGTCTCACTCAGGCTCAAACAAGTCAAAAGGAATGCGTTGAATCCTAAAGGTTTTGTAATTACGTTTTGGCACGCAGCTTCGCGTGTCTGCGAATTCAAGCCTGTTGGCGCAGAATTCGATTAAGCGAACCAATAAGACCACGTTCTACTTACATAAACAAAGTGCACGACGAGTAGGAATCGTGTTGAAGCGTGCAGGCAAATGGCAATATCCTCAGTGAACTACATGTGCAATATCCACTACGTTATGGCCCGCAAAAAATTACGCAAGCCTGACACATACTATGCTACGAGAGACTCGCGACTACATCGAGGGTAGCCGCAGAATGTTGGTCTGATGTTCTCCCTCCCAATTCGATGAATCTATGTCGATATTAACCTGTAGTGCTTACCGGACGGTATCGAGAGGAGTTTCTTGTCCTTGCTGAAACTATGTTGGCATAAGAAGGCGCAGCAGGTTATGGTGATAAAAATGCCGTGAAACGAGGTCGCACTTGCCACAAAACTTAGCTCAAGGCGTTTGCAAAATGAAACAACAGAGAAAATCAACGGCGCCAACATGCCTTCCTCGCCACTCCGCAGACGCCTCTCAAGCGAAAATGGCGCTTAAGCGCGACTGTAAGCAAACGAAGCCGGCGCGAGGGCCCACGTGATGCCATTAGGCCAATAGCGACGCGGCGTCGGCCTCGGCCCGAGTGCGCGAGGAAGAGACGGGATTCTTCAAAGCGTGGCACCACTTTACGAAGTTTAAGGGGCATTAGGTACACGCAGTGGCGAACGGCGGCGGCTATGCGTTCCGGCTTGGACAGCAGCACATCATCGAGATCAGCAGCCACCCAGCCGGCGCTCTGATTTCCTTGGTTCTTTATTCTATGGCCCCAAAGGGGTGGCAATGGAAGATAATAATAATATTTGGGGTTTTACGTGCCAAAACCACTTTCTGATTATGAGGCACGCCGTAGTGGAGGACTCCGGAAATTTTGACCACCTGGGGTTCTTTAACGTGCACCTAAATCTAAGCACACGGGTGTTTTCGCATTTCGCCCCCATCGAAATGCGGCCGCCGTGGCCGGGATTCGATCCCGCGACCTCGTGCTCAGCAGCCCAACACCATAGCCACTGAGCAACCACGGCGGGTGGCAATGGAAGAGGAGCGAAGAGAGCAAGACGCGAGCCGGGCGCGAGAGATGGCGCCAGGAGCGCGCGCAGCTAGAGCAGCGCGCTGGCCCCGCCTACTGAGCTAGTTACGGCGAGGCACAACGGCGACGCGAAACGCAGGAACAGGCGCCAAGGAGCTGCACTCTACAATGCTTTTAGAAGTTTTCCAAAACTTCCTGATCTTTGGTTCACTTTATACAGTATCATGGGACTATCACTCGGAACACTGATGGTGGGATGCAGCCACAGGAATTTTCACCGTTTCATATAAGATTACTAATGCAACGCGTAAAGATTGCTTTATTAATATCTACGTTTTTCTTCATAATTTATTTATTTATTCTTCATTAAATTATAAAATTCAAATAGCAGAAAGACTCGTTTATCAACAATATTGTTATTATCCAAAATTTACCTCAAACCCACACTTCACACTGAGTGTCGGTCTAATTTTGAAGTTATATTTTTTTCATGCGCGCAGAAGGCCCTACTCGCATTACAATAAGAATCCTCCGGTCTACAGGCTGTTGTGCCATTACCACCAGCCCGGATTCCGAATCTACAAGATGCAGAATTTATCCTGCGAACGCCCTTTGGACAAACCCGGGGCTGCCCCGAAAGGCACAGCGCCCTAAACTCTCCCTTGACAGGTCAACATGCTGAGCCGTCAGGCAGCGGCCTCCTGAGGAGAAGCATCGGCAAGCGACATGTCCAAAAGTGCAACAAAGTGCTAGACAGCCCGGCGCCGCATTTCCTTTTGCCTGGAGGTCACCGCGCGCGGCAACATTGAACCGGATGGCCAGCGCGGTCGCTGGTTGGACCTCTCGGACGACCGTGGAGTGCTGGCTTTGTATTGGGCCGTTTGAGTGACAATGGTTTCTCGGGGCTTTATAAGCCCCGACGCCGCCGCCTGGAGAACCGGATCCGCCGACCCACCGGGAGCACAGTGCCGCTCTCGAGTGGAGTGAGATGTGTCACGCGTTGCAGTCTCACCGGACGTCGCCGTGCGGGAACAGTCGCGTTTGTTGTGAGCTCTCGGCCCCCGTGCCGATCCGATCTTGTCCTGTATAATGACCTGTATATAGTGTATAAAGTCCCTTTCGTTATTCTCACCGACGCCTGACTCGGAGTCTTCGGTACCAACGCTCTGTCACGAAACGGGTGACGAGCGCTACGGGACCACCTCAAAGTCGTAACAAGGCTTTCACGATAAACTTTAAGAATGCCGCCCCCAACCATTATATAGCGTACGCGGTTTCTTTGAGCTCGTCACTCTTTTTCTATCGCTCTACTCCTTCCTGTGTCTTTCTCTTCCTATCTCCCTACTCCTTCCCCGGCGCAGGGTAGCCTACCGCTTCTACCTCTGGTTAAACTCCCTGCCTTACTACGCAACCTTTTTTTTTTATCTCTCTCTTGAACTTGTTCCTTCTTCTTCCTGTCTGCTAAAGGCTTCCAACATTATTGCACATTTTCTTTGAGTTAAACTCCGTCTCTTTATTGTCTTAGTTTGCACATGCATTTGTTGGCTTATTATAAAACTCTGTTCTTGGCCAATCCTTCACAGTGGCTTTGTGCTATGTACCAGGAGCGCCACCTTCATTGTAATCTGCAACCGAAGCCTTAAGCGACTCACCGAGGCTGAAAGGCGAGCGCTCTTTAACACAGCAACTACTCCCAGTTTGTTGCCGTGTCGCAGACGCCATGCGAATTGCTACTTTGTTGAGCTGCGAGGAGATTTAACCTCTGAGAGAGATAAAGCCCTTCAAAAGTCTGACTGAAAAGCGAGAGGCCCTTAACAAGGCAGTTCTTGGGGGTTTATTGTGCATCAGCGTAGGCTGAATCAGTGACACAGCCACAGTAGGGTTCCCAAAAAATCTTGTGTGTGCTGCAGGGAGTGTATGGGCGCTAGGATAGAAAAATGACGCGAAGAAATAGACAAATTACATTTATTCGCGCATTAGAAAGCTCACATTCGTATGTGCGAACTTCCCTTAAGAATTATTCCCTCTTTCCCCTACGAATTATTCGTAGGGGAAAGGGCGCATCTGCTCTATAAACGCTGTTTGTGCCCTCCCCCTCCCCCCTCTACCTGTGGCGCCCGAGATGGTCTCGCACCGCTCGGGCCCGGCGTGCATGTGGATGTTTGGGATTCTCGAGTTAGCCTCATTATCGTACCGTAGTGCTCCCTACGAAGAGAGACAGGTTGCACCATGGTCAAAGGGGTTACATATTCTGCTTTCTTGCTGCCCGACTCTCTTCACGCCATTTCGGGACCTTGCGCGTTGGGTGAAGGCGGGCCATAGCAAATCAAGCGTGAAATTTATGCAACAAGATTGTACAAACCGCAGTTCGGGTTTGATAGAACACACCTGCTACAGAGTGAGCTCTCTCAAATGCGACCATTCCTGCTTGGATGGACAAAGGTACTGCCGAGCTACACCTCTCTAAACGCGGTGCGGCAGGGTAAATTTAGCTCCGAATGCGTCATGCATAGCGCCACAACAGCGCCATCCGTTCATGTGCCGCATGCATGATCCACTAATGGGTCCTTTATTCTACAAAACGGTGTCAAATAAAGAGCATGACCTCAGTTCATGCCCTCAACCACTTACGTCGTTGATTTATGATACAGCTAGGGGGAACCCAGCTGTGTAATCTCATAGTTGTCTTCGCTCCACATTCGTAGTTGGCCTAGGCTGGTGAAAGGTGGTAACAGCAACTTGGCATCACTATATATTTCTGCCCAATTCATTGCATGCCATCCCGGACACTGCGTTTCGACCGCAGAGGCACCACATCTGAGGAAGCGGGAAATTGCTGGAAGAAATTGCACACTTGTAGGCCGTTGAGCACACTCCTGATGAGCACACGTTTAGGTTTGATGGATAATAGCGACTATGGTTCAGTGGGTTCTCACAAACGCGACCACCTCCGCTCGAATCAACAGACTTACTGCCCAGCTATAACTATTTTGAACGCCGAGTGGGAGGCAAAATTGGTCCTCGATCACGTCGTGCGTCCATGGTGCCACAACGGCGACAACTGTAGTGAAATATGCATGATCGAGTAATGGCTTCTTTCCACTACACAACAATACGAAAGTAAACCGCATAAGCCATACGGTTGCAAATATATTAGAGATAAAAGTATAAGGTGCTTTAGTTACATACAGTTTAAGTAAGGAATTCATCTGAACTATTATAAAGCCGCTTCAAGTCTAGAAACGAAAAGATCTGAGCACATTGTATAACTGGCTTCAAAAATGAATATTTTTCTTCCTTCTGCAGCAGGCCTTCCGGCCCTCGTCATGTCAGCCCGGGCGCGTCGTAATATTCACGAATACTGTGTAATTCATTCTGGCTGGCCCGAATTGTGTCATGAGCTTTGAGAAGTTTGAAAGAACCTAAAAGCTGGGAGAACCGTGTACGATACCTTCCTGGAAGCAGCCGAGAATAAATTGGTGTGGCGGCGAGAGCAGTCCTGAAAACGTTCAGTTGATTTAACAATGGAATCACCTTTGTCGTTCAGCGCTGAAAACGAACCACTCGCCTAATGTAAAGTTGTGCCATCTGTGCAAAGCGCCGCTCTCATTAAACTCGGCTGCATGTCATGGAAGACGCAGTTGGCCCGCTCCGGCTAAAAGCATAGGGAAAAAAATCAGGCTTGCGAAATGCGGACAGCCAGGCCACTGTGCTAGGTGCATGAACGCACTCATCTGGGCTCGCACATTAAAAGCTGTTTTTATGGACTGTTTACCCCGAAAACCAGTCACGCAATGAGAACGCGAAAAGTCGACGACCTCGTCAGAGCCATCGCCAACTGCGATTATTTAGAGGAAACAGGTGCACACCGCAGGTACGGGTTTCGGAAATTTGGAAGGGGCCATTCTTGCACGTGACCCCAGCCCTAGCCTGCCAGGTTCGCGTGGGATAGAGGGTCATTGTGCTCCACTCTTTCTCTGTTTGTGCACAGTGATGTGCGTGTTTACGGCGAAGCTGTCCTGGGAGGAAAAGGGCCACTAATCTCCAAATTGGCGAGAGGTTATGTCATCCTTCTCCTAACGCCCGATTGTGGGAAGCCTACGGAAACAGGACGACGGAGGAGTTAAAAGAGGACGCGGACGCTTCGCGAATAGGATCGGCAACTTGAACGTATCTTATGTTCAGTATTCCTGCGTGATTCTTGTACAAAATTTAATTTATACGTGTGCGCTTAAAACGTCCTAGATGTCAGGCCAGCGCCACGTTCCCTCACTCCTCCATGGTGAATGAATATCTCACACCTTGGGACCTCCCGTCGCAACAACGCTATGTAGAGGTTAATGTGCGCAATTCATTCGGTGAAGCCTTATGGCCTTCGACAACTGAGAGCCGAACTTTCTCCCCGGCATAGGTGGTGAGCTGTGGCTTCTGCTGCTCTCTGTTCGCCACTCTGTCGAGTGCAGCGTTGCCTTCAGGCCGCCTCGCAGAGTGGAGCCTCAGACTGCAAGAATTCCACGTCACCGTGATCTAGATGGTCAGACGGAAACAGCAGCGAGAAGGCCCTGAACTAGGATGCCTTCTCGAGTACTTGGAAGCAAGACCAACCTGCGTCGGTATAACGTAAAGCTATTACAAACTGTGTTTATTCCATCTCTGCAATCCACGATTGCCCAAACATCTTTTGAGAAAGCCCCACTCAGCCTGTCTGTCACGGACGTCACGAAACCCGCTAACACTCCTGAACTGATATGACGTGAGCGCACTGATGATTATACCGAACAAAACATGTCTTTCCGCCTTTCTCACCGTTATCCTTCCATGATTAGTCAAAACGTTTACGGGCTGCGCCCACTTCGCCTGTCTGTCACGCAACCTCACAAAGCCACAAAAGCTCACCTTGTCAAAGTGATCTGTATGCATTAAGAATACATTATTTATTTCTAATAAAACCGAGCATTTCCGTAATCGCCGAAGACTGCCCTATTCCGTAAGGAATAGAAGATTCTATTCATTACGGAGGGGTACTTGCTGCTGCCGGGGAGAATGGATTATTTTGTGTATAATACAAATTTTCGCATGGCAGTCTAGCGTTGTTGAGCTCTTTCGACACGTGTACGACATCGCTATGGCAACTTTCCTTCAGTGAGGATCAGTTTTTGCGGTTTTAGCGGCACTTTTGTTTTTCCATTACTCGCTGCCCGGTTTTATACGAGCCATCGCGAGCTAAGTAAGAGGAAACAGGAATCAAGCCAGTCGCGGACGCCCGCGCCACACTCCTCCTCCGGTTAACTACTTGCACTGCCCTAGCTCGGCACTAACGAATCCTTCTCCGCTTCGGCGAGTTCCTTGCCTCTTGTGAGCCAAACAGACGAGAACCTGCCTAGGTAGGCAATGCTACTCCCTTTAAAAGCAAACAAATCTGACGGCACCTCCTAACGAGTAGAGCGTTTGATTGGGCTATACAAACAACGCTGCGAGTCACTGCCTGATGCTACATCGAGTAACGTCGATTTGACGTCAGGGGATCGGAATTAAAAAAGACTGTAATAGTTTTACGTTATAAGGCTCTTGGTCCCTATACGGTATTCAAGCTGGAATTGTCATTTTCCTCGGAGAAGGACGTCCTCATGAACAACTTTTCACCGGTACGCGCCATACTATGCATTTTACAAATATAACAGAAAACTTCCCTTCTAACTCTATGATGTTTACTTACTGCTGATATTATGTATCTTTCAGTTGCACAGAAGTGCTTATCGCTGTTGGCTGTACAAAATCAGTCTTGAGATCGTATTTTTTGCTATGATCAGAAGACGTGTGCTTTCTTCGGTTCATATAGTTCAAGCAATAGAAAGGAAATCCTCACCTTTAAATCTAATATTGTTGTGCACTGCGGGGATGATATCATTGAGTGTTTAAACTGTCCACATTACGTCAGCTAGCCTACTCATTTCGAAACCTGCGATTCTTTTTTAGATGCACGTTGGGGTATATAGACTTCTATGGGTGCAGTCTTTTGTCCTTGTCAAAAGCTATTACGGAAGAGAAACGGATATAGGGCAAAACGACGCTAAGACTATGAGCTCAACATATTGTTACGGGGATGTTGGGAGTATAGACTTAATATATTCACAGTATATATACAAGCAAAGTCAATGTGGTGAAGATGGCTGACCAGCAACAACACGCAGCAGCCAGCGTCTCGCGATCTTCTTCTTCCTCTCTCTCTTCTGTCATCCTTCCGTGACAATATGCTGGCAGATTTAAAGTGACATTAAAAAAAGGGACTTGAGCTGTAGTAAATGACCCTCCTGCGATATCAAAAAAGCATGCCTTAGCATGGGATAACGTCGTACAAGCCGGAAAAGACAGGATAGCATGAGATCGATCGCGACGCCGCCTTGAATTTCCCGCACCAGGTTTCCGTGAGACCATACGTTTTGCAGGCGCCTACTTCAGCCTGGTTACTTGTTTTAATAAAGATGAACTACATTCTATTCTAAAAAAAGAAAGCTCACGACTGAACTTATCAAGACCCACGACTTTTTACACAAGGCCAAAGTTCCATATCGATAAGAAAAGAAAACGTAGTTTGAAATTTAGGACGTCACACTGAAGTACTCGTGGTCGAGTTTCGGTGCGAAACTTGTGAAGTGAAACTTTTATCTTCATATAATTCTTCTTTTAATAATCAGCCTATTACCATGAAATTAACGAAAATAGAGTTTTAAAAGAATACTTGAAAGCCTAACAGATTGTGTCTTTAAGAAGCCGTGAAGACATGTGTTAAATGACATCAGTGACTTGTGTTAGTTTTCGAGAGTAACAAAGGAAGCAGGGTAGCTAGGAAAAATTAATGATGCTCCTCATATCTTTAGTAGGCTACATATACATTCACTGCACAGATGTGCCCTTACTGAGAAACCGAACCAATATTCTGTTTTGAACCTGCGTAGATAAACCTATGGGATTTGCTGTTTTTGCTCTTTGTGATTTGTTCTTTGATATAAAATGCGTCCATTCAATGTAGAATGTTTCAGCACGTAAGGGAAGGTCAAGTTACTCTAAAGTACAGCCTGTTTAACTGCATATAGGGCCTGATGCTAAGTGCAGTTATGTTCTCATGTTCGTCTTCAACTGAAGAGACAATTCGGAAAAAAATCTGTTGACTGCCTTCGTGTATGTGGTTATAGCAGTTTTATTAAGTACGTCGTGAAGAAAAGGGATATGTTTAGATTGCACTATCGTAGTTGCAGTCAAGTCAGTACAAGAAATCGTTTATATTGAATGATGCTAACAAGTGTGCTAGTGTTGGGCTCGACATATTTTGATCACAAGTACTGATCAGGTAGCATAAGTAGAAGCAGTGCTATGAACATTGCAGGAATCAAACAATTACAACAATTTAGCTCGGAACTCCACAAGTTGCAATGAAAGAGGAACTTTTTATTGAGATCTGAAGGTGAGTTATGCATTCCTTGACGGCTACCTTGACGGAACACGCAAGCCAAACTTCATTATGTATTGTATATTTCATCAAGGTAGTAGCGATAACACGGGTCAACGGCCATTACAGCTGAGGTCACCTATACGTTCCCGTTTTCGCGTCAAGAAGTCCTGTTTGAGAGCTTTCTCCGGTTGGCTGTATCCGCTTCGCAGGGTTGAATGCTGTATCACTTGACGGACAGAAGACACTGCATCTGACGGGACAATGTAGTGGACCATCGGGAATCCAGTGCCGTTGAAGCCACACGCAAAGCTTAGCGTGTAAGCCCCCATGTTGTCCATTAGGAGCCACTCGTCGACGTTCACGTCAAAGAACAGTTTTCTAGGCTCAATAACGTCCAACGGGTTACAGGTGGCGCCCCATAACGTGGTCAACACATCCAGACTTCTGTCTCGTGGCTCCTGCAGTAATGGCAGACGAAGCGAACCAGAGAAAAGTGTCACTTTACATCGGTATTTATTCGTGCTATCGGTTTCAATTATTGCGTGTAAGAAACGAAGCTTAACAGGATTGAAGCGATGAGCAGTGTTACCCAGATGTTCAACATGACCAACGGCAAGTACGAGGAAGATTTACCAAGGGTGCCATGAAGCGACTCTTCATCATGAAGAATAATACCCCATATCACATTAACTTGCGGTTTCCACTACAACAGCATCTCCCTCATATAGGGCGTATTCATACAGCCAACCAACACTCACTCTGGACCACAAATCAATTAAGCACTTTAGCTTCTTCTGCCAATAATATCTTGTGTGTGTTTGGCTTCTAAGCTTATCGTATAACGTGTTAAGCGCTAAAAATTGACGAGGAAAGCGAAAGAAACCCGAAGAACGACATTTGTCCTCGTGTTTCCTTAGCGGGAATTACGTTACACAGTAAATACCAACTAAGACAAGTTGAAGTCGTTCTAAAGCTTATATCTAAGCTTGGGGTAAACTAATGAAATCAAAACATAGGTTGTAGCTCAATATAGAACTAGAATGAGGACAGTGTCGGCGTTCAACTGCTTCAAGGAAATGTGAGCGGCGAAATAAAACCAGTCCGTCAAGGTGATGCTTGGAAAGACTGGTGGGCGGTCTTTGCGCAGAACGCCTTGTTCAAATGTTTTGTGAAGCAGCGAGAAAAATGTATGTTGAAGGGCTGCGAGGCTTTAGGCTTCGTCCACTTTGATTTAGAGAAATGACCTTGTCTTATCACTTAGCTCATCTACCTCAACATTTGCGGTTACGGCACTACTACAACAAATTTATATCAGTGCTTTGAAGGCTTCGCAACTAATCTCTGCCCCGGAATTATACTGAAAATTATCACAGCAATAAGTACCTTCATTACATTTTTTCTCAAACAATAAGTACATTTCAGCACTCCAAATATAAGAGTAGCCATGAAATATTAAATTCACCTGAAAAAGCAGTATTTTTCTGGCTAATGTGACTAAGCATTCATAATTCCATATGCGATAATTTTTTTAGTTAGCCACGTTTAGTAATACTAACTATCTAGGTCGTATTTCGATTTTAAAAAAGCCTATTAAATTTTACAATGTGTTCGCTAATATTCATTTTACCAGCGGAACCTGTACACGGGGTTTCACATGCCTTACTCATTCATTCCCACTGTAAAACACCAAAATTGCCCTATACAAGTTATAGTGATTCCACCGGTCATGCCCTTCTCACTTCGTGCACAAAACACACTGCCATTATAACGTTTGATGACCAAGCACTCCCTAGAAATTCGTGGATGCCAATTTGCGCTGCAAAGCTGTATAGAAAAACATAGACGAAGAAATCACGGTTCCTCACATACACAAGCTAGTGCTCTCGTGCTGTGCCTCATTCGAGCTCTGCAGCTCCCACACGCAACCTTTTACAGAAACTCAGCTTTGTAGATCGCTCATTGAAACACCCCATTACCTCCTTATAATAAGATTCGATTCCCATATTTCTGTTCCGCTGGATTCGACCTTCACTGACTAACGTCTTATTACTTAAACTAGAAGCTATTAAAGCTAAAATCACTGAGAATTTACTTCATCACTACAAAGCTGATTACCTGTTGAGCTGAACTATTATCGTGCTGGTGGCTCATTAAATTGAAGCTGTGCCTGAAACGTTTCTGTTTATTTATGTGTTGTGATGTTTATTTATGCGGATGTGAAATCGTTTGCTCGTGTGTGCTTGTAGATTTGTGCATGATTGTTTGTCTTTGTATAAAGGTACCTAATTTTTTGTATAGCTTTTCCTGGCTTCTGCAAACTTTTTGCTTTTTCATGCTTCTTAATATTACCAGCAATCTCACCTCCACAGTCTTCCCCTTAAGAGCCTCCTTCAGGTTATACTGGTAACGTACTAAACTTTATGCAATAGTCATTTCCCCATCTGTAAGACCGAACGTCCACTGATAAAGCATCGAGATGTGCATAGGAAAACAAAATTGTACGAGCACATACAGAAACATCATACATCCTGCCTACCGATGAGAGCATCAAATGCTTTAGTCTTACACGAGCGGAAAACAAGCCGCATTTGTTTTTTTTTTATATGCTGGTCCAGCGCCATGGTTTGACTCATGTCAAGCGCCCTTCTTTAAATGACACGGAGAGAACGCCTAAGAAAGTTCACTAAAGATAATTTTTGAGCACATCCGGATATTGGACAATCAGAGAATGTTTTATTGTTCGTCCATTTTATTATATTTTGTTACATCCAGTATAACTTTAGCGCTTTCTGTTCGTCTGAATAAAAAGAACGTTTTAACTTGGTTTGCTTGCACGACGATCGTGAAATAATCGAAATTTCCAGCAGCTAAGGAACTCACCTCTAAGGGCACGATATTCACGTCTGAGAACTCGTACAGATGACGGGAAACGCAGTTGTCTCTGCTCTCGTTGAGAAAGACGTCTTGGTGCGCCTGAACGACACCTAGAGCACAGAAGAGCACATATTTGCTACAGATATTTCCTGAGCACAAGCCGTAGTCGGGGGCAACGCACTGACCTTCTTAGTGCGTCCAGGCACGTACCCAGGATCTTTGTTCGAGGGGGGGGGGGGCAACCCAAGGCAACTTCTATGCAAATGAGGGGTGTACTTTACTAGTACAAATGTGACTAACATCCACCATTCGCCATAAAAACGCGTACACCCACAAAAAATAAATGAAATAAGGTGTAGTTTACAAGTACGCCTGTGGGATGCACCTCTCCTTTACTTGGCAAACAAGGAACTACGCCAAGTGGACTTGCGCAGGGAAAAAGCGCAGAAAGAACACTGCCAAGAACAAGTAAAGAAGCCAAAGTGTAAAATAAAGATTACTAGAATACACCTTAAAAAAACAGCAGTTGGCAACCAAGGCACACAAACCGCGCGGAGTTGTGTTACTTCGCCAGCCAATCACAGAAGCGAACAACATCGTTGTCAGGCGGCCTTTTCAAAATGGCGTCGTACTTGATAGCTCAGGAGCGTCTGCTATTCTTGAGTCTTTTCATCGGCGGAACCAATGAGGTGTGCAACAGACATGGACAAAGTATATGGAGGCTGAGCATTTCACTCTTCAAAAGCCTGCAGTGCCGTTCATTTCACTGTTGAACCCATTTTACTTATGAAACTCCACTGCCAACTGAAGTCAAACTTGACAGTGAATAGTTGCAGCAAAGCAAGCGTGTTATTTCAGTTCGATAAAGAATTAGGCTTTGGCCATTCCACTATAATAGGCGAGGCGAAAGGTATAAAATTACGCGCTAATGAATTTATGCTTGTGGTTACCACCTTACTCGAGTAAAAGGAAAAGTTTGCAGTAAAGAATGATTTGCAGCTCGCGGAGGAACAGTGGCTGGCTCTTATGAGGGCATGAGCGGAGCTTCACTGGAGATTTAATTTGTATCCAACTATAGTAGCGTTTTTTGAATTAGCTCTGGAGGAATTCTAGAGAAATATATACTTGGGGAACAATCACAGTTATTTCGGATCCCTCGTTTACTGCTCTGCCAAGTGAAGTGCCACAACCGACTCGTATTGTTACTTAGGAAGTTACGTAACGATGCATGCCTGCTAGTCCCCTACAAACGTGTAGGGCGCAGGATGGTGCAATTTTACACATACTGCGCCCACCGCGGAAGGTTAGAAAAATACCTACATAGGCACAGCAGAGAAGTGGCCACGTTAGGCGGCTCGAATGATAACTGTAGAAGCGTCATTCGGAACACACAGAACTGTTATCCACTTCCTTTTTCTACTTCCTTTTTAAATAAAAAGATGTTGATCCATAAATATTTTTATAAACAACAGTTAAACTTGTTACTTTTCGCTTTCCCTTCCTGGTTGGCTGTTGCCATGGCTGTCTGCCTTAGTAGAACGCCTCATGTCTCAACTCCTTGTGACTCTTGCTTCCAGTTAGCAATTTTGCACGAAAATAGGTCTACAATTACGGAAAAACTAGATGAGATAACAGGTGACAGTCATACTGCCTATGACTTTAAGGTTATTGCAGAGTTTGATGGTGGACGCTGTCTCGTATTATTTTATTTTCTACCTTATCTAATCCATGTCGCGCATATGTGGTTCCGAGAATCTGTCATCGTCACGGCGAGCCGTTACTCGAGGAAATAATGAAGCAAAAGGAAAAGTTAAACACAATTGGCATTTTCTCTGGTCGCAACTCGTTCCACGTGCGTATAGACTAGCTGACCCTGCACGAACCGAATCCCATACCTGGTCCCTGGATTAGTCTAAACAAAGGAAGTTGAACTAACGAAGCAAAAGCGGTGCGCGTGAGAGTCGAAAAGACTATGACAACTGAATACATCTCGAGTTAATCGCGTGCGCAATGAATCGATGAGGAAACTGGCTTTCACACCCCAGGAGATGCCGATAATACCGCCATCCAAAAGGAGTGAGAAAGGCAGCAAAATGTTGACCACCGAATAGCTGTCAAGTTTCAACATTTATTTGGTGGCGCTTTAGGAATGTGTGGGAGAAGTGGCGGCGTGGGCGGGGAGAGGGGGGTGTATGCGTGTTAAATTTGGGGGGGGGGAGGGGGACCGGGCCCCTCAGAGCCCCTCCTTGGGTACGTGCGTGTGTGCGTCTCTCTCCGATTGGTTTCACGAAGGGTGCGTTCATATGAATGACACTCACAAAAGACTTGACAGCCTAAATCTGAACACAGGGGAGGTGATGAAGTACAGGCGCCATTCGCGGCTAGAAGATGAGCTGATACTACGTCTGCTAAACTCTGGCCTACAGGCCGAATAACAGCTCGACGTGGTCCGATGTGGCAGCACCCAACGGCCCTAATGCTGCCAAGGCTGTGTCATACTAGAAAAGTAATTCAGCAGATTAGCTATATTTCAATAGCTATGAGAAAATTGAGTCGTTTCATCATAGCAATGACTTCTACAAGTCATTGCTGAAGTGTGCACGTTACTATACGCGGCTGCACTGCCAGGTCCGAGCCAACAATTCGGCATAAATTACGGGACATGTCCAGCAATTCTCGCCTGCGTCCGCTTAAGAAATACACTGTCGACAACTTGAAAATTCGCGTTTAGTACTTAGTTACGTAAGGCAGCTTTTAGAAATGAAGAAATTGTGTGATTCTAGATGAGTTGTGGTTCCGTTATTCTGATATAAAAAACAATGTGAATGTCGAGTTTTGTGCAAGCTGTAGGTGGTTGAAGAAGTATAGGCGTTCACCGAAAATAAACAAAGAGGCTGGGTACTTACTGTCCACAACAATATCCTTGCGTCTTTTGCCGATGACTCGGACAGCGAGGTAATACGCTGACGCCACGAAGAACTGGCCTGGCTCAGCAATGATCTGCACTCCACTCGACGCGGGGAAGTACTCATCGGTTGCACGCCGCACAGACTCGCACACCTGCATGTGAAGCTCAGTGTTGCGATGTGAATGTCGGCTGCATTGTTTCTGTCAACATTGCCCTATCGCTATTAACACCTTCTTTTGGAATATGATATTGCTTCAATAGCTGTACAGAGCTCTCATAGAATTACCTGCGCCAGTCACCAAATTTGTTCAGAGGAGTCAAGAATGGTGGATTGGGCCTGGGACACCTTTTTTTGAGGCAGATTGTTAACAGGTTTCTTTTCCTTCGCGACGTCAGCGATCCTTGTTGCGCACCGCATGCCAAGTAAGGCTAATCTAATCTTCGGGTTAAATTAGCCTAATATAAGGCTAATATAATCTTCGAGATGGGAGAAAGTATGCTCTCAAGCGCGCAAAGCACACTCTAGTGCGAGCGTCGTCTGCTATGCTGTTCACTTTAAGGGAATGCATCCCTTGCTTATCCTGCGAATCATAGGACATGCGCGACTGTGATCTGTCGTTCAGGACTTGCTTGGAAATTTTCGTTCGTTTTAATGGGCGCGGGCATGCGGTAGGAAATAAGATGAAAAACAAAAATGGAAGTTTCACAGCGCATGTGAGATTCTTATCA
The DNA here is from genome assembly GCF_038994185.2 of Dermacentor albipictus. Classification (NCBI taxonomy): domain Eukaryota; kingdom Metazoa; phylum Arthropoda; class Arachnida; order Ixodida; family Ixodidae; genus Dermacentor; species Dermacentor albipictus. The sequence continues at coordinate 389,688,825 of NC_091821.1, forward strand.
CCAATTTGCATTAACGATGCGGCATCACAGATAACAAAGCCAGGACGTGAGCGCTCTTGAAGCGACGAGCTCGGCAGACTACGCTCGCCGGCTCACCCTCGAGTCTGGAGTGTGCTGCGCACGCTTGCGCGTACTAGCGCCGATCTCGCCCCTTCTATCCGTTAGAGGCCACTCACACATTGTGTGGTCTAGGGTGCCTCGATGTAGCGCGCCGCCGTACAGTGTGGATGGAGACACTGCCTTAGTGACCGCCATATTGGGGCGAGCGCAGATACGGCGGACAATGGAGCGTCAGCCGATATTATTCTTGTTTAGCATGCGTTTGCGCCAGCAAATTCAGGTGTATAAAGGTCTTGCACATTTACTCGCAATCCCAAGCGCTTCTTGCACACAGAAATAAAATAGCGTATGCTTGCATGCATAGATCTCAGAGGAAATGACTACTGTGCAGCTAGGGCCGCGTTGGCCAACTGGGATGCTCCAACCGATGAAATACTTGACTAGATTGACTGCGTTATAAAGGAACGCATTTCGGTGCTTTCGGGCATGAGAGTTAAGAAGGTGCATAACATGCAGTAGGCTTCAATTGTGTCTCTTTTCACTTATGCCATTTTCCGTTCAAGAAAGATGCGTCAGTCGCGGCGGCGATAGCAGCAAACGTGCTCGGCTGTCATCGATAAACAGAATGCCTGCCGCTCTCGGCCTAGCTCAATTTAAAGACGGTAAGGAAACTTCGATGTAACATGCCAAGGACAACAACAAAATTCTGGAACCCGACATAGTCGCGCGTGACTCGGATGAATCGAGATAAATCTGGTCGCAGCTCGCGTCACCGAAAAACTGATAATGTAGCGTGCCGGACGTTTAAGAGTGATCAAACAAGCAAAGGCAAGCTTTGCGGCATTATTCTAACCAGACAATGCTGGTACCTAAAAGCCGACAGGTGCAACACTCTTATAAGAAGCAGCATAGGTGTTGTGGCTTACCTCGCAGATCTTAGAGTTATCATTCGCGTTCCAGTATTTACGCCTCACTTTCGCCTGCCATACTTTTCTCCATTCCTTATCCCGTGGAAAGCGAAAACAGCGCATGCCTTTCGTTGTCGAACCGGCACACAGTGGTACACAACACCCTGGCATGCTGGTTTTTGCGAATGAACACAGTTCAATCGCCCAGCACCTGGCGCACAACACAGCAGGTTCGCAGGTTCGCAAACTCCCCAACAATGCTGCTTTACCAACGCTGGAAGGAGCGGGCGCAGCAAGTGACTCGCCTCAACATGGTGATGGCGGATCAATGTGGCGGAGCGGCGCCGGCCAAAAGGTGTGTCCACCCTGTACGGCGGCGCGCTACATCGAGGCATCCTAGTGTGGCCCGATGCTCGTGCAATAATATAAAAACTTCGAGAGACGGTACTTTATCTGCGTATAAAGATAGTGTAAAAGGGGTACGTAATGCCTCAAACTTTCTGCTGCAACTTGTGAAAGAGAAGGACAGGTAATAATAAGACATGGTAACGATGACGGCACCTGTTTGTACATGTAGATGCTGCGAACTCCGCCGGGAAAGCCGCCTCCTATGTTGAGGATCGTCAAGGGCATTCCAAGCTCCGATGCCATATCGAACACAGCCTTGGCCATCTGTATAGTGCGAGCGAAGATCCGCGGGTTCTGGTAGAAAGCTCCCACATGGAAACTGTGAGAAGAGGCATCGACTTGTCTATGTATTTCTGTAAAACACTGCACGACTACGAAATGTAAAAGTGCCTATTGATATTTTTTTATGAATGCGCTTTGTTTCTTGCATTACTGCAAGTAGCTCCTTGTCTTGCTCCGTGGCGATGTGGAAATTGCGCGAAAATTTAGTGGCTCCTATTCGTTGTTTCTAACAGCATGTAACTGCGTCTGGTAATTCTTCTCCACTTCACGAAATCGGTATTACTGTTGTCAATCATGAAAACATAACGGTGCACAAAGAGAAAGGTAGGCAGGCATCATTTTTTTTTCGAAAAGATCGCCACGCTTAACCGGTTCACTAAGTAGGAAATATAAAGAAAAGATAAGTGGAACTCTCCCCATAGTACAACACTTTACAGGCAAAGTGTGTGCACCAGAAACGAGTGTTAAATCTGGTGCTCGTGTAGAACTCCAGGACAACTGTTCTGGCTTCGTATCGACTTGAACACCGGCCTTTGCGAAGCAAGACATTATAGTAGGTCTATTTAGTTAAAGGCAGTGCTTCTGGAACTTGCAGAACAGCACGGAGGCGACGTCTGAAAGTTGCGTTAATGTGACACGTCTATCGGCAAGTGCGTTCGCCTAGCCCTTTGTGCCCAGATTTTGGATAGCGCAGTTAAATCTTTAAGAACTTGCATGTTATACTTCATCTAAGGAACGGTGCATATCAACAGATTTCTTTATTTATTTATTTATTTATTTATTTATTTATTTATTTATTTATTTATTAATTTATTTAATTATTTATTTATTTATTTATGTTTACAGCATTCTAGACCAACTTATCAGCGTCCACAATTCTGATGAACTTGTTAGTGCTGTCTGTCAGAACAAAATAAGCACCAAAAGAACTGAAACAAAACTAAACGCATGCGAACGTTCTGGGCGTTCTAGTTAAGGCAGCAACGTTAAGATGCTAAGCAAGGCAATGCAACGATTTTATTCTAATAAACGTATTCGAAGATCGCACGCTGACAAAAAAGAGACGAAATAAAAATTTCTAATTGAGATTCTTTCTGTCACTTCTGTCGTAGAACACGGTTTCCGAGCTCACATACTTGCGTCACATACGCCAAGGCAAGGCAACGTTGCTTCACGGAAATCTTGCGGTTAAATTTTGGGGTAGAAATGTCGATAACTCATTCATCATGCACAAGCATTCATTACAACATGCAAAAGATGAGACTGAACAGGCAGCTGCTATGAAAGTTCTAACTGAGATCTGGAAACGCTTGTACACAGAGGCCGAATTGAGCGGCGAGATTAGCACGGCGCAAATGTCTTGTAACATGGTACCGAACATGTTCTCTTGGTGTTGGAACTATATGTAACATTATAGGTATTATTGCTCCTTATATGAACGTCTTTTGCCCATGTATAGCTTTAATCAAAGCAATTACAGAATCGCGTGTTTGCTTTTCTTCTCATGAAAGAGTAAGGAAAGAAATAACACGCAGGCATCACTCACCACACACCAACCACGTTACAGTGAAGGTCTCGAGCAGTTTCCAGAATACATCTTGCTTCGTCTACGCTGCAGCCGTATTTCTCATTGAATGAAATTTTACAACCTTCGTTGTCGCCTTTTATTCGAAGTAATAGCCTGAAAAGAAGCACTGGCGTCAGATGCCATTGTTTCATCGTTTAACTTGAGCGGGGCTACTCGCTACGTTAGATGGCCCGAAGGACCCTGGTGGTACATATTAAACGCGCAAAGTAAAATTCAAGAAATAGTTCGAAAAAAGCTTTATAGACAAAGAGAGCATGGCACCTGCGTTGCAAGATCTATTAAAGGGCAAGTACGGAGAGCGAAACGCAAAGCACATATTCACACACACAAAAAAATTGAATTATTCGCAAAATAATGCGATAGAAATTTACAATGTGGAGCGCACTATTGTCTAACGTGGTCGGCCAATGCAAAACCGCATTTACGAACGAGATTTGTGATTCGGTCCCAGGTTATGGAAAATAATGATTTAGTAAGGTTTCTTAATAAACGAGTTTCTATAGTAAGCAGCCTAACTAACAGCTCACTCCAAAAAAAAAAATAGAATTACGCCCTCACGATCTTATCCTGTCCCATTATAATAATCGCCATCGGTCTTGTTTGTGTTTACATTTCAGAGAACTTTCGCTCGCTGACCTCTTGTCAAAAATGCCAGGTCACTCTAATAGCTGTGAAGTCTTGGAGTCTCACTGGAGAACCTACCACCACGGGTTTGAGCTCAGTGAGTCACAGGGCCGCGTCAGCCGTCGCCCTCTAGCGCCGCTGCGCGCGAGCTCAGACCGCAAGTGGCTACCGAGCGACGCATGCAAGAACACAGTATTGCCCTGGGTTAACTGATACGGTTTATTGTATCCGACGGCACCCGACACTGCACAAACTCCCGGTCCCGGGGCGGCGGGGGACCAAAGGGTTCCCACACCAAGGACGAAAATTACAGTCAGGGGCACCTATAGCACGTCCCTGCGAGAGCACAGGCTCAAGCTGGGACGTGCCGCTAGGAAAAGTCCCGGCGGCTATGCTACTTGCTCTCGCGATAACCAATGGGCCAACGCGGGAGAGCTCGGGAAATCTCCTTCGGCTTGGGCCTCCGATAAGAGAGGCTCGGCATGGTACGACCTCGCGCGATCACTAGGCACCCGTTCATCGGCTTAGCATCCGGACAGGATCAACATAAGGTACGTGCTCCTCGCACGGGCAAAGGCACCGTGCGTGAGCTCAGTCCTAGTTACAAAGGTGTCGGTGGAGGAAAGGAAGCATGTAAGTACTGGGCGCCGTCCCAAGGGAGAAGAGACATGCTAGCGCCACGGGAGTCACCGCCAGGAGCACCCTCGTGACGTCTTAGCCCTGCTCTCACCGCGAACCATCGGGGAGTGGAGCGCCACCGCTGACAACTGGTTCGGAGCGACGAGGGAGTGAGGCGTAGGGACGGCAGAACAGGTGAATGCACCCGCGCAATGGCGCATCAAATTCCCCAAATCCCCACATAGCGCACATTCCATTCGTGACCGGGAAGTAGTGGACGTGTAGCGATATAGAAAGGAAAGGCAGGCCACACAGATGACTATTATTGCTTGGGGACAACATAAGCCTTAAAGGGAGCAAACTCACTCAATAGTGCTGTCGCCAAGGTCGTGGCTACTTGTGGGTCATCAATGTGTGCAGGCACCTAATTCGCAACTAGTAAACCTGCTCAAAAATTATTATTTGTAACTTATGAAGGTTTGTACATCTAGGGCCCTATAACGTAAAAGTATTCCAATATGGTTTTATTCCAATCTCCTGACGTCAAATTTACGTGACCGCCGACGCAAGCATCGGGTGGTGATCCGCAGCGTTGCCTGAACAGTCCAATCAGATGCTCTCCTCGTTTATAGAAGGTCACTTTTGTTTGCTTTCCAAACGAATAACATTGCATACGTTGAGCGGTTGTTCTTATCTAATTGGCTGACAAGACGCGAAGAGCACGCTCAACTGGAGAGGTTTGCGATGGGGCCGAGCAAGCGCATTGAACATAGATGACCGGATGAAGAGGGAAGTGCTGCTTTCTGCTATTGGTCCACTTCCCATTACTTAGCTTGCGGTGGCTTGTGAAAAATCGGAGTGGCGTGCCACGGACAGTGAACAATGTCGCTATAATGGACCCTCAGCAAAGAGGAGTTGGCAGAGCGATGTCGCATACGTGCCGAAAGGGATCGATAACGTCACACAGCCGCGCAAAATGTTTTGTTACTCGCAAATATACCTATGGCTCTCCGGTAGGTGCGAGTAGCCAGTGCCTGAACGATTGGCGGCAGCCATCTTCTATTCCTTTCGGAACGGGGCGGTTTTAGGCTATTCACAAAAAATCCTGTTTTGTTCGGCATATTAATGCATCTTCTAATGCTATCTTGTTTGATCTTTCACACTTGTGTTTTGTTCCAAATGCTCACTCCTGCCTAAGGCCTGGTAACAAGGCTGGCAGTACTTGTAAAGTAAATAAATAAATAAATAAATAAATAATATCTTTGACGCGTGCACGTCACATTGACGCGGTGAGTTTTTGCGGATTTGTGACGTCGAGTGATAGGCAGGTGAAGTGGGGGCAGCCTGAAACCTTTGGACCAATAGCAGAGGGTTAATGGCGAAAAAGCGTCGAATCAGAAATGATAATTTTTCCTTTGTTCGGTTTAATCACGCATAATCAATGTGTACACACCCTGTCAGGTTGAGAGCTATCGTGGTTTTGGTGACGTCGCATGACAGACATTTAAAGTGGGGGTGGTCGAAAAGTTTTCGACCAATCACGGAGGGCTGGTCCCAGAATTGGAATAGAAAACTTTGGAATAGCTTTACGTTATAGCGGCGCTGTCCCCTTTCACAGATACTTAACGTTCGACACTCGTCCAGATTAATCCTCGCCGTTTTGTGGCGGGAACCGTAACATGAAGTTTGAATTTTAGTGAAGACATTTGCAACACTTACACAATTTACGTAATACAACTTTGTTTCTTATTTTTCTTGAGATGTATACGCATGTGTTTCATCGGCCTACGTATGGATTACAAGAGACGAAGTGACTAAAGCTTGCCCGGTGATTAACAGTAGCAATTAATGATCAACATGAAGTGAACTACGATGTGTAGGCTGGTGTGTCTGGAATGGTGCGTCTAAAGGCGGACGCGGTTGTGTTTGCGGAGTGCCCGAACTCTGTACGTTCCTCACTGGCGAAACTACAAGGAAAAAGTCCGCCACATAACAGCAGTGGTGATTACAGGTACCATTAAATCACGGTAGTAGAGTTCCGGCCCTCTTGGTGCTAGAGTGTGAAAGAAAAGTGTTATTCTTACCTGGCGCTGTTGTCCTTCATTTTGTGCAGCTCTTCGACACAGTCGAACGTCATAAGTGTGACGCCGTTTTGTACAGCGAACTTTATATGGGACGTGCTTTTCACAGTTTGCGCGTAGATGATGCGGTCTGGGTGAACACCGATTTCAAGCATAGTCAGTATCTCTGGCTGAAAATAAAATTACGTCCAATTGAACAATGGATGCGTAGCACGGAAGTGCCGATGACTAGTGATAGTTCCAAAACGCACATACGAGCTATCAAAGAAGAGGTTGCATCCTGACATATGAACAGCTTGCGTGAACTATATTTCGGGTACAAAATGAACTGGCTATAACTTCGGGTATGTTTCACTCACAGTGTTTGAGCAATCGAAGTTTACTCCTCGGGCGTTCAACTCCGCGAGTACCACAGGGTCTCCACATGCCTTTATGGCTGCAAGAGATAAGTACAAGGCTGGAAAGGATACCTCACCTAGAAAAAGCCAGCCATAGCAGCAGTGCTTAGCTTTTGCGATAAGAATATGTGCTTCAAATTGTATATGCTGTCAGTCACATAAAATGGCGTACCGTAGAATGGCGTTACACGGGGCAGACACTGGTGCCAGAGATCCACCTTTCGAATGATGTCCCGGAGGTCGCAGACAAAAAATGCGTCATCTCCACCCTGCAATAGATAAGATCGAATGGTTACAGAATCATTTACGGCAAAGAATGTTTGCATTGGCATGTTTTACCAGTATCGCACAAGGAGCACTGTGGCGCAGCTCTTTCAGCAACGCCAGAAATGGCTGCTTGTCTCTGTGTCTTCTTCCATGATTTAAACCTGAACCATCTGTTGCAAACTTGTACCCATGTCCAGCTAGTCATAAGGCCTTATGCATAGAGATCTTTGAATTCAAGTAACATTAACTTAACCGTCATTTCGGTGACTTAAGGTGCTGTGAACATGGCCAATTTCGGGTCAACTAACCTTTCCAGACCTTGGTCTTTGATTACGTTGCAGGGCACATCCCATCACGGAACATTTGACTCAACTTAACTTACCGTCTAAATGAAATACATTCAGATTTTGCGAATGGGCTCTATAGCAACAATGCATGTTTCTGTTATATACCTGCCTTTGGTAGATTTCTCGCGCCACTTCATAAGCAGTTCCACGGCTAAAAATAAGCGTTCCGTTCTCTTGATGTTGGTGTCTCAGGGCCTGCGCAGAACATGACGAATGCTTAGCAAGAGACAGTCAAAAGGCAGAGCAAGAGACAACTGAGCAGCGTGACACTAGTCGTGGCCAGAACACATCTATGCAGCATCTTCTTGCTCGTTTTTTCCCGTATCACTCGTAACGCGTGTCATCATGTTCATGCGGCCCTCGGCCAGCTAAAACAATAGCCGTTTAATGTGGTGCACGTGTACCCTCTCTGATTCAATATATCGCGAGGTTGTTTCCTAGCCGCATTTCAGAGGGTGCAGAATGCAATAACGTTAGTGTAACGGTTGCTCTGAGTACACATAAAAAAAAAACATATTGTCGAAGCTGGACTGTACCCCTCGACTTTTGTGGCTTAACTTCTTTATAAAAATAATCACAGCGAAAGGACGACCTAAATACTGGCATCATTAACGCAAGTATACGTGTATATCACATCGCCATATTTCTTAGTGCTCGTATTAACTATACTTTATCTCTATCGGAGAGCCGTCATTCATAACATTTTTACTGCATCGTGTAATTAAGTTGTTCCATAGGTTAACACAAATGGCCTGTCTGATTCGCTGGTGGTATTGTTCGCACGAAACCATCTGAAGCGCAAATAATATTGAAACATGCATATTGCTTGTTGCTTCTGGACGATGCACGTGGGCGCGAGACAAAGACGACGAACACTGTCTGGCTCTCGAGCTGTCGCCTGAACTGGTCGGGCGTCAGGTCGTGAGACGAAGCAGGCAACAGGAAAACCGAGGTTTGCAAATCCTTGATGACAACTGCCTGAATTAGAGAGATCGCTGGAGCGGGCTGGTCAATGGTGACGTCAAGTTGGCGTCAATGGAACTGCGCAGGACCTGTAGCCTAAAGCTCACGGCGAACTATACGTGTGACGTGCTCAATTAAGGGCGGTCAAGCGGTAAGGTCGACGCAAGACGACGTCGCGGCCGTGTTAGGGAGCCGGGAGAACTGTGGAATGACGCGGCGGCTTTTGGCGAGCTCAAAGCGGCGGCATTCCTTGACAATGACATCGATGGTGCACACATTGTTGAAGACCAACAAGTTTAACGCGTCGTCCGCGATCCCTTTGAGTACGTGGCCGACTTTGTCAACCTCGGGCGTTTTCTCGTCGACTTTCCGGAATAGAGCGAGCACGTCTTGTATGTACGAGACATACGATTCAGTAGAAGACGAAACTCGGGTAGCAAGCTCTTTTCTAGTAGCCAGCTGCCAACCGGTGGGGATTTCCAAAGAGGTCGCTGAGCTCCTTGAAAGTATCCCAGCTAGAGATCTCGTCCTCGTGTGTCCGGAACCAGACACGAGGAGTTCCGCCCAAGTAGAAGACGACATTCGCTAGCTCATACAGGCTGAGCTAGTCCTCAACGTCGACATTATCTTGGTTGCAGAAAATGCCAGGATCGCGGGGAATAGTAACCGTAACGTACGTTGCTATCGGGGTCGCAGGAGTAGAAGCAGACGGGGTGTCGTCACAGGGAGCTATGGTGGAAAACAACGGTGTGGAGCTCCATGGCGAGGACGAGGAACGGCACCCTCCACCAAAATTAATGTTGTCGCAAAGGAATCCTAGGAGTTTACGCGCCAAAATCACAATCATATTATGCGGCACGCCGTATTGGTGGGCTTCGAAACAATTATGACCACCTTGGTTTCTTTAACGCGCGCCAAAAGCCCGGTTCACGGGCGTTTTTGCATATGAAGAGCGAATCGTCAGAAATCTCATGCATACACGAGGGACATTTTATATCCTGCGTAACTTTGTGCACTTGAAGGGCTCTAAAAGTAAGCGCTTTCTTTTGTACTCTGATCCACGACCCGAAAAAAAGCGTTCTTTTTTGTAACAACAGCGATTCATAACAGGAGTGATCTTTTTCGAAAAGCTGATTCAGTGGACACTGTACATTTGGTTAGAGATCCTGCAGTAGACTACATTGATAAGACGCCTTCGCAATCTCTAGCTGTTTCATTGCATAAAAGGACCATGGTCTAAGCTCTCGACTTGACAGACTTCAGCTAATTAGGAGTTTCTGTCCTTTGGGTTCAACGGTGGTATGTTTGCAAGCCGGAACACAGTTGTTTCTCGTTGTTTGCATTTTAATTCTGGGCCTGCCTGTCACGCTATAGAATAGATCTTGATATACCGAGAAATTCACGGATGCAATTAGCTGCACTGGACATGACGTGCCGGTAGAGACGAATCATGGTGGGAACACGTGCGACGACGAACGCTCCTCGTATTGAGCAAGTGGAGGTAGGGAATTAAAGTTGGGTGGTTTCTTTTCTTACAGATATGTGCTTCAGTCCCATAACATTGATGAGTACGAAAGATAAATCAAATGTTGGAGATAATTTGCGCTCACTTGAAATTAGCCAACACAATAATTGAAGCTAAGTAAGAATTGACGAGCGCTTGCGTGGGGCAGTTTTCGAGCGCCACCAAGTGCCCCTGTTCATCAATTACAATTCCCTCGGGGTGGTCTGTGGGTGCCTCGAAAGAAACAAACGTTACTAAATCAATAAGGTTAGTGTCTTACATGATTTTTTTTTCATTCTTTTTGCCTGCTATGTTCAGCAGTCCGCAAGTATTCTCAGAGTGCAGCAGGCGCCGAGAAAGAAGAAGTGCATAGTTCAACAAAAGAACGTATGTGTACGCACTACGTAAGTTTTTTGTGCATGGCTTATTCCAGTAAAAACATGCTTTTCAACAGGTGAAATAAATGCTTAACTTCGAGTGCACACTGTGCACTGTGCCCTTCAACTTCCCATCGTTTGTGTTCACTTCATGGAACTTTTCTTCAATTTTTGGCTCAAAACCACCGAAGGGCCAGTTTGACACGTGCTGTACATGCTATGGTATAGCGCCATAGGCCAGATCAACCTATGGGCAAGACCAACAGAGGTCGCCGAAAACGGCTCACGACAGGCGACATTGCAGCTGTCGCCACTTCATACATATGGTCAGTGTAACTACACGACGGTTACCGCTGCGCAAGCACTATGTTAGGCTAGCATCTGCCCTCAGCGACAATTTCAACAGAGTCCATATTATTGCTAGCTTAATCGCCAGCTGCCTGTAAGTGCAAGCGCCATGGGCTGAATTGTGTGCGACTTCCGCACCGTTGTCCACGCTGCATTGTGCACTGGCCGCCTAAAGAAAACATCTCTGAGAATAGATGTGTACGTAAATTGGGTGGTCAAGTCACCCCACGCCTACCAAATGGGGGTAATTATCGTGCTCCTTTCAACAGAACAGTTGGCTTATTATTTAGCCAGGGATGACGCCAGGCTAGAGCTATATATCTGACAAAACCATACGTTGCGTATGCTAGTATTTCATACTTAGGAAAACAGCGCAAAACAACAAAGGACGAAGAGCAGAACTGGAGAGACGCAGCGCTGAATAACAACAGATATTATTATTCAAGCACGAGAGTGAGCAGACCGCTAGGCTACATGTGACAAGAAAAGGGGGGACGGGGTGCTAGAGTGATACAGATGTGTACCAAGGGATTCCATTTCTATTTTGTTCAGTGCAACAGATGGTGTCGCGACCCACTCATCACATGACTATGCATGAACATTGCTTCCGCAATCTCGCCTGCCTATATCAGGATGGGGCGGCTATCATGAAGGGAGCTGCCGACATCTTTCATGTTGTGTTACTTTTTACTATAACTGATGCATCAAGCTCAACTATTTATGCGTCAGTGCCTTGATATGGTTGTGCGGTCACCGCAATTCGCTAAAGGGGCGTACAAAATACCAGGGATGTGCGAGTGTGTGCCATGCTTTAATCTTGTGCCATTTCACCAAACGAGCACCTTGGCGGGGAGGCATGACATTACACATGCATGTTCTTCCATACTCGCTTGCCTGCCAATAAATCAAGTTGTAGCCATCCTGCAGTCATAATCGCGACGACTGTAGAAGATTACGCCATAGAATCACGAGCGCGGTATTTATTTACCCTTACGCTTACGCCTTTTTTAGAGCGAAAAACGTGTAAATTTCTTTATGACTCACACCTTCACACTCATAAAGGGAATAAACATGTGACTTATCAACAAATTTACACATTTTGTCACTTTCGAGTTTGCAAATTATAATTTACAGTTCACGCTGCATAGTCGCACATTATAACGGCCGAAATAGACAACGCTCTCCTAGCGTAGTCTTCTGAAATCATCACGATTCCTACAGCAGGCAGGCAGAAGTTAAGTGGGCAAATTAGCAGGCACACAAGCGTCAAAGCACACTCATGCTCAATGCTATGTCTCGAGAATGTATTTTGGTTTGTGTTCGCAGATGCCATATTATTTTGTCCACGCCTTACCTTGCAACAAGCCGCCGTGGCTGCACTCATATTAAACTGAACTTCTGTGCCTCCATGCAGGTTTCAAACCAAAAGTTACCACAGCCATGACATATGCCCAACAATGAACTCGAAGGTGGGACTCAAAATGCAGGAGGCAAGGAAAAGCTTTGTGACCACTGTAATTGGGAGTCAGCGTGACAGGTCTACGAAATATTTTTTTGCAGCACATGAAAGTTCAGGTCACTGTAAGATTGAGGATATATACTTTCACGGACCGAGCTTAGAGTTGAAGTCGGGCGCCCGCCGCCTGGTGCCTCCGAGAACTGATCCTGGCGTGTTGGCCTCCAGACACCTGAGGTGTGACCGTTGCGAGGGCGCCATTTCAGCAGTGTGTGAGGTCCCATGTAACTGGTCCCAGCTTGTCGATCCTGTCGCCACGGTGACCTGAAAACAGTACCAAACCGACTTGTTTATTTCGTTTCTGATATAATGGGTTGCTGCAGCGAGACTGAGGTGGGAAATACTTCAGCTACTCCGTGTTGCTCTGGTGTGCAGCAATAAATAATTTTTATGCAATTAATTATTCATAGAAGTGATTTATAAATAAGGAATTCAGACAGAAAGTTTCGTAAACATCTAACGTATAGAAAAAGCTATGAAAAAAATTGAATTGATAGGATGCACCTACAAAAGTCAGAGTTTGGACGTAAGATACGTCCGCACTGAGGTCCTCTGGTTCAATTTTCAATCAGCTGTGGTATCCTTACGTGAATCGAAAGCTCAGAAAATGAGTCTCTGCATCTTGTCGTCATCCGAATGCGGCTCCGTTGACCGGTAGTCTACCCCCGTCACCACTGAATGAACAAACTTTATTGCAGGTCCGGCGAGGAAGCGACCTCGCCACGCACCTGGCTAGTCCCACGTCGGGAGCGGCAGGTATAGCCCACCGGCCCGGTCGCGGGCACGCCGGAAGGGCAGGATTTGCTTTTCTAGAGCGGGTCTACGCAGAAGCGAGTCCCACTCCTCCTTGATGAACTTGGGGTATGTCGACCCGCACTCCCAGAGCATGTGAGGTAGAGTGGAGGTCTGGCCGCAGGACGGGCAGGCGTCGTCGCGATACACGTCGGGGTAAGCCTCGTGGAGAGTGGACAGACGTGGATATGTGCTGGTCTGTAGAAGCCTAAGCGAAACGGCTAGCGCCCTATTGAACTTGGGGTGAGGGGGTGGAAAAGTCGGCCGTATCAACTTCTAAACATTCAGTTGCTAACTAAATTAACAAGCATGGTGTCAGCGCGCACACCAAACATGAACATCTCACGCTCGATGACAGCGTACACTCGCTGCTAAAACGATGGCGTGAAGAAACGCGGCAGCAGCAGCGACCGAAGTGATGTTCGCGCTGTCTATCGCTTCATCCCAAAGTGAGTGCCGACATTACACAGCACGCACAAAGCTACAAGTCGCCGACGCACGTCGACCGCCTGGACTCCACCCCAACGCAGACCACTCTCAAGATAGGGCCGCGCGATCGCGCGCAGCCAGGCCCCGCGCACCCTCAAGTTCCAGCGATCGCCGGAGAGGGCGAAAAATCAACCGCGGCGTGTTCCAGCATGAAGCGCACAAGTCAAGCCACTGTAATTTGGTCGCATACTTTAATTTGTGTAATGTATCCTAGGGGCGCTCAACGTAGCTAAATACTCGATCTATAAATGTACATATAATGATCGACAAACATATTTGACATGTCATTTTGTTACAAAATAAGTAGACCGTTGTTTTTAATGGACTTCTGTTATTATAGTTGGTGTTTTGTTCCTTGAGTAAAGGTTTTGAGACCTTACTGACGTCTGATATGTAGCAGCACACTGGTATCCATTGCAGTATGTCCCGTTTATGGATTAAAATTGTACAGCGGTAATATTTGTGAATGTTGTGGGTAATGTTGTAGCGGTCGTTTTCTTCGAGCAGCATCACGCATGTTCGTTTCAATTAGATACCAATAATTTCAGGCAGTTTGTGCGTTCAACATTCGATATCCGCCACCAAGCAAACGTGTTTAAAGACGGTGAATTTCATCAGCAACGGCGTTTCATTGCCATAACGGCTGCATGCACGGCTTCCGTCGTCAGTGATCTTCTTGATTTGGCCGCGTAATGACGCGTTGCTTTAAAAAAACATTTGCTAGCTAGCATGAAAATTCGCCGCTGGAACCGAGCACAGTCCGTTTGGAAACAACCCACGAAAATGGATTATCCTTGCAGCCTCTGGGTGTGTGCACCAGTGAGTAAAAACGCACTGCTTCGCATTTTCAACGATGAATTTCTTCACGTGCGAGGATGATAAAACAGACTCCTGTGATCACTTCTTAAAAGTGGCAAATAATAATTATAGAGTTATTGGTCTTCTATTACATTCATTAGTAAATGGCGCGAATAACGGGACACAGAAATGAGGCATATGACACAGGTGCTGTGACTGTGTCGTGCGCTTTTTTCTCTGTCCCGTTATTCGCGCCGTTTACTAATGAATGTAATTGAAGATCAGTAACTCTATAATTATTATGCAGTGCATTTTTTTTCTCACTGGTGCAAACACCCAGAGGCTGCAAGGATAACCCATTTTCATGGGTTGTTTCCAAACGGCTGGTCGGAAAGCGGAACGGAAGAAAACGGAAGAAAAAAGCGCACGACACAGTCACAGCACCTGTGTCATGTGCCTCATTACTGTGTTCCGTTATTCGCGCTGTTTGCTAAAGAATGTGTTCGTACCAACAAGCCCGGCTAGCCACTATTTCGAACCTCGTCAAACGGAATTCAACTAGAGCTCTTGTTATTTTGCCACGTCGCTGAAATTTCAAACACGGAGTACAGCATAAATAACGAATAGTTCTGACTGTTTCTACATAAATGATACGCTGCTATATGCTGACTGCACATTAGTGAAAATGTACTACCGGTGATAGCTGGATTAATTGCATTTGGTACATTACAATATTACTGTGCTTATTACCCAGTAGCTGGCAAAAAAATTCATCTAATCAGGATTTCACTAAGCACAGCCCACACAACGATACCAATGAAACGAATAAACACTCAAAGCGATGTTGTTTGTGTGAGTATGCTTTTCTGTCATGGAGAATTTTGTACACTGTTCTTAGTCATATATGAATCACAAACTGGCCCACACTTCCGTCATAGTAATTCAGGCTCTTTTTTTCTTTCTACTACAGCCTCCAAGACGCTGCTCATATTTGTCCGCCCATTTGGAATGTATTGTCTCCGGGCGTACAAGGTAACAGTGAATGTGTCACCACTGGGCCAGAATCCTCACAAGGTATGTTTCTGAACACTTCACCTAGAACCATGATTTGCTCATTTAGTTGTCTAACTTTTCTTCACCATTTTTTTTCCTTGCGTGTTTGTCATGCGTTCATCATTTATCTTTTGAGGAAGAAGGACAAAAGAAGTATTATCGTTCTACAAGCTGCCCACGCCAAGCCGTAAGAAGCTCAACAGTCACCATAATGACAGCAGGTCCTCTTGAACTATGTGCCTCACCATGAAATGTTGCCGAGCGGCAATGCTAAAATTTTACACACAAGCTTACTGCATTTAAGGGCGTTTTATGAAAACCGGAGAAGTAACATGTTGAGTGCCAACTTGTTTCTTTCCAAGTCGTTATAGCCCCGATGACTAGAATAGAAACAATGCAGCAATTTGCTACTTTTTAATTCACAAACTATGTCGTCTTGTCTATGCAAATCAGCTTGGTGGACATTACGACAAAGTATCACATGCTCCCTCACAAACTTAACTTCTTACATGAAGGTGTATATAATTTTAAAACCTTCAAAAACGCTCAATGCAATCTTGAAGAAATTATACTTCATCTTGACTTAAATCCTGGCAGTCGCTCATCAGTTTATTAATCCATCTTTTATATAAAGCACCCTCAGGGCCATATGTTATCAAAGAAGGGAGTAGTTACAAAATAGTAGAGTAAAGCCAACACACAAGCAAGTGAAGTGAGTTCTAGTAACGTAATGATTATTTTGGGTATACAATGTTAGATAATGTTTTGCAAAAATTTTTATTGGTGATGGCTAGCAAACATGAGGGAAGTGGTTCCATTCCTGAGATGTACGGGGGACGAAAGATTAAGAGAAAGACTTTGAGTCACATAGATCAATTCCTACCTTACTGCGATGATCAACGCGGTTTTAAATGCACTGAGGCCGCAGTGTGAAGTCGTCGCGAAGTGTTGTGCAATGGAAAAATTTAATGAAATAGCGAAAGACTGGTGACATTGCGGCTGTTAGCGAGTGGAATATCTGCTAGGTTAGTTTTCATTGAGGTGCACGTGGCATGGTTACAATGAGAAAGAATGAAATTAGTACAGATAAGTGATTAAATTAACGCTACTAAGATCCCATATTGCAAATGCATATTCAAGTTTTGAGCGTAATATAGTCTTGTAAAGCTGCAGTTTCGAAGCCGACGGTGCTTTGGAAACGTTGCGCCAGAGGTACCCGAACATCTGCTTGGCATTGTTAATGACGTATATTAAATTGTTGGTCCAAGTTAAGATAGTTGTAATGTGTACACCCAGATATTTATATGTCATGGTGAAATCTAATAGAACATTGTTCAGATGTTAAGGGCTAGGATTAGAATTAGGTCTGGATACGCGCATTATTTCACATTTAACTACAAAAGGCTCATGTACAGTTTGCATAAAATCAATAACTAGGCTAGCCCTGCACCATAAGAGATAGCTAGAAAAAGCAAATGCACACAGCCAGCCTGCTCCACACTTCTCAAACGTGACAAATCACTAAAAACAATTTTTCTTTCTCTTCAAACAGCAGATGTCAAACTTGAGCAGTGTGTTCCCAAAAACGTTTTCAAATATACTCGGAGTAACTTTGGCTTAGCATTCACCTAATCAACAGTGGACGACCAAGGGAAGCCTCAGAGTAGAAACTTGTCTTCGTGAAGGCTCTCACAAATATGTTTGCTTGTTCAAACATTGGCTCCAGGCTGAGGCTTGTCTTGTTCACCTCTGTTACTCAACTGATCTGTTCATGTCCTTGTAACCTTTTGCATTGTTTGAACACGCAAACCGAGATGTTTTTCAAAATGAAACTGTAAATTGCATTTTACAAGGATCCGTGAGCATTACTTTGGCATACTTATATGTTTATTTAGTGTCCTTGTTTATACCCAATATTTGCAGAGGTCCTTGTAAGCACTGTTGTCTCCACAACGTTCCTCGCTTTCCTACGAGTACTCCACTTGTGTCAAAGGCTTTCCTGCCGCACCTGAACACTAAATGGGCAGCAGAAATATCAAGAGCAGATAATGTGTGATCTAAAATTTAGCATAACGTTTTTTACCCTTACACTTCGTGCCACTCGTCAATGTGTTCTGAAACCAATGGGACATTGCAGCTCGAGTTTATCTTGCGGAAAATACAGCTTTGTCGAGCAGATTTTATGTTTCTTTAATATAGTTGAAATCATTGAACGCAGACAATATACTATGAAACACGTGAAGCAGCACTGTACGCAATACAAGTACGAGGGTAGCCCAGCATAAATATCGTTGTCTGAAGTTTCGTTCTCCTGCTTTGGCTGAACACGATGAGAAAACTCAATTTCAGCTTCCAATTTTATTAAATAGATAGCTATCTCTGTTTCTGTGTGTTGTAAACTCAGTGACTGACAGCATTAACTCCTCCTGACCTGCGCGAAAACTGTAGCATGTACGGTTTCATTCACCATGACAATAGATGGTGTAAGCTTACTTGTTTGAAGCGTTTTTGCCAGTTGAGGCCTGTCGGTCAGCTGGCGATAGAATGAAAAGATCTGTATTCAAATCACGAATACTGCCTCGAAAGCGGTAACGAAGTGCCCAAAACCAGCTAGCTGCAGCGCGACGAGCCCCGACAGCCGCTATGCCGTAGCGGCCATACAGCTCACTACGTAATAATGATGATATGAGTTTTGATTTTGCTATCACCATCTCTCCGATCCTATACTTTAGCTCACAACACCACCGCTACTTTTATGTTGCACTGTGGAAGGCAGTTTCTTCTCTTATCTGCCACGTGAGCAGTTGGAGCCGGAGTAGAAGGCCACCCTCCTCCCTTCCCTCCCCCTACTTCCTCGCAACGTTTGGTTCATCGCGCGCCTCGAAAGACAGCGCGTTTCCTCTACGCTCCCGCCCCTTTCGCGCGGGCGAGATCGAGCCGCGATCATTGTCTCCCCTCGCACTCTCTCACTCGCACATACAGCGCAGGGCGCGCAGCGACGCTTTTATCGCCCGTGGACTTTACACGGAGCCCCACGGCGATGGCGACGCCGACGATAGAAATGTGCTTGGAGTGAAATGTGCTTGAACCTCTGAAGTAATTGACTGCAGCACTGGCCCATTTTGTGCTTACGTTGGACGTGATGCATTTGAGAAGGGTGTACCGGCCTTACGTTGCTCTACCAGTGCCTGATGGGGTGGTACTGCCTTATGCGATAGATGACGCATGATTTCTGGGGACAATGCGATTACGCTAGTGTCTGCGTTTCGAACTGCGTCTGTCACGACGGATGAATGAGGCAGCCGGTCTGTGGGTTGAATTGTCCTGCAGCATTTACCGAAGGACGCACTTTTCCTCCTTTGTCTTTAGTTAATCATTCGATGGTGCTTCCGCCCCGGAGCAATTTTTACATCTAATATTAGCAGCAGAGTCACTGTCATCAATTTTGTGGGGCCAACTGCACCACTGACAAGTTATTCCACTTTTGCACCATGCGCTGACGTGCCCCAGCTCGTAGCACTGGTGATATTGTAAAATCTGCGGCTCGTAAGGATGCGCGGGATGTCTGACATGTCCAACCTCGACGTAAGCTACTAGAATATCAGAATCAAGTACTACACCCAATGTAGCGAGGCTGTCCGAAGCGCTGAACGATCACGACTCGGATTGTTGACGCTAAAAGCATCTCAAGGTCAGCACCACAGACGTCAACCTCTACGTCGTATATGGCGCCAGTCGCTGTTCCTTTCCCGTGAGCAAAGAACGAGCGCACTTAGATATATCCTATCCGTGTGACGACCTTCAGCGTCTCGAGAATAGTCTCGTTTATCACCTCCACTGAGAGTATGTGGATCTCATTTACTTGAGCAGGAGCAACTGGCTCGAAATATTCAGTTAAGGATTACCTGTTAAGGAATATAAAGTCTGTTGTGGTAGTGGGCACATAAGCAATCGTGAAAGACTGTCTGTCGCTATCCATCTCGGGCTACGCATCCTTTGAATTTGACATCCTTCGCAGCTTCGTTTTCATCCGACAAGTGATGAATGTTGTGAAATCGGCCTCCCATTCTATCTCTTTCACCGACGAGCTGCCAGAGGATTTAAGAGGAGCTGGTGCGACGTCTACGCGGTCACCCATCTTCAGTCCATCAGCAGGAGATCGGCCCACGACCACGGTGTTTTCGTGGGTGACAGTCCCCATCACGAAGGAGGACATCCTCCGTTTGGTTCGATCAGGGGCGTGAGGAATTTTCGAAATTACAAAAAATAGAGAGTGATCCAAGGCACACGTATGCCTTCAACTCCCTCCTTCTTCCTCTCCCCTACACCCCATTCTGCTAGAAGTTCGTACAGATAAGAAAAGGTATTTTTTCAGCTAGCGTGCGCGAACGCACATGCCCACTGAAATCAGAGTGTTTGAATTTCGGCTATATTTAGTATTCAGAGAGCACTGCCCCATTAGGGCTTCGATCACCTGTGCCCAAAAGCATTCGCCATTCAAAATAACTTTACATGTTTACTTGTGCTTGGAAGCTGTTAGCCACAAGCTTAGCAATAAAGCACATGGTAACAGATTTGTTAGCCTAAATTTAATATCTGGGGAGGCTGCTGAGTGAAAGATGGTGTCCTTGAGGGAAAATAATTATTTGTATCGGGTTCCGGAGCTGGTGCGCTTACTTATGAAGAAAGGTGAAACAGCGCACTCAAAAATAACGCACTGTGCCACAAGCACACTAGTCGAATCTCGTATGGTAAGTGATCTGCAATCTCAGACTACTTGACCAGCTTTAAGACGACTACACTGTATTGCTCCACTTTACTAGATCAAATCCTATTCTACTACGTTCCACTCTGAAATTTTATCTCGGCGGCTCCTATCTAAATGCATGGGAAAGGAGCAAACGCTTTTTTCGTAAACCACGTACTGTGCCGACTTTAATGAGACTTAGTGCACTTAAAGGAAGAACTGTCTAGCGAATACGCTAAGTGCTTTTGTTAGGCCAATAATATAAAAAATTCAAAATAAAAAAGAATACCGAGGAGTCAGGTTTCCAACTGTGTAACTCGGCAGTGAAAAGCTAATTAGAAATTCCGTAAACTGCGCCTACATCTAAAGCGATCAAAACTTATGTATTATGCATCGCTCGGATGTATATAAATAATTTGTGAGTAATACTTCTGTAAAACGCGTGCAAACATCATAATAACTTAGACAAGCTGCAAATTTATGCATCTGATTTTACCGCTTCAGATGCTCCAACAGATACAGTTTATAGAACTGCGACATCTGTTTTTGATGCACAGTTACACATCTCTAAACTTCTTGCTTCCTTATTAATTTTTTTAACTTTGCAATTTTCGGCGATTTCCGCCAAACATTTTAGGCTCTACATCATAATTGCGCTTGTTACAGTGAGTAGAATTTAACTTTCTGTCCTAAATGTAACAAATTCAACTCGGTGAAGGGATTGTCTATAAAAGCATTTCCCCATTTTACTTGCTTTGAATAAAAAAGTAAAAGTTGACTGCTAAGCACGAGGTCGCGGGATCGAATCCCGGCCACGGCGGCCGCATTTCGATGGGGGCGAAATGCGAAATCACCCGTGTACTTAGATTTAGGTGCATGTTAGAGAACCCCAGGTGGTCTAAACTTTCGGAGTCCCCCACTACAGCGTGCTTCATAATCAGAAAGTAGTTTTGGCACGTAAAACCCCATAATAAAAAATAATAAAATAAAAAGGAAACGTTGGCCCCGTACTAATGCTTCCCTTAACCGAGTTTGCAATGAATAAGACTTTGTAAAACTCACTTGGAATTAGGCCGTGACATTTGGGTTGTGCTTGAGACAGGAAATATAATCGTGTGTAGTATGCGCAGCCTGTTTTTAAAACTTGGCTGCCTGGAACGACTGCCTGCCACCACTGTCAAACGGCAAGATAAGTGCACCAAAGTTGTCGGTTTGTTGTTTGCGTAAACTGCTGTAAAATGTTGTCGTAAAGTCACAAATACAAACAGTGTATAATACAGACTAGAACTGGAAATTGGAATTGCGGAATGAATACGTCAGACGACATGCCTGTCTCTTTAGGTCATAAACCTGTTCTCTTTTATACTAAAACCATTTCCGTCTTTATTTCCTGTTTTATTATGCTTAACCTTTAGGCTGCGGTTAAAGGTACGTAGGACGTACTCCTCAAACTCTCTTTACGGGTACTTTGGCGGATCGAGCAGTTTCTTTGTGAACGTCTGACATGTCTCGTTGGTTTCGACGTGTTATATGTTCATATATCTCGAGCTTAAGCCTGCTAAACAGCTCATACGCGATGTTCTCGCGTCAACGTTCTTTCTGGGTGTGTGGCTGTGAAGCGTGCCTATAGTAATTGAAGCTGGCCCGGGTCGGCGTGCTCATCATTGTTGCAACAGCCGCACCTGCTTCCACAGCTTTGATGGGTGCTTTCACACACAGAAAAACACATTCCATTCTGTGCCTCTTAATGCGATACAATGACAATGTGTTTCCCGCCAATGGATCAATAATGCAATTAAGCTCCGCAACCGACCCGCTTGTATGATTGGTAAAAGTGCGTCCGTGTTGCAGCAGCTGTATTGCAGCTATTAGACTGGGAAGGTTTAGGAGTGAGGATCAACGGCGAATATCTCAACAACTTTCAGTTTGCCGATGACATTGTACTGTTCAGCAACACTGGGGATGATTTGCAACAAATGATAGAGGACCTAAACCGAGAAAGTGTAACAGTAGGGTTGAAGATTAATACGCAAAAACATGTAATGTTCAATAGCCTGGCAAGAGAACAAGAATTCATGATTGCCAGTCAGCCTCTAGAATCTGAGCACAAGTATGTTTATCTAGGTCAGTTATTCACAGAAGACAACAGTCACGAGAAAGGAATTCACAGAAGAAAATAATTAAGTGGAGTGCATACGGCTGGCATTACTAAATCCTGACTTCGAGTTTACCTCTGTCGTTGAAAGTAAAAGAGTTCTCGTCGAACTGAAAACGGCAGCAATCGTTGATATTAGGTCGAAATACAAGACAGTTATATGTGATCTACAGCCATCACAGCAAATGGTTTATGCAAATACTCTAAATTGTTGTACAGCCGTTACACTGAATGCTTTGCTGTGTTTGGAAAGAAAATAGATGCACGTCGACTTCACATGTGGCGTAAAAAGAGGGAGGTCAATCATGATGTTCAAACAAAGTTTAAAATTGTCGGTCAGTCACGCTTGTTGCAATAACGTTTTTATTGCTTCACTCGAACGTGGTAGATCCTCGACACACACTCGTAAACGTGCTGCGATACCATATGCTCCCGGTACAAGCGAGGCCTTCGACCGCGTACGTCATTCATTTTATGTGCACGTTGCAGATGTCAGCAAAACAACGCCAAAACACGTTTGTAAATGCAAAATACAAGTTTCCAAAAGAAAAGTAGGCAGGTGTTGTCTATAATATTCCTCATGGTCACTGCAATCACGTCTACACCGGCGAGACGGGTAATATTCAAAGGCTCACCCAAAAAAACATTCTTATGATGTTAAAAAACAAAAAGTGTCGCCTACCGCTCTTTTCGAGCATTCTGTGTCGAAATGACACAATACTGACTGGGGTAGAGCGCATGTGCTAGCCGCTAAAGGAAATCTAAACTGGCGGCTTCATCTCGAGTCATAACTAATCCAGACCACTGATGCCACGCTGAACCGCAATGACCGCAGCTTCCATCCGTTTATGCCCTCTGTTTGCGCCGACTATTCAAACGCACTTAATGGACTCCCCCTTTCGTTTGCGTTCATTGTGAACAAAGCGCCCCAGCATGGAAGCCGAAAAGTCTTGTTTTCGTATCTTCTTAGCGCTTGGTCGGTGTCCGTTCTACCGTTGACTGCTACTTCTTCTACTGCTACTGTTGATGTTGTTGAAGATATCATCCTTCCTAATAGCACAAGACAGTATTCATATAAAAAAATGGCTGTTATGTAGCCCCACCTGTGCTACCACTATAGACGTGCCAATGGCCCGCTTTATTTTCTAAATACTTAAGCAGTGGAACAATCAAAGGCACCTAAGTATTCTCAGTACAACAAATGCACGAGTATAGGCCTTCAGGCGCATGATTCCTATACGGATACAGCGAAGCTTTCTATGCTTTCACTACCGGGTTTTGGCGCAACTGCTCGTCGATTTCTTGCTGAGAAAAGTGGGCTGGTCCTGCATATAATGAAATAGTAGACATTATTAATGTGGCGAATTGGGTGTGTTGGTAGATATTTGAAAACGTGGCAGCGCCACGGATGAAGACAGGACGACAAAGACGAGCGTTGATGTCTTAACGCTTGGCCACCTTTTTCATATTGTGCAATGGCGTATGAGGGTGAGGTATTACAGCTACCTTCTGCCCACGCTTTGCGCAAGCTTTGCATGCTTGCGGCTTTGTGCGCATGTTATTGATAAGGCCCTCAGCGACGTAAATGAGGATATGCTGTGGATACCCGTTGCTAAGTGACCTTTCGGCTTCATTATTGAAGGTACCTGAGATACAGTACGGACAAGACTTGCCAAGAGCGTTCTTTAAGCCCAAGGTGGAAACAGCTAGTTTAATAAGCTTAGTGTGGGCGGCCTTGAAACGCAGAAGTGGTTTGTTGGCACGCGCCTCATAGCTCCAGTAAAGCACAGGTAATCTTTCGTTGAATGCGCAGGTGTAGTGTATGAAATTCCTTTAAGGCACTGAAAATTGCACGTTGGCCAAACTGGGAGATGTGTTAACGATAAATTAAAGCAGCATGCAAACAACGTAAACCATGCACGCGAAAGAAAATATTTTGAAAGTTGACTGGCAAGTCATTGTCCGACATGCAAGGGCTGTTCGCCCAATCTTGAAAACACTTCCGTTATCAAGAGTAGTAAAACGCATGTGACACGCGAAATCGTAGAATCCGAACGGATCTATAGACTTGGGGAGGGAGGTATCAGCATTGCCTCCATCACGCTTGTAGACAAAAAGTTGTTATATTTTTGCATGCGAACATGATAACCCTTGGCTCCTACAGCGCGTATACATATTTTCGTGAACCATTCACAATCATGTTGTTGCAAGTCGGTGCTCGTCCTAGCCCTGTCTCCGTCGGTGTCTTTCTTTTTCGAGCTGCCACCTTTTCAGACGGTAAACTGGCCCGAGCTTGGAGACGGCGCGATTAAATGTGGGCCGATCCCGCAGACTGCGAAATCCCTGGTCGCGTGGCGGCCATTTCAGCATATAGCTGATTTACCGGGCCGGCACGTAAAATTGATGCTGCGAAACGTGTTCGAGCATGCGAACATTTATATTGCATCCAATCATAAGCGCACATGCAGTGCGTGGAATAGGCACGACAAAGGAGAAGACGTACAACCACGGAGCGCTACCGCTAACCGATTTTGTTGCGGCTAGATGAGCACTAATATATAGACAAATTCATAACAAAATCCAACAAAGCAGAAACACCAGATAGGACGCCTCCCTTCACTTTGCATTGCGTATACGAGCACCATTTCTTTGTCGAAATTAAAGAAGTGTCACTCATACACCGAGCTGCTTCCCGTCTTCTTGATGAAGTATGCTTCTAGCGAGTTTCTGGGGTGACATTCCTGCTTCTTCCTCGTGTTTTTACCTCTCCGGTTTGGTTCACGTTCGCAAGATTTACAATGGGCTGGCAGATACAATTTTAATTATTTTTATCTACCATTTATTTTAAGTAGCTCTATCATTTATGGAGTGGCCCGTTAGCCCTACATAAACTTTAGTGTATGTCAGAAGGGTTTGAGGTGTCACCCTTTAGCGGCATCATGGCTTCATGTGTTTCACCTGACAACTTTCTTGTCTCGTGTCCGCAAAATATGGAAACGCAGTGGATCCAACATGCGCGCGGCAGAAAGACAAATGAGTTTAATGCTATATTACCTTGCAACCTTCTTCAAATTCGATTGACACTCCGTGCATGTGGTATCATTTCATTTCTTGGTTGAGATGCCTGAGGAAATCATGGCCAAAATGTCAGGGAAAAATCCCGAATGTCATGGTCAGAAAACCCTTACAAGCATACCTGATCAAGAAAGCGGGAGACAGCTGCGTCAGTGATTCTCCGGTAATATTATGCGACAAAGAAATAATACTCATGCGCAATGCAATGTGAAAGATGGCGTGGTTAGGTATGATGAATCCGTGTAGATATCGGCGCTCATCAAGCGCAATAAATTCACTTTGTGATTTATGGTAGCGCTCTGTTGTCCGTGTTCTTTTTTTTTCTTTTTGCGGGGTCGATTTTGCGCACAATATGCTTGTGTTTAGTTCTTAATATCACCAACCAACCCAACGCCACTTTGTATTGGCATTCAATCAGCCACTTCAAAAACTCTTCACTTTACGCAGATATCAGAAGCGCGTTAGATCTGCACAATTCTGTAAATTGGAATTTAGTATTCACAAATGCAAAAATCACCCACCCGAGGCACGGAGAGTAAAGATATTCTGGGAAGGAGCCACCAAATGCGGACAATTGCAACTACTACGCGTTATATCCGATCATCTGCCGGACTAGCATGCAGGTGGCCCGTTACCGTTCGTTTTACATAGACCTACTGTGGCAAGAGCGACGAGTGGGCACTTGCACGCCGAGACTCGTGCACGTATTTTACAGCGCAAGCTGTTGTGGGCTCACTCCAATACTAGTTTCGGTTAGCGATGGTGTCCGCCACCGCCACTGTCGCCGCCGATGTGGGTCGCAGCTATCGCCTAGCACGCGAGAACTCACGCGATGCCACAGGCGCGCCGCGTAGCGTCGATACTGTTAAGAACGCTAAAGTGCAAGTTTCGCCAGCCACTCGCGACAGGGACGGCAACTTTCCTTGGCGTTACGCTCTAGCCTCGTCGCCATTGGGACTGAATAAGTTCGGCGAAGTAGGCTTTGTGCCGCAACACGACACCGCCTACCCGGGTCGGCCGCGAGCGGGGGAGATGCCGCGTTAACGTCGTCTGCGGCTCCTTCCCACGCGCCGTCCGAGACGCAAGACAAAGGGGCATCCGGCCGCGCTGCGTGGGTCAGCCCCGAGTTGTACGAAGTCCATATGACATCCGGACCGTGAACCTGTGTGTGTGTGCGCCTGTGCGCGTGTGTGCGTGTGTGCGTGTAAGCCGTCTGTGTGTAAGCCGTGTGTGTAAAACGTTCGTCCCGGGGACGAACGTTTCCGTCACTTGGATATATGGGGGAGGACCGAGGGTTTATAAACCGCTGTTGTGTGGCTGCTCAGGACACTCTCTCAAGCAGTCATGTTAGACTGACACCTCTCTCAAACAGTCGTGTTGGACTGATGTACTTTCTCTTGCAGTCATGCTAGACGGATGTAGATACTGTAAATAAACCCATATTCCTCGTTCTCGATTAGAAGCAGTCCTTCTCTTCATCAACGTCCTCAGCGTGGATAAGTAGAACGACGGCATGGGCCAGCTAGCCTCTAATTCATGCCCGACTCCAATCTTGACAACGGATCACGAGCGATGGGATTGAGCACCCAATCCTGACAATACGTGCTCCCTTTGCATTTCAATTACGTATTATTGTGCCTATAAAGCAATAAGTATCAAAGCGATTCGCGTTTTGATGTTTCGTGCACGCACACACAACTTACAGAATGGGAGGATTCATCCCTTGAAAGGGAGAAGAATGTCGCACGTGTACTGCGGCAAGTACAATGACGAAAAAAAAAAGGCATATCCCCAATTAGAAGAAACATTACGAACAAGAAGAAGAAGTCACTAGTGCTTTTTTACTTATTTAATAACTAATTCACTTGATTTCTCGATCATATGACCACCCGGTTCGTGGCTTATCCCCAGAGGGGGTTTGTATCATTATTTGAGGCTTCACAATGATCAACAGTCCGTTCTTGTCACTGTTCCTGCAGACTGAGTATTTTAGACCCTCCAGTTTCCATTTGTATCGTATCGCGACACGTATCAAGGGATGTGACATGTGTGTCGCGTAGTCTCGCTACCTCTGTTACATCTTCGCAACGCGTTATGGCGCGTCCTCGCAAGGTACGAACCTTTGTTTGAAGAAGCGACTCGTAGAGCTACGCACGCAAAATGCAGCAGGCAATGTCGGGCTCAGCATACCACTGTGCAGAAAGCAGCAGAAGCCGCAGGTCACCGCCAAGGCCGGGCGGACAGGTCAGTTCATTTTCGAGAAAACGACGCAAATGGTCTTCGCCACAAGGACCCTGAAGTGCGTATCGCCGAAAATCAGTCACGACAGCTTCGACACGAGCAACCACACCTAAGTTCAGCCGAATATGGGGCCCGACAGCTTCGCCGCGAAGACCCTCGCGTGCGAGCAGACAAAAATGAGAACCGGGAGCTTCGCCGTATATCATAACCGTCAACATAGACGTAATGGACGTGCTGGTCAATGGTGCGGTTAGGAACCTCGCCCACACTGAGGTAGACGAGTCGGGACTCGCAAACAGACTGGCTCAGGTTCGACTGTAATGCCACGGGAAGACTGGCACGGCTAAAGGCGGCACCGTTGCGCAGTTTACTAGGGAGCGCGGTCCGGCCCGAGTGGTCAGCAGCTATACAACGCGCGGTGACCAAAACGTTGCACCGTAACGTCTACATAACATGTCGCTACACGCAGTTTCTCGTGGTTCAGACTACTATAATAATGATTCATAAGTCTGAGGGTAGTACATATACTAGCCTTGTTTACGAATACAACAACCATCCTCGACCACTTCTCCGACCATAAGGGACACCTGCGTGTGTTTCAATTTATGTATGGAAACGAAACAGAGACTTTCAATAGACTTACCCACTGAAGTTACCGTGTTCAATCAGTTTACGATGGTCTCCCATGGAGACGCTCCTCCAGCTTTCGCTGAGCGTGCTGCGTGTGCCACAGAGGCTTGTGACTTTTATCACGGCCGAACAAGCGACTAGGCTTCACAGATGGACTCACATTCGGCTCGCAGCACCATTTATTGCTTATTTGTAAATTGTCTCAGTATCTGTGTTTCTCTTATCTACTTTCAACAAAATTAAATAGAAAAATAAAAAATACTGAGAGGTAACGGGGGCCCTCTCTGGAGTTAGATGAAGGGGATGGAAAACACGCTTCGGTTGGCTGTACCATGTGACGGTCGCATGTCACACAATTATTATAACTTCAGGCAGTGAGACAAGAGGAAATAATGGCAGAGGAACAAAGAAACGGGCGGAAACACACCTGTGTCTACATTACAACTTTCCACCTACGCCTGAAATACGTCATCAAAATTGGTATTCGTTTAGAGGGGTCAGCAAATCGCTATGTTCGTCTGTCCTGGAACTCCATGAGGCCTAACGGATATACAACCATGAGATCAGTAGAGTGTTAGCTTGGAAAGGTAATGATGTAGGTTATGTCACAGCAAAAACTATGACGTCCATAGGACATCCACGACATGCTTCTAAGCTAAGTCTGCTCCTAGTTTCTCTGCATCCTTAAGGCTTACAAAATTCTGAATGCGCATTTAACTCAGTGACGTTGATGAAGACGAGTAGCGTGCATTTGGGCCAGCATAGCAGGTTCAAGATTGATGCATGTGATTGTTTCCAGAGCAATTTTTATTCGCCAACGCCTGCGCTCCCTCTAGTGTAAGCTCACAGCTGACATCAGTGAGGATACGGCCCCAATAAACATTTGTTCGAGTGCCTTAAAGGTCTGCTATAGTGGGGAAAAAAATGAAAAAACACGTGTATTCAAGTTTTGTAAATGTACTGCATACTCCCGTTTACATTTCAAAAAAGGAAGTACCTATCATGCCTTGAGCACACATCTGCGTAATTATTCACCTTACTACGAAATTCGTTTGTAAAATTATAGGCTCCACAGGAATGACGCCAAAATCTGTGGGCGTATGTTTTGCCACTCTAATGGGACTCGATATTAATTTTGCTACCCGCTAAAGTTAGCGGTGTATTTTTGCCGGCAACTATTGTGTCTGTCTATAAACAGCAAAAAAAAATTACACCTCTCGGTACCCCTTTGGAGCTATTATTGTCTATCATGAAGTTGACAATCTCTTCTCTGTAGTAATGTTCGCCTTCAGAAAACGTGAGTTCATTACATAAGGCATGGCCGCTGCTACTCCTGCGCAGTTGTTGACAAACCATCTCAGCGTATTATACTCGCCGGAGATTGCCTTGCACAGCATAATTATTTCAAGACTTATTCTTCTGCTCTCATGCCATCGAAGGGGGAGAAATGCAGGAGCAAAAGAACATCCAATTAAATTGGGAGAGTGAACTATGCAGGCGTGATTGCGACACCTAAATTAAGAAGAATAAAGGGTACATGAAGCGCTATCACTCAAAACTACATTTTGATAGCGCCAAGTGTGCGAACACACACAAGCACATATGACTGCAGTCCTTGTTTTCACACGGGATGGGTGGTTTTACTTTTCTCACTCACTTACTTTCTTTGGCGTACCTACGTATGAAAAACAAAATGAAAACCATCAAGCAGCATATTTTGCATTCATTTTATTGAGGCTGCAATATGTTCGTAAAGGCAGCCTAAACATGTCTCTTCGAAATCAAATGTCTTTTTTTTATTTTTGTTCCGTAATCTCGCCGCATCTGACAGTGTGGTTTTCTTTTTCCTTTGTTTGGCTGGGTCTGTCAGAGGCCTCTCGCAAGTAATGACGATAGCAAGTAGGCAACCACTGCAACCACTGCAACCGCCACAACGACTGTGAGTGAATGATAAGGGAGCGCGAAAGGCTGTCTCTTTAGAACACAAAATTTTCCACGTCATTGAAGCGCTCCAGTTAGATGACAGTTTGACAAACACTCCATTAATTTATTAACACAAGAAAAAACAAGAGTTCTTTATTTGCATATTAATAAGGTTACAAATGGGGATTATACATACATACAGAGGGAGGTCCCATAGTCAACAGACTGTACAGGGGACCTCCCATTACAAGTGAGTAGGATATATAAATACAAAGCAGCTATATAAAAACACAAAAGACACCATATTAAGTTTTCTTTTGTTCCTTCATTCAAACAATATTGCTTGTGATGCTGTTGGTCGCTATTAATTCTCGTTTAGGTCACAAGCGCTAAGAGAGAGAAAAATTCACCGACGATTACGATACTTCCTAATGCGAGACTTGAGCGCACACCCCTATACGTGTTTTCATTCCGCAATATATTGGCTGGCACGAACAATCTGTTTCGCGTGGCATGTTGCAAATGAAGCGAAGCGTTGCGCTCAAGTATAATGATAGCGGCGAGAAGAGTAGGCGGTCGTCGACAATCTGATCTGAAGGTCAAGAGCGTCATCTTTCATGCAAGACTCGTCGAAAGTTCCAGTGTAATCAATGGTGCCGGCGTGTCTTCCAGAAAGTACTGCACAATTCGCATCGCGGGTACCATCACGCTGCAAATATCATTGCCAAATCTCGAATTCTCGTGCGGCATTCTGTCGTCCTACACACCCTTTCGCCATACTCCCCTTCTACCCTCTCTGCCTCATGATTTCATTGCAGCCTCCTCCTCAACATTCCTCCACGCGCTCTCTTCTTTCAACTCCCGCTGCGCTCCACGTTGACTTTCTCCACATTGACTTTCAACTTTCGTTGAAATGGGCGGCTAAATTTCACAAGTATCTGTACCTAAAAAGCGCGGACACAGAATGGAGGAAGAGGTCAAGAAAGTTGGCTGCCAAGTACCAGGTAATAGAAAGTTTAGACACGAGACCAGACGAAAAAGAAAGTGGGAGAAGGAGGGACATCGAATTGGATGCAAAGGATGAAAACGAAAAACACCGTGAAGGTTTTGTATGAAGCAAAACTTGTACAATGACACGAAAGGAAAAAAATTATATTATGGGGTTTTACGTGCCAAAACCACTTTCTGATTATGAGGCACGCCGTAGTGGAGGACTCCGGAAATTTCGACCACCTGGAGTTCTTTAATGTGCACCTATATCTAAGCGCACGGGTGTTTTCGCAATTCGTCCCCATCGAAATGCGGCCGCCGTGGCCGGGATTCAATCGCACGACCTCGTGCTCAGCAGGCCAACACCAGACCCGAAAGGAAGTGCCTTTCTATTTGAGGCTCGAGCTGGTTGCCTGAGGACAAAACATACCGCAGCAAATATTCGCAATAAAATGAGCCATGTGTATGCTGCAGAAAACATCCGGAGACCACTGAGCACATCCTAATGGCATGAGAAGGAATTCGCCCAGTGAGGCCAATGCGCAACGCACGTCTTCCAGAAGCAATTGGATTTAAGGTGGACGGAAGCATCAACCGGATAGGCAAGAGGGATTTAGAGTATAGGAAAAAAAAGCAGGCAAAATATTCATACGACCGGATCATGTACCGGCATAGGTAGCGGTACAAGGTATAGAAGTCTCGAGGGGGAAAAAAGAGGTTAAGAAGACGTATACAAACTGCTAGAATGTAAAGCATGTATAGCATACCTGATTAAATCAAGCAGGCTAGGTGACTATTTGTCACTGCATCTTCTCAAAGAGAACGCCAAAAATTTGGAGGACCCTTATGCTTCCCCTTTATGAGTGGAACGGGATATCATTCAAAGATCCCTGACTGCCTCTCAAGCTTCCCGGCAACTGGAGCGTATGTAACCGTAATGTCTACTGGGATACGTTGGCCACGAACGCTACGCACGAAAGCGGGCTGTGTGGTAGAAACGCGGCCTCTTGCTTGGGCCACGACGCCGGACTCTAGACGCCGTTGCGGGCACCGACGCCGAAGCCGGATTTTCTGCGACACGGGCTCCTTAACGCTCTCGCGTTAATAAATCATCGTCATCATCGTCTGGTTCTGTCGGCCGCCCGGCTCCTGTGAATCGTGCCCAAGCGTCACCCACGCGCTGGCTTCACACGCTCGCTCTAACGATCTCCAGATCTGCGAAGGAGTCCTGCCACACTTCGCTCCGTTTACAACGTGCCACACGTGACCGATTGTACGTGCCAGCCAATATATACCGAAATGAGAACACGCATTAAGCTGCGCTCAAATTTCGCATTAGGGAGTATCGTAATCACCTTAGGGAGTATCGTGATTATCGCATTTGTGCTCGTTTGGGCGGTCGTGTGTTTCTCACTATTTTCGGTTACGCTGTCATTTATGAAGCAAGTATTGTGCTTTGTTGTCTTACTCGGCATTTCGTGTGCAGCGATTTGTTTGTATGATGTTAACTTGTAGAGCAGCCTGTGGCGTAGCTAGGTTGTCTGGCACCCGGGGCCCATATGTCTTCTGTCACCCCCCACCCCCACCCTCGGGTGTAGTCTGGAAGGCGAGAATATAGACAATTTCCGGGCAGTGGGGGGTGGGGTGATATTTCAGCCCCAGCACAGCCGCCTTTGACGCCCCCCCCCCCCCCCATTCGCTTTCGTTCCCAGAGATCGCTATTCTAGCTGTTATACATGCTGTTTTATTTTCGGCACCAAATAGCACAGGGTGCTGCACTGATAACTTGTGATAGGTGCATTTGCACATCTGCTGTCAAACTGTAATGCAAGGTTTGGCAGCCAATACAGATAAAGCTTTAATTAGCGATTTTAGAAGCGGTATTGCATTTGCAAAATTCAAGCCTGACAGTCATATGTTGCCCAACAACAACTTCCCAAAAATCGTCGTAGGTACTACGGCGTGCAGTATTTTGTATCACCCTAGCCCTGAACCCAAACGAAAATTAAATTGCATGTCAGTGACGCTGATTTCCCCAACCTATCAGAAAACGCCACCTGATTCCTTGCTGCGCGGGCGCCAATGCTTTGACAATCACGAGTTCGCTTTATTCTTATCCATAAAGCCTTTCTTTATTTGCTGCTATTGGTAAACGTGGTAATCCAAGCTGCGGTACCGCCACAAGATTAGAAATGGAATAGAGCCCGCTCCGCGTCGATTCCTGGCGTCACCATGCAAAAAAACGAGAAGGCCACCATGAAGCCCGTGCCAGCGAGAGCTTGCGCTACTGTTGGTCTGCACTCGCAATGGAGAGGATAGAGAGATCGACGTCACTGGTGCGCTATTTCATATTTCTTTCGGTACTGCCATACTGGGCCGCCGGCAGTGCCAAAGTACTGCATGCTCTAGCACCCAGGATGATTTTGCCGACAGAAGTTTTTGTTGAGTTCATGATATGAATTTGGGTCCTCAATTCCCGAATTGCAATGTTTCCTCTATAATTACTAATTAAGCTGTTATAAAAATTATTAAATTAAATTAATCATCTGGCACATTTTTCTCGATACCGAATTCCTAGTTGTCACAAAGGGACATAACCTGATAGAATACCGGGGGACATTCTCACAAAATTCACCTTTTTGTAAAATTCCATGTAACTGAAACAGGACACTGTATTTGTGGCATGAAGTAACACAACAACAGGAGGAGGTGGAGGAGGAGGAAAAAAAGAAGGAAGAAAAGGAAGGAAGCTAAACCAGACGCACGTCCAGTTTGCTACCCTAAAAAGGGGAAAGTCTTTAAGGGAAGAAAAGAAAGGAGAAGGAGGGAAAAAGGTACTATCAGTGTGAATACGTGCGGATGTCCATCACTTCGCGCCTCTAATCAGTCACTGAGGCCAGTAAATTTCATGAAACTTAGCAGAGCCCGCGTCGCTTTGTGAGCCTGCGACGCGTGGTGCCATGGTCCAAGAATCTTACCGTCGTATTCAGAAATACATCTTGACTTGAAGCCCATGCTTGACTTGATATAAATGACGCCTGTTGCGAACGCGCCAAAGACACTCATTGCGTTTGTTTCGGTGCGTTCACGACAGGCGTCATTAAAATCAAGTCAAGCATGGGCTTCAAGTTAAGATGCATTTCTGAATACGGGGGTTAGTCTCTGAAAATGGTCTGCTATCTAATCGGTTGAGTATTGTTCGAAGAACGTCGCGTTCGATCTCATAGAAATTATAAAAACGCAACACGTTCCCGATCGTCTCTTCACATTTGCAAGAGTAACAAATCGGTATGTTGGTCATTCCAATAAAGAATTAGTAGGCTTTCGTAAAAGCCACCCCTAACCAGAAGCGGCACAGTAAAGTTGCATCGCGGCGAAAGTTCGATGGAATCTGCAACCTCAATGTAGGATCCAGCCGATGGAGACGGCCGTTAAAGATAATAGGAGTGTTCCACAAAGTTTCAGTCTTGGTTTGAGCAAGTAAACGACCCTTTCGCAGCGTCTGTCCTTGATAAGGGTGTAGGAAGTGTCTAGGTTTCTTTATGGACTGACCGGGTGGCATCATCAGCAAGGTCATTTCCGACGATGCCACAGTGCCCAGGAAGACATTCGAAGATAATGTCATGCCGTTTATGAGAGCTTGATGGAGAACCTCTCTGGTCTCAAACATCAGTTGTTCATGGGTCATGCGTCCTAAGGCTGACATCAAACTCTGAACGGCTGCCTTGGAGACCGATCCATTTTCGAGGTTTGGCTTGTGCGATTCAATTAAAAGCGGTACCCAGAGCGGCACGTTCTGTTGCCGTTGAGCTCGTTATATGGGACACCTTCAACGTATATATATATATATATATATATATATATATATATATATATATATATATATATATATATATATATATATATATATATATATATATATATATATATATATATATATATATATATATATATATATATATATATATATATATATATATATATTTTCATCCACTTTAATTTCCATTAATTTATCATTACTTTATTTCATTTATTAGGCACATGCAATTTCCCCTATGGTGTACTTGGTGTCAGTGTTTGTTGGCTTCTCATTATATGGCTAATAATTATCGGGTCCCTCGGTTAACCCCCTTTCTTCTCGTTTATCACATAACGAGGGTCTCGAATCCGGCAACATTGATGCCTTCAGGTAGCATATGTGGGTTTATTGACCAGTTGCCTTCACCCGAAAAGATCACGTTCTCGTGACGCCTGCGGCAAAAAAGACGTTCCACGTCCGCCGCCAAGGTCTGTGAGTGGGGGCGCTGGCTAACACTCCCAGGGTTCTACTAGTACACATAAATACCCAAGAAAGTGGATGGGGAAACGCCGCCGCGGTAGCTCAATTGGTAGAGCATCGCACGCGACATGCGAAGGTTGTGGGTTCGGTTCCCACCTGCGGCAAGTCGTTTTTTCATCCACTTTAATTTCCATTAATTTCTCATTACTTTATTTCATTTATTAAGCACATGCAATTTCCCCTATGGTGTACTTGGTGTCAGTGTTTGTTGGCTTCTCATTATATGTCTATCTATATATATATATATATATATATATATATATATATATGAGGGCCTTAAAGCGCACATTACCCAGTCATTATATTGCTGTTTTGCTAGTAGAAAGACATCAAGCCGTATTCTTCAAACTTGTTGCGACACATCAAGTCTACCTTCCGTCGGGCTTTGTCCAGCAGCAAGACCACTTACTCCTATGGTGCCTACGACAGTCAGAAGTACGCCTCATGATTTCGGGAATAACAAAGACCCGTCATGTGTGTGATTCCCGAAATCATGAGGCGTACTTCTGACTGTCGTAAGCACCATAGGAGTAAGTGGTCTTGCTGCTGGATAAAGCCCGACGGAAGGTAGACTTGATGTGTTCGCAACAAGTTTGAAGAATACGGCTTGATGTCTTTATTATTCAAAAGACAGCGCAATATAGCAGGGACAAAGACAGAGAAGACGACAGGACGAGCGCTAACGTCCTGTCGTCTTCTCTGTCTTTGTCCCTGCTATATTGCGCTGTCTTTTGAATAATGATGATACACGAACTAGCCCGGCTTTCTGCTTTGATTGATGTCTTTCTACTAGCAAAAGAGCAATATAATGACTGGGTAATCTGTGCTTTAAGGTTGTCAATTGTTATATATGTTAGAACCAAGTAGTTTCTAGTAAGCATGAGTGTTGCATGAGTCGAGGCGCATTATGATGGTCCAAGGCATGTTCGTAGAGGATGGCCTTGCAAACTGTTGAGGATAGGAACGTTCGTTTTACATATTTTCGCCAAAACCACGCAAGCTTTACCGTAAAGAGCCCAGAAACAGGGCTCTGTACAACTGCAGCATAGACCTACTGACATGCCCTAGGTTTTTCCGCTCAAGAACCTCAATAAATGTGCAATCGAAATTAGTCTCCGCTCCACGTAGATGCAGTGGGGGCTTCATGAAAGGTCCCTGTCAATAATTACACCTGAGAAGCGGTGACACTTTCGGTATTTCATACCCTGGCCATTGAAAGAAACACGGTACGGTGCCATGGGTTTGCGCATAAATGCGATTAACGTGCATCTTACTTTGGACACATTCAGGCATTGTTTGCGGAGATACGAACAAGTTTGGGTGGCTGCCCGCTGAATTATTGCGCGCGCTTGAAGACGAGTCCCCGCAGAAGGCCAAAGACAAATATTATCAGCGTATATTGGTAGTTGAATTGTCTTGGGTTATATTTCAGCAAGGCCAGCCATAGTTGGGATAAAGAGAATAGGGCTCGATACACCGCCCTGTGGGACGCCACCATGACAACAACAAGATGGCAAAGAGATGGTTAGCTATTACTAGGAGACAGTATTCTTATTCAACACCGCGAAACTGATACAAAACTAATACAAACTATACAAAACTGATAAATGGAACACTGTATACATACTGACGACGCACAAACCATGGTGGGACATGAGCGCACTGCACGAGCGCCCCGCACATGAACCGTCCGGCTAGCCTTTACGCCCAGTCAAGCCGGCATATGTGACAGACACATACAACCCCCCCCCTCCACCTGGCACCTAGCACCCGGGGCCCACGGCGCCCCCCCCCCTCCGTTACTATATTACTAAGAGCAGCTGAGTTTTTCATTCGAGAGCGCTTAGTGGAGGCCACCAATTTGCTCTTCAAGCTCATTGTCATGTCGCTATGGCTATGCGAGGCGCCTATTTAGGGACGTTGTAATTAAGGCATTAAGAGCAGTATCATGCTAAAAGTTAGAGACGAAATGTTGCTTTTGGGTGCTGGCATCGGGATCGGCCGTCATGCTTGAAACTAGCAAGTTTTGCAGGATGCGAAGAAAGGCGGGACTTGCTGTGTCTGCGCACGTTGCCTATATCTCCTGGACAGCCGTCATCGTGGTATTTCAATCTCCGTTTAGCAAGAATGTTGCAGACAAGAGAACTGACAAACTGAGTTTTTGTTAATGTTCCTTACCAGCACGGTAGCACATGAGATGAGAGAAAGTGCCCATCCTACTTCCTTGCCGTGGGCTATAGCGCACTCGTAGAGTATTAGCCCCGAGAACGAACACGAGCGGCGCTGCGAGCGCCGCTCGCGTGACGTCAGGGCAAGGACTCGCGCCTGTCGTCTGCTACAGTTCGGGCGTTGTCCGGGCGCTTTCTGCGGTGTTTTCGTTTGTTCGCCCTCGTTCTCTCTGCTTGTATACTTATGGTGGTCGTCTCAAATATATTTTTACGACGTCTTCCTTTGCGAACATTTATTCAAAGAGCTAATTTCTTAGACAACAATGCAGCTCTCGAAGGCAACGCTACAGTGCCAGCCGAAGCGACGCAGACCACCCCATCGTGGGTTTTTCATACGCGGATAGACAATCGCAAAAGCATAGCCTATAGGAATCCAGTTATGATACCATACCTCCCGCGGTGCAACAAGTATTTCAGAAAGCTGGCTATATATGAGTTCTACAGCAGTTACGTTGATTTTATGCCGCTAAAACAGGTTTGCTGACGACGAATAGTTCATGGTACAATATCGAATTTTTGCATTTCCTCACAGAAACGCTCGGCAGTAGCACGGGGACTTAATAATACTGGAGCTTAGATTCTACACGCCTCACTTGCTTCTTTAACTGCTTGTCAACATTAGGCGGTTCTTCACGTGTTTATTTTTTTAAGCGGCGGAAATTTGAAGTAAAGTTAATGAAGGCTTACGGCTATTTACAGAGTACAAATAGGAATGCACCAATATATATTCCCTTTTCCGTGCTACACGTTCAACTCACCTCTTTAGAGCGCGTTTGTTAATGATTAATAATGTATGCTATGTTCCTCTTTTTTGTCTATGTTACCAAGTGTATATCATTTATTTATTTCAATGCCGCAGTGTGTTTTGCATTGTTATTGTGGAAATATTTCACTGTCCTTTCATATATTGTATAACTGCAATTAACTATGTAAATACTCTACATGACGCGCCGTCGTGTTAGCAGCCATGAGCAATTCGTTTTTTTGGAGGCCTGTTTCAGAGGGGGATGAAAGTAGCAGCAAACTTTTTCATAAGAAATTCGCGCCTAACTATTTTTTTGCGCATTAATGAATGGCCATATTTGAATAGAACAACACACCAGAGTAATAGGAATCATGATGAGAGCTTCGCTGGGCAGTGTCTTTCTAAAATCAGATAACATGTTGACGCCAATTACCAAATTTTTCTTCCACGTAAAATGCAATGCCTCTCACAGCTAAATACTAAAGGAATGTTAAATGTTTAGCGAAGCATCATACACAACTTCGCGCGTTGAATTTGCAGATATTCTTTTTTTAGTCAAAATTTACCGATAGACACGGCGCATATATGCATTGCAAAACCTAGTAGACCCTTTAACGCTACTTAGCTTGCGATATCCAAGCCGCAAAGTTTCTCGACTCACACGCTTTTGAAGAAGAAACTGTGGTTAAGGTATGGCAGCTGAAAGAAGCCGACGTATTCTTCAATACGTACGGCTCGAGCCGCCCATGCCCCAAGCATACACGAAGGGAACGAGCGCGCGCGGCAGCCGAGCGAGCCGGAGCGAGCGGCGTCCTGGCCGTGACGTCACTCGCGAGAGGGCGCCACTCCTAATTCTCGGGGCTAATTGCGTGAACCACACCGTGCTGTTATCGCTTGCGATTCAGCTTCTTCGATTGTGTTTTGGCCCCTTTTATCCCACTTGACTGGTATTTCATGATCTTAAGAGGAACTTTGTGTCCAATATGAGACGGCCGAATTAAATTTTTTTCGGAGCCTCGAATGCTAGCAATATATTGCGCTGCTTCCAGCTTTGTTCTTGTTATAGTTTTTGTAGTTCGCGATCGGATACCGCATATACTCTATGTAACTCACTAATGGATATTGCATTCGTGAGTCGTGAATCCCCTTGGCGTAAAATATCCTGTTAGTCCAGATAGTCACTATTTTTTGCTGTTTGTGACTGGTGACGGTTTCTACTCTGCGCGGCCTTGGCGGCACTTAGTCGGCTGCCTACCGAGTTCGTGCGTGTGCCATGTGTACGCATGGAGTTTCGGAAGCACTCGCGTGGTTTGTTTTTTTTTTTATTTGTGCGCTATTCGTGTACTTCAAGCAACACGGCATCCACTGTTCTTGTCCCTTATGCAACAAAGTTTCCAAGCATACGTTAAGCAAGAGAAACCTCTATTTAGGCATTTAGGCATCTCCGCTCATTATGTAAGTTGACGGGTAAAAGAACATAGCATTTGCTGCTTAGAGTCCATGTAATATGGGTTATTTGCACAGCAATTTTAGCCATGTCATCGGGGAATTTATTTGCGCATGTTTAATTACATATATTGGCCCCTACCTGAAGGTTTCAATAGAAAATGTGATGACAAGGTGACAGAGTGCCAATAAATGCCGCAATATCGAACTAATGCTTGGTAACTTAGCGTGTTGTTTTGAATGGTAGTAAGCAGGGGACAGGTGGCATAAACTGTGATAAAAAACTGTGCTTTTAAAGGCACTATGTGCTTAATTCTTGCTCTATTGCAATATGCCAACTGAACGTTCTCATTCAGTCTATTGGCATCAACATAGTGGCCCCTGGTCAACGGGCGGGAGAATATGTTGATATACATTGGGGCATCTCCCCTCCTCCGCTTTAAAGGACATCCTCCAAATCGTTTAAGAAATGCAAGCAATCAGATTTCTAGCACAGGGAGGGTGAGTGAAGGCCGTTTACATTGTCATTACACAGTTGAACTGCTTACTATACTTAATGTGGAATCTGCATATTGTGTGCCCATTTCATTGAACAGCCTATTCGAAATAATTTCCGCAATACATTTTTATAGTCAGCATTAGTTATGTTTATTTTTATGATCTGGATACAGTGTTGTAGTTGCATATTTTGTGCTCATGCCCCTTTCATAAGTCATAAATTTTAGCATATCTTGCACATTGTAGCTTAAGTGTGCTGCGATATGTCTATAACAAGCGGCACAAATTTGAGTGTGAGGCCTGCCCGTTTATCTGGCAAGCACACCGAGAGGGAACACTTAAAGTTCAGTGCTACCAAGTGAAGAGTGAGCGCATACATGTGTCAGAGATGGTATGGGGCAAGTCGTTGTGGTGAAGCCACTGCATCTGGATTCAAAACATGTCAACTACCAGCGTAGTGCCAACTTTCGTGTCCACTTCGACGAAATGGGGCTCCAGTGCAAATATCTGGGCATACCTGTCGAGGGCAGCAAGTGTGTTTACATTCAAAACATTTCAAGTACCAACATGTACGTCAGTGCCATTGCCAGCGGAACGGTAGAATACAAAGTAGGGTGCTCCCAAGCTGTTCATCAATCGAACTCTGCCTGGACTGTGTGCCCGATATCATGGATGTGAAAGGGGGGCTGGGGTGAACTGTTAAATGATTTGCTTGGGGCTACATGTGTGAAAGCTTTTTGTCAGTCAGAGTGCTTTTTACAGCAAAGCTGTTAGCATTTAATTGGTCGGCATTACTGTGGCCGTGTCCGTTACCAAACATGTGTGCCAATTGCGGCAGCAGTGGAGGGCCAGAGGCAATGGCTCGTACCCGTGTAAGGCAGAGGCT
Source organism: Dermacentor albipictus (assembly GCF_038994185.2). Taxonomy (NCBI): domain Eukaryota; kingdom Metazoa; phylum Arthropoda; class Arachnida; order Ixodida; family Ixodidae; genus Dermacentor; species Dermacentor albipictus. The sequence goes on from NC_091821.1 coordinate 389,730,149, forward strand.
TCACCAAAAGCGCACAGTGCATACATTCTTTGGAATCAGGGATACCGCATACTGAACAGCGTACCCCTCAATAAAGAACAAGCTCAAAACAAGCTTCCGAGCCACATAACTGATAAGGTGGGCCTGGTAAGAATGCGAAGCACGTAGCAGTATCCGCATACTTTTCCCGGTAGCGATTACTGCTGCGCAAGCTGCCGCGGCGATGGCAGCTTGTGACGTGGGAAGTGACGCCCCTAGCCTTTCGTATATGGAATAACCAGCCTAGCACCTGATTTCAGTGTTGTTGCAGCACCGCTGCGGGCGGCGGCGTGCTGTCAAAATTACCATCCCTCTAAAGCAGTAAAGCATTGCACACCCTCGCAGCAGTTGTAGCGGTGGTGTTAAACTGCTTCGCTGGACATCCACTTTCGCAGGGCCGGCATGGCAAGCCAATTTCCTTTTTCTTTACTTTAGGAGACTGTAGATGTGTGCAAAGCATGCTAATGCATTCATGGGTTTGCGAATGATTCATTACAACCTTATGCCTGTTTTTGCAAGACTGGTACATATGTGCCCTTTGTACAATGCTGTTTATATAAACCGAATCGTGTTTATTATGACCATTGCCCGTTGGTTACTGAAACGCAGCTTCCTGTGCATTCCAGTTAATTCCCAGGTGTACACAAATTTCTAATATTGAGGCTTGCACATTTATTTCTCGTGTACTAGTGTACTAATATTGTTTTAGTTATGTAGCGTTACCCTATCTCATCGTACTCTGCATTACAAGGGTGCTCACTTTTTACACAGATTTCCTTGTTTGAGTATTCTATACTGTCTTTGACTTGATTGTTGTTGTCTTTTAGCTTTTTGGTTATTTTAATCCTCTCACCATTACTACATTTGATGTATAGCACAGGCAACATTTTCAATTTTGACATGTTCCCGCTGTTAGATTTTTATCAGAGGATTGACTTTTAATGGCATGTGTCCTTATTTCTTATTGTGCTCTTTTCAAGCTTCTAGATTATTGATAACATTGCTTGCAGACAGCTACCGTGCGATTCAATGTCGTATTTTTATTCTGCTTCTTGGAGTTGCTGTGATATGAATTTCTAAATTACTCTAGTCTGTTCATCTGATAGCATGTGCCCTTTGCTGTGCAAAATAAGGAACTTTAGCACACTTAGCGGTGTTGCTGTTCGTCATTGTATCTGTACTTATGAATTTCGTTTATGCATGTTCTAGTCATTGTTGATGAATTTCTAGCTTATTCAGAATTGTTTCTGAGAGCTCTAGACATTCTTGATGTGCTCTTATTTCGATTTACCTTGCATTTCTCATATATTTTGCTCAGACCTTGCATAAGTGTTATATTTGCAATGAAGTGTTGCTTTGTGATAAGTTCATTTCAGGCGCTCTTGTCACAAAAGCCCTGGCCTGGCCGATTGTCAAGACGTGCCCATTTCTTAGCAGGATGTCATGCCCATTTTGGTTGTAAACATCGTCGCTGCAGACCAAAGTTGGCCCTGCGCATTCATTTTCGTGGACATGTTTCTTTTCAAGTGACTTGGTCGAGGATGCGTCGGCCCCTATTGGCAACAGTACTTGGCATTGCGCCAGGAGCTCAGTAGCACTAGACGCTGACGCTTCGACTCATTTGGAAACCGCGAAAACAAGCTTCAGACTATCGTAAACCTTTCAAGACTACTGCTAGACCAGCTTTTTGATAATGTCTTAAAAGCGTTTAGAAATAATATACGAAGAGCCCTGGCAAAGGTACTATTTGTGTCTTTTCTAATCCTATTTCAAGACCAGCCTTTCCACTACGTTTTGAAGAGCTGTTCTAGATCGTCTGAAAAAAGTTAAGCCGGACAATAGCAGACATATACGACGTTTCAACAACGTTGTCTTGCTCGTGTCTTCTTTAAACTCTTTGTATCGTCTCGCATAAACGCTATAAAAACGTTATGTATCTGTTTTGTGCTGCCTGGGTAGCGGCTACCTCTTCGTGCCGCCTCCCACAAATTAATAATTTTTTTTCTAATTTCTCGGGCATTGATTACGAAGAAGCATTTTCCAAGCGGCTTTTCTTTTTCTATAATCAGGCGTACACTCATCATTCCACCAACAAAACTGGTGCTTTTATCTTATGCCATGGCAAATTCACTTTGCTTCCGGAAACCCTCTAGAGCCGAACAAATCATTGTAGTGATTTGCTTGCCACTGGGATTGGCGAGTTTCGAAACGGCTGAATGCAAGTGAGTCGGAAATTTATTGTGGCTCACAAATATGCGTGGTTGCCATTTTCAAGATTTTATTGGACACATTATTTCGAATGATCCAGGAAGGTGGTCGCTTTTGATTGCTGTGTCAACCGCAAACAACGACGACACATTGAGGCCAGCGCTACGAAATATTAAATGTAACACCGAGTGAATTTGTCCTTTAGTGCGTGCCTCCTAATCAGATCGTGAATTTGGCACGTAAAACGCCATTATTTAATTTTAAACTGACCTTTAGCGAATGTTACATGTCCTATGTTCTGAGATGAAAGATCGACTATCAATAGTCCTCTTTCATAGTAGCTTACCGCACAATTCGGTTTTTAGCGTCTGCGACGCGTGATACGAATTTAAATCCTCTGCAGGCAATATTTGTACAAGCAGCCACAGCCCTATTAGTCAACGCGCACTTATTTGCACACCGATGGGAAAATAAGCATCGATAATTGAAAACGGATGATACCATTGGAGACAGAAATCTAATATACCAGACTTTAGTAGTCAGGGTCCATCATTTGACAATATATTTTTTTTTCCTATGACAAGCTTTACTTGAAACAAATATCACCAATCCACCACCTCGCGAATGTTGATCTCATCGGAAAGATCGAAAGCCTTCCAAATTAATTTTTTTCGCTAGTGAGAGCCAAGTTTCTTGCAAAAGTAAAACATCTGTATTTAGTTGACTAGATTGTGAAAACAAAACTATTGAAGCTGAGAATACTGAGCGAGAGTTCCACTGTCATACTTTTAATTACCCAGTGGTGTTCAACACATAGTCGAGTCGACTACCACCTTAAGGACACTTTATTCAATCGTAGGCGATGGAGAACTGTATATTCATTTTGTCCTATTGATCGCAGAAATTGGGGATCCCACGCGCTTCGGAAGCAAGAGCATCAAGTTGCATATCTATGAAGCTAAAGGAATGGGTTTGAGAGTAATGAGAGGGCTGGCGGAGTAGTGCCCATTGGATGGTCTGTATAGATGTAGAAACCGCGTCTACTTCGTCGCTAAGCATTTTAGGTGTGACGCTAGGTAGCGACGACTGTAGCTGTACGTTTCAGTGGATCTTCCACACATGTCTGGTCTGATGACCTAAACACTAGACCTACCCGTCTGAACGATCGCCTTAATGTGGTTGGACATGGTGTTAAGTTCCTTCTAAACAGCTTGTGAGTTCGCGAGTCTAAAGGAACCTCCATTGGTCGGCATGAGCATAACAGAAATATTGCTGACGCCACTGCGAAAAAATACGTCTAGAGGCCATTCATTAGGTGGCAGCGATGCTGACCAGGCGGATCGCACTTAGCTAGGGCGATTGGTCGACATCAGTGCCAGACGGCTGATGCGAGAAATGCAAACAAACTGTACTAAAGTAAGGTTAGTTAGAAACCTGAAACTTCCCGATATTTATCCAAAACACTACTGCAGGTCAATGTAGTTCGTTCCAAGTAGTTATAAAATATCCGTGAAAAACGCTTCCTCATCCTGAAAGTAATATAACATGTTGTAACGGCGTGACTATAACCTCCAAAGCAGGCGAAGAAGAAGATGGGCTCACGTGCAGGCAGCGTGAGGATAGAACACGCCAGTGCGCTCGACTTATCGGCTGCTCCCGAGATGCCGCTGCAGCATGGCTGGCCCGCCTTAATGGACTGTGGCTACGACAGCTACCTCTTCGCACCGCCTTGCCACAATGTATACTATAGAGATCGTAGTATCAGACTTTCTCTATATATAGGCACACGTTAAGTACGAGTATTAGTAATGTTAATTCCGCGACCGCTGACCCCTAAAAGGATGACATATTCACAACGAAACAAAAAATGTTGCCGTTTGGCTACAAGAAATGCTTCCGAAAAATTTAAAAAAATTGAATATACGAGTCGTACGACAACCAGAGTAGAACAATTGCTGCGTAGTGCAAATAACAACAATAGATACATTACTGAACAGCATGAAGAGCCCTCATAAACTCATTAACGAGAGAATAATAAGCAGAAAGCAAGGATGCAAGTTTCGCAATCAAAAGAAGAGTTCGAAGAATTTGCACACTTAAAAACCTTCTGTCTGTCTAAATGATTATTTTTAAGCACTCCAACAGTTGAGGCATTGTTCCATTACTTAATCAAGAGCTAGCTGATAGAGCAAAAAAAAGTATCATGCAAAACTTGTTCTCAGTGCGCCACTAAGCAGCAGTAGAGATGGTCTCACTTCTAACCACATATAGAGAGTCCTTTAAAAACCTTGTCACATAACCGTTATTATAATTACAAGAATTCAACAGGGAAAGCTCACCTTTAACCACCTAAAGAATCCTCTAAAAAACTTGTCACGTAACTGTTATTGTATGGGTACAAGAATTTAGCAAGGAAAGCTCACGTATTGAAAAACAGAGAGCAAGAACGATCAGCTCTATGTGACAAGGGCAATGATCGCCGTTGCCTCACCTATTCTGCTATATTAGAACAGTGCCGTGCCTGCCGTACCAGCCTCATTAGTCGCACCTTGTTGTCGTTATTGTCAATTTCAACATCTGGCAGGTACCCATGCGAGGGAATTAGCCAAGGTTTGCAATGGAAACGAAGCAAAAGAAGACGAAGTTAAGAAGGTAGTGATGTGTCGAATGTGCCGAAGGCTGGTTTCTCGAGCTACACTGCTGCTTATTTGGTCTACTTTCTTTCTGCTGGTTGTCTTCGACTTGTGGTTCGTGAAGTTCATGCCCACTCTAGCGAGTATGACTGTACTTTCCGTTGGCTACCTATTCCAGACACCCGGCTGCTCGTTCCCGCTCTACAACCCTTACCATTGGTCGGTCTCATATCAATGGGAGACAGTGAGTGCCACCGACGCCACGTACGAGGAGATGTGCTCAGCCCGCAACCGCACGGTGATCTTGCAGGAAGGGGGCAAGTTCAGCTTGGACTCAAACGGCCTTCTTCTAGCTTACAACGCTACAGTACAAAGTATTAAGTGTCACTACCGCGTAGTGTCCAGAGATGAAAACGCTAGTATACCGGACATAAAACCTGTTCTGGGCGCAGTCCGATCGTTGCCTTTCGGTGAACCGATTGACGCAGAGTACGTGCAAGTGTCGTGCGAAGATAGCGGGAAGCTGCTTTTCACCGAATACTTTCTAATTCCTCAGCCGAAGCAAGCAATGCAGGATGCTGACGAACCGCAGGCGGACGGGGCTCCAAATACCCGCCAAATGAGTGTGCTACTCCTCGGGATAGACTCAACCTCCAGGATAAACTTCAACCGCCTCATGAAGAAGACCCGCAAGTTCATCACTGAAGAACTAAATGCTTTCGAACTGCTTGGCTTAAACAAAGTCGGCGACAACTCGTTTCCCAACCAGCTTCCGCTTCTCTCAGGATTCGCTGGTCCCGACGTCGATAGCTTGTTCAAACGCTGCAGCTTTGATTCGTTTCCTCTCCTGTGGAATACGTTTAAGGGTGAGGGTTACACAACGCTGTTCCTCGAAGAAATGCCGTATTATGGTCTCTTCACCTTCCCAAATTACTTAGGATTTATCCGACCACCAACAGATTACTACCCTGAACCTGTCTTGCGAATGATGGACGAGAGAGGCGGCAGCGACCGTTTTTGCGTGGGTTCCCGCTTGAAGACGAAAGTCCTGATCAGATACCTGGCCGATGTGTTGAAGATGAACATCGACCGCAGCATGTTCTCGTACGTCTGGCTTTCCGACGTAACCCACAATAGCCTGAAAGGAATCGAGATCATAGACCAACCGCTCGAAGAATTTTTCAGGGAACTTTCAGACGCTGGCCTCTTCGAAAATACCGCAGTTCTTTTTCTCAGCGACCACGGAAACCGCATTGGTCCGTACAGAATGTCCGAGATTGGTCGACACGAAGACAAGACCCCCTTCTGTTTTATTATACTACCCAGGCGCTTTCTCGAAGAGTATCCGGAAGCGGTAGTTCAGTTGGAAGTCAACCAGCGGCGTCTGGTCACTCCCTACGACCTTCACGCTACGCTGCTCAGCTTATCCAAGCTGCCCGCGTTCAACCCGGAGCCAACAAACAAGGGCCTTAACCTGTTCACTGCAATACCACCGCAAAGGACGTGCGCGGACGCTTTCATAGCTACCGAGTTTTGCGCTTGCACGGATACCGCGGGTGAGACCCTGGACCCAGGAATCATGCTGTCGTTCTCCCGTTACGCCGTTTCCTACATCAACGCGCTGGCGACGCTCCACTTTCCGGGCAAGTGCGTCGAGTGGTACCTCGAGAGCGTGGACGAGGCGTCCGCTCTCGGTGGCCGCGTCGCCGGCAAGCTCCTGCTCCGCGTGCAGCTGACTGTAACGCCGACGGCGCACTTCGAAGTGTACGGGACGCTCCGCAACGCCTCTTCAGAGGACAAGCACGTGGACTTCGTTCTGAGGTTGGACAAGTACAGCAAGGAGACTACGTGTTTGCCCAAAAACGCCTGGCAAAAAGTCTGCATGTGCAAGCCGGAGTTGCTGAACATTTCGACGACGTTTCAGCCACCTGACTCGGCTAGTTTCGACGGCGTGGCTGGAAACGGATAGGAAGGTCTATAGGTGCTCCGAGTTCCGGCGTGATGCCCTCCTTTAGTAAGATAGTTGCACAATTTCTTTCCCCGGACAAATATATCGCTGGTTATTGAAATTTCTTGCAATATGTAAAGAATTTAGTTCCAGTTATGGGAAGCGGAATTAGCACAATGAATTTTACGTTTCGAAGGTATTTAAACCATTACCGAATTGCCTGGGCAGTCTGCTTATTGACCATTCGAGAGAACAAGAATTCAGACGTCGTAAACACTGTGGCTACTCAAGAAGCATTCTTCGATGGATGTCGACTGCGTTAAGACACCATCTCCTTGTCAAAGACGAAAGCGTAGAAATAAATACGTGCAATTCTAATTAAAACTTGTGTTTTTATTCAAGAAGGTAAAATGTCGCACTGATTGAAGCTTCATGACATGGAAGTAATTTACTGATAACCCGAGCCATTGCACAGATCACAGCGGGCAGCTGGCCCTGGTTCATATCCAAAATAATTTTAGATAGGCACAACAACAGAGCTTTCTATTGTGAAATGCCGCATAAGAAAACTGAACTTTAATATCTGTCGTCATTATATCGCCATTTTCTTTGTAATAAATTATATTTCTCGATCTGTTGCAAATTTTCGCTGTTTGGCGCTGCGTAAACAATGTATATTTTCTTATTTGTATGATCAATGTAAATGACGGTTGAACACGTCCAACTATGCGTTCTTGTATGTGCACGTGTCTTTTTTTGTGAGCGCGGGCGCCTTTCGTAGGAAGGGAGGCCTCAATAAGTTAAAGTCGGTCTGGGCCCCACTCATGGACACCTGGGGTTCTAGCGCTGATTAATGAGGGGGATCCGCGGACCAAGCCCAATCCGCATTGCCGTGGTTTGCATGGCATTATATATATATATATATATATATATATATATATATATATATATATATATATATATATATATATATATATATATATATATATATATATATATATATAACATGTGAGTAAAGTTTCGTTCGTCTCCGTCCTCGCTTCACCGTTGGAACTTGAAGCTTATCGGACGATGATCGGCAGTTGTTGATCAAACGCAGGCAGGAAACGATGAGGTCAGATGTACAAGAAATATTTATAGGCAAACTTTTCTATATACATGGCAGGTAAAACAAATACATTACAAACTTGAACAATTGAGAAACAAAGTCTCACTCTTCTACTGTCTCAATGACTGTTAGAGCCCAGACTCGTTTTAACGTACATAGTACGGAGGCTCACTGATCTATCAGCAATCCTGATTTCAGCCAAGTCTGAGGGACAGCATGTCGTCCCGATTTTTATAGCCCAAAATATACAAAGAAAAAAAGGCGGTAGGGCCGTTGGCCCGTCCCACAGGTTCAGTTGCCAATCAGAGTTAACCGTTTGTTAAGCCGCAACCCACAGGGATGGGCTTACTCTTAAAAATAAACATATTGGAAAACAAAGCTCTTTTCCTTCTTCGCCAAAACTCCGTTGCCCTCTCATTTCTCCGTAGTTAGTGACGGGCTCAGCAAAACACGCCAGGCCCGAACAAGTTATCGCTAGACCATTTCAAATCCCAACGGCGTCTAGGCCGCAAATATCTCGGAAGCAGAGGCATCGACACCACGAAGTGCCGCTGTACTCAAAGTTTGGCCGTGTGGGAGCCGGATGGCCCTCCTTGTCCTTCAAACTTATTGTCTACAAGACAAAGTTCTCCGAGTGCGTGTTTCCAAGACGCCGTCATCCGAATGCACTCTTTACGCGTGCACCGCATTCCTACAGCGTGCACGGTAAGCTGGCCTTCGACACCACACAGGCAGTCGCGCCCAACAACAAGGCTGGCGATTACGTTCCGGACGCGTAGCAGATTAGGTCCATGCTCACTGCATGCGGCACGGGGTCAGAGTTGCTAAGTCCTTCTTAACCTCGGCGGCGCCTCCAATTAGTCAGGCACTGGGGCGCCAGACCCACAATACCTTGTACAGCGGTCCGTTTCAAGGCTGGTCTGTGTGACCGTCGGCGGACTGTCAACATCGTGCGCACTATACCGACTTCCCGGAATCGGCACTCGCCCGCCTGGCGCCTGCCGCGACGCGTCACCTAACCCCGCGTGTTGCCTGTGACCCCACATAACACAGCAACTGTCGCCCCGCTGACATGGGGGGAAGTGAACCCCCTCTCTATACACAAAGCACGAGGCCGATTCGTGACACTTAAGAACACGAACAATCAGAGCGACCTTACAATGTGTTCCGCGTAACTTGTGCCAAAATGTTAAGATGTGCAAGCCATGTAGCGGGACAGAACCAAGGTAACGATGTCTGCCGCCGATAGGAGCAAGTCCATCTAATTACATAATTACTTATTAATTAGTGAACCTCTCATGTATTATTTTCCTAGCAAATGCGCTAATGAGAAAATTGTAGACTAGCCGGAAAATTTATCTGATCCAGCTTCCTGTTGCGCAATAGGGGCTACACAAAAATTTTTGCAATTCCGGAAGAGCGCCCTCGAAGCCCTCGTTCAGCAAAAAAGCAGCAGATCCAACGAGTTGGAATCTACGTACAGCAAAGCAGTGTGTGAGTGCACAAAAAGTCGGAAGACGAGTTTCCTTGCTCCCTATGGTTAGAGCGGCAAGCAAGTTCACGTCCCTCTTGGCAATCAGCGCGCCCACTGACAAAGCAGATGGCGCGGCAAACAGCCAGTCGAGCAAGCCGTCAAACGCGAGACGAGCCCCTTTTTACAGCGAAGCTGTATACCTCTACCCTTTAAGGAAACTTTCGTGTCGTTAGCGGAAAACTCCCCATACCTGGCCTGATCGTGGAGATAGTACAATACCGGCCTGAACCACGGCGGAGGTCAAGCAGGCGATAAGCCCTACCCATACATGGACCTATCCCGAAGACAGTGCAATGCCGGGCTGACCTGCAGCGGAGGTGCAGTTCGCCATTAAGGGGCCCACATACACAGCTTCGCTGTTCATCCTTCACAGAGCGGAAGGGCACTCATATTTTTCTGGTTCTCTTTTATTCTTTCTCTCGCACGACCGCCGCCGCCGCTGCAGCGGATGCTTGGAGGCGTTCATCATCTGGTTGCGGTGTAAGGAACCTAGCGGCGCGCGTCTTCCGGTGTGATTGGTTAGCCTGTTCGGCTATAGAGAACAGCCTCGCAGCAGCACCCACAGTCGCAAAAACCCGGCGAGGTTCGAAAAAAAAAAACAAGTCTCGCTTTTAAAAAATCAGGAACCAGAGCAGGAAGGTAGGTTCCGAGCCGCCCTGCGGTAGAGGTGCACCAACGAAGCCTCCACCACTGGTGCGTCAGTAAGAAAGCTTTCAGAATTGACGTAAGACGGCCTCACAGCAATATAAACTTCCTCGCTAAGATAAGGAAGGTATCACAATCGGGGCCTAAACCTTACGACGCCCCGGAGGTCTCGCGCGACGCCATGTGCTCCTCATTGAGATGCCGTGTGTAAGTACTTGACGTTCGGCTAAAGACGCGCCCCGCAACTCGGTCGGGTGAGAGCGCTCACTCCTTTAGCTGCGGCACTATTTTACCCGTGGTGAAGTCTATCATCGAGCACCGATCACCACGAAGGACGAGGCCGAGCTGCAACGTGAGCCCCTGCCACGCCTCCCCCCCCCCCCCCCAACCCCGAACGAAATTTCTGGCTATGCCACTCGCTGTAGCCAATACATTTAAATCATTATTCACCTTAAACTTAAGCCTGGTGTGGTTGGTATGGGTTCCAAGCCATCGTGGTATATATTTAAATGAAACAGCAGAAACACTTGCGCGGACGTCTCTAAGATGGGCCAGTTATGTCCGTTATGCCTACTTCGGATTATGTCACTGCGGCTAGGTTTAGAAAATTTTCACTTTTCCAAGATTCTTCAAAACTGAAAACCCAAACGTCGGAATTAAGTCACGTGCCATTTTCATGGGACAATAAATGGTGTATCACACGTACATTAGAAATATCCATAACAAAATTACGATACTGCATCCCACCTTTAAATCTTTACCTGTTCAGGCCTGGTCTGCACCGTCCCTTTTGTGTCCTGCCTCAGGAAACCGAAAACATTGATCGCATTCAAATAGCATGCCGTCGATTTAGAAATCAAAGGAAGAAATGAGAATTCTCATTCCGAAAATTGGGTATTTCTTTAACTACTCAAAATATCCTCTCCTTCGGGGCTTCTTCTTTGGACTTTAGCCACAGGAGCATCTGTGTGGCCATTTGCGGCTATCTATGTGACACAAGACGGCTACCATGTTCATTCTCGAAATCAATAAATGGATAGATGATTAAATGGCTGATTGTGTCTTCGAGATTATTTTAATACCACCCAAAAAAGAACATAAAATTTGCTGTTTATATATGATTACAATTTTTATTATTTTTATATCTGCCACGTAAATCTATTTCTTAATTAACATGAACGTTCATGTTAATTGAAGTATATGTACTTCACCATAATTTAATATTCCGTTTAGGTTGTTCTCTCTTCTCTTCCCTTTAACGTTTAACCTTTAAACGCCGGCTTAATTCTTAATTAATAACCCTAGTGGGTAAGCGCCACAAGTGAGGAGCAAGCAAGTAAGCAAGCTTGTGCCAGTAAGGCTTTGCACTGGAACCTAGTTAGGTGAGGCCGTGAAAACTATGCTAACATTTCGCTGTAAGCGACGTTTAACTTCATGCTCATCGTTCACTCGCTGCGTTGTATTATCTCTCTGTGTTTTGTGCTCATTCAGAACGCTCAAGTGCATCCTCGAGAAGATAAAAGCCGAAGACGAAGAAGAAATTCTGGCCGATGGTTTCTTCGAACTTCCAGGGTGCGTGCTTCCTATGTACGACCTTAAACGCTCGATCATCGGCGATGGCTCTGAGATAACCGACGCCGAGTACGAATCCATGTGCCTCGCAAGAAAACCGACTGTCATAAAGCAAGACGAGAACAGGCTAATCCTTCAAGACAATCGCCTTCGTGAAGGTTACAATGTCTCGGCCAAGGACTTGCGCTGCTTTTATCGAGAAGTGGTGCGTAACACGAGCTGCCTCGTTCCGGACACCAGCCCTGCCCTCAGCCCGCGCAGGCGCCTGGTTTTCGGGCGGCCATTACACGAGGAATACGTTCAAGTGACTTGTGAGGTGGGAAAGTCTGTGCTTTTTGTGGAATATTTTCTTGTCCCTCAAGGGCGAGAAAGAGCCGCGTCCTCCTCTTCATTTGAAGCAATCGCAGCTCAAATGAACATTCTCATTTTGGGCATCGATTCCACTTCGAGCCTCAACTTCAGGCGCCGCATGGCACAGACGAGACTCTTCCTAACGGAAGAAATGGGGGCTTTCGAGTTCCTCGCTTTCAACAAGGTCGGTGACAGTTCCTTTCCGAACCAGATCTCCCTCCTCTCTGGATTCGCGGCTAGCGAAGTGGAGGAAATGTTGAAGCGAAGCAACTCCAACGAGGTGCCCCTTCTGTGGAATGTGTACCAGGCGATTGGTTACACGACGCTGTTCTTGGAAGAAATGCCTCACTACGGCCTGTTCACTTATCCCAACCAGACAGGGTTTAAAGTAACGCCAACCGACTACTACCCAGTCTCTATTCTACGCCTAATGGATGAAAAAGGTGGAATCGAGCGCTTCTGTATGGGTTCCCGTCTTAAGACCAAAGTGCTTATTAAGTATCTTGGCGACGTTCTGAAGCTGAATGACAACTCGAGAACCTTCTCCTATGTCTGGCTGTCGGACGTGACCCACAATCACATCAAAGGAATAGCGATCCTAGATGAGCCACTCTTCGAGTTCTTCAAGGGCCTTTCAAACAGAGGCGTTCTTGACAACACTGTCGTGCTCTTTCTGAGCGATCACGGCGCTCGCTATGGATCTACACGCCGCAGCGAGCTCGGAAGGCACGAAGATAAGACGCCATTTTGCTTTCTAGCTCTCCCGAAGCGCTTCCTCCGGGAACACCCCGATGTGGCTGCGAGTCTAGAAACAAACCAACGTCGCCTTATTACCGCCTATGATCTGCACGCGACGCTTCTGAGCCTGTCGACCTTGCCATCGTTCTCGGTGAATCCCACGCGTCATGGTCTCAACCTATTTGCTAACATTCCCGCCAACAGGACCTGCGTCGATGCGTCTATACCTCCGCAGTTCTGCGCATGTCGTGGCACTCGCAGTCAAATGCGTGATCCCACCGTGGCGCTAGAATTCGCCCATTATGCCGTCGCCTACATGAATGTCCTTGCCGAGTTCCACTTTCCAGGGCAGTGCCTCGTCTGGCGACTAGACCGTGTGCAGAAGGCCTTTCTAATCGCGAACCGCAATTCCAGTGACCAGCCCTTTGTGCACGCCACGCTTCATGTACTCTTACGCACGATACCACTTGCACACTTCGAAGTGTACGGAAGCCTTCCTAATGCTTCGACATCTATTGCGTCGAATGGGTCGCCACCTCGAGTGGATTTCGTGCAAAGGTTGGACAGATACAGCGAGTGGACTTGGTGCCTGCCCAAGAGTGCATGGCAGAAGATCTGCATGTGCAGATCTCGCGCCAGATCTTGACTCACGAAGTGTACGAGGTCGCAAAAAAGCCATGTACGTTGTTGTATATGTTATGTAAGTATGCATATAGATATCTATATATGTTGCGTGTATGCGCCTTTTGCTACGAACTATTAGCGGCCACGAAGTGAACTTTTTTCATCATATACTCCCGAGCTTGAGTTTTGTTGAATGACCAAATAAAAATACCCAAATCATCAAAGCAATGCGATGTTATGACATGTTAAGAACTGATAGTTCCCAGTGTTCTTTCAGTGTGCTGCTTTTGGGCAAAGCCACACCTATCGATTTGCAGGAAGAATACAGAAATATTACTGCGCCAGCAAGAAACTAAAGCTTTGAAACCTGGAGTAATCATAGCCCTATTACAAATCGTGCAGGCTGATGAGGTAGTAAAAGTATTGAACATTCGAAAATATGCGGCAAATATACGCAATAACGAGCATAGAAGAATGTCGCCTACATCCTGTAGAGCACGGTCCAGATAATGCAGCGCAACAAAACACGGAGACGAACGCAAACCTGCCCGCATGGCGCCTTTGCCATGGTACGAAACCTACGGTATTCTGGGCACTATACCTACGGAGCAAGACGTGTGAGCGCACAGAACAATAACAAAGCCGCCATTGTGGCCCAAAAGGCGGGGCCACTACAGCGAAGAAATAAAAAACAGCAAAACAAAGGAGAACCTACTACGTCATTTCCTCCACACTTTTCTCCCAGCGCGCGGAGAGGGTAGGGCCTCTCCTCAGTCTCCTTCCGCCATGGCCTTGAGCAACGCCAACTTCCGGCTTCCCTTTAGCTTCACAAAGAGTGACGTCAGGGCCTCTCCTTAGTTTCCTTCCTCCGTGACTAACCGTAATTCCCACGATGGCTGCAGAGCCTGCAGTGTTCTTTCAGTGTGCTGCTTTTGGGCAAAGCCACGCCTATCGATTTGCAGGAACAATACGGAAATATTACTGCGCCAGCAAGAAACTAAAGCTTTGAAACCTGGAGTAATCATAGCCCTATTACAAATCGTCTATTAGCCCCGAGAATTAGGAGTGGCGCCCTCTCACGAGTGACGTCACGGCCAGGACGCCGCTCGCTCCGGCTCGCTCGGCTGCCGCGCGCGCTCGTTCCCTTCGTGTATGCTTGGGGTATGGGTGGCTCGAGCCTTACGTATTGAAGAATACGTCGGCTTCTTTCAGCTGCCATACCTTAACCACAGTTTCCTCTTCAAAGGCGTGTGAGTCGAGAAACTTTGCTGCTTGGATATCGCAAGCTAAGTAGCGTTAAAGGGGTCTACTCGGTTTTGCAATGCATATATGCGCCGTGTCTATCGGTAAATTTTGACTAAAAAAAGAATATCTGCAAATTCAACGCGCGAAGTTGTGTATGATGCTTCGCTAAACACTTAACATTCTTTTAGTATTTAGCTATGAGAGGCATTGCATTTTACGTGGAAGAAAAATTTGGTAATTGGCGTCAACATGTTATCCGATGTTAGAAAGACACTGCCCAGCGAAGCTGTCATCACGATTCCTATTACTCTGGTGTGTTGTTCTATTCAAATATGGCCATTCATTGTTGCGTAAAAAAATAGTTAGGCGCGCATTTCTTATGAAAAAGTTTGCTGCTACTTTCATCACCCTCTGAAACAGGCCTCCAAAAAACGAATTGCTCATGGCTGCTAACACGACGGCGCGTCACGTAGAGTATTTACATAGTTAATTCACAAACACCATAGTAGCAATCACCTGAGAGAAAAGTTTCGTTGTTAAGATCGAGAGCCACTCAATTGAAAGTGACGAAATGTTTCATAGTGGCCCTCAGTAGCCTTTATCGACAATATGGCACACCCCTGATCACGTAACGGTAGCAATCGACTGTCCGTATGGCGAGGCACGCTATGTTCGCGAAACCCATCAGTTCACTACAACTTCGAATTAAAACCATAAAGCATTTTTCACAGCGCCAACTGGAATGGCTAAAGTATTCTCGAGCTACTACACCGCAGCTTAGATTGCCTAAAAAAGGAAAATTCAAGCACCTTCTGTCTCACGATGTCTCGATCCAGCGTTATTTAATTATACAAATGGATAACAATTCGCTTCGTCGGTACATAAATTAAGGCTAAATTAAGTTTGCTCCAATCCAGCCGCAAACATTCATAAAGAAAGCACCACAAGCCTTGCATATACTTTCACTTGATTTCTGACCCTCCACCGGGGGAATTTCGATATCTTGAATATGTCCCATACTACTAGTCATTGACGCTTCGACGTCTTTCTGGCTGCAGCTATGCGGTCCAGCAGGCATGCTTCACTAAAAAAATTGGGCCGAGCAGCCTGTGTCAGTTCGCCAAACAGATTCGTCATGTATATTCCTCAAGCAACAAGCACCAGTAAATTTCTCAAGTGAGTTTGATTTGATTTGATTTATTAATTTCCATTTACACACACACATGTGCAGAGGAGTGGTAAATGGAGGTGGATGAGGGAAAAAAGCCGCATAGACGCGGCTTGAGGTAACCTCACCCCCTTAGGTACAATATGGCTGCATGGGGTAACACATCAAACGCCATATAAATTACATTTATATAGTGGCCATAAAACATTGCAGTTATACAATATATGGAAGAACAGTAAAATATTTCCACAATAACAATGCAAAACACACTGCGGCATTGAAATGAATAAATGATATACACTAGGTAACATAGACAAAAAAAGAGGAACATAACATACATTATTAATCATTAACAAACGCTCTCTATAGAGGTGAGTTGAACGTGTAGCACGGAAAAGGGAATATATATTGGTACATTCCTAATTGTACTCTGTAAATAGCTGTAAGCCTTCATTAACTTTACTTCAAGTTTCCGCCGCCTAAAAAAAATAAACACGTGAAGAACCGCCTAATGTTGACAAGCAGGTAAAGAAGCAAGTGAGGCGTGTAGAATCTAAGCTCCAGTATTAGTTAAGTCCCCGTGCTACTGCCGAGCGTTTCTGTGAGGAAATGCAAAAATTCGATATTATACCTTGAACTACTCGTCGTGAGCAAACCTGTTTTAGCGGAATAAAATCAACGTGACTGCTGTAGAAGTCATATATAGCCAACTTTGTGACATACTTGTTGCAGCGCGGCAGGTATGGTATCATAACTGGATTCCTATAGGCTATGCTTTTGCGATTGTCTATGCGCGTATGAAAAATCCGCAGTGGGCTGGTCTGCGTCGCTTCGGCTGGCACTGTAGCGTTGCCTTCGAGAGCTGCATTGTTGTCTAAGAAATTAGCTCTTTGAATAAATGTTCGCAAAGGAAGACGTCGTAAAAATATATTTGAGACGACCACCATAAGTATACAAGCAGAGAGAATGAGGGTGAACAAACGAAAACACCGCAGAAAGCGCCCGGACAACGCCCGAACTGTAGCAGACGACAGGCGCGAGTCCGTGCCCTGACGTCACGCGAGCGGCGCTCGCAGCGCCGCTCGTGTTCGTTCTCGGGGCTAATGGGAGCTATGCTTGTAGCTCCCATAGACACTAGCACCACTGTTCCTACTAGCACTTATTTTATGAAACTCTATTGGCGGCGAGGAGTTACGGAGTCGCCCTCTATCGGAAGCGCCTCGCTGGCGTAGTATGAGGGATCACGTGGCGCGCTCCTCATAGGTTTTGCTGTCAGCGCTCACTGAAAACACCACGCGCGAGCTCTCCCGGACATTTCTGTAAGTACTTTCGAAACAAGAGAAGTTTCTTACTGTCTAAATAATAATCTTGGGCAAACTGAAAGCACACAATCGTTTACAGCCGCTATCTCTTTACCGAATACGTACAGTGAACGCCACTGCGCGCGGTCGCCGCGATGGAGTCTCCCGAACCGGCTTCTTGCGTGAAAGGTAGGTAAACGCTGAGAGCAAACTATGTGAAATATGTTCTTATAGTGTTTGTATAACTAAACGGAGCGTAATAGAATGAAGCCTGAATGCAGCGATCGCGCAGATTCGCAGCGACCGACTGCGCGTCTGCATGCTTGTCCGCGCACTGTTTCGCTTTGTGCGCGCGCGCGTTTTCGCACCGTGCCATGAGCTTAAGGCCGCAGAATATGAGCATTTGACAGTATACAAGCAACCATTGTTGCGTGGGCGCTATCAGAGCTGTTCAAAAATAATTTCATTGTAGAGACTTCGACGCCTACGGGACTGTGATGTGCCGTCGCGACGATTCAATCTTTTTTTCTTCTAAATTCTTTGACCTTTCAATACTATTTCTCGAGTTGCGTCGCACTGTATGTTTATCGGCGTTCTCAGCGTGCAATTTCTCGCTGCTCCTTTTTTGTAATCCAGTGCATTAATTCATAACACAAACATGACCATATGCCATGCTTTCTTTAAATGTGCTTCTTACCGCTGCCTTTCCACTCCACTGAACTTGCCAGTATCTATAGTATCGACAAGTTCATAGACTAAACCGTCATGACATTAGTCGGGCAGCGGACTCGGGCGAGCGTCTCAGTGTACGTTTCCAGAACATCGCAGACCGGGCGCCGTAGCAGAAATCTTCCTTGCGTCTGTGCTTGCTGCATACCCGAGTTGTAGCCGATGACTGTTTACCGGTTTTATGTTTCGCGAGCCAAGCTTCACACAGCTTCTTGTCCTGCGGCTACGTGCGAATAAGGCTGACACCGGCCTCCGTTACGTGCGTCCGGCCCTGCGGCACCGAGCAGTAGCCTACCATGTCGCGCGCCTTCAAAGGCAGCCACTACCAATTGCAGTGCTTTCAAGCGTTGTAAAGGAGACACTCGAAGCGTGAAAATTTCGCCACTAAATGAAAACCGCAGCGTACGAGGGAATTTAAGCTCGTTTTCAGCTCGCTTCGGCGCGCCCGAAGCAGCCGACGCGGCCGCTATGTCCACGTGATCCCTCCTAGCACGTCACGCCGACGGTGGCGCCAGCTTTTCTAGTGGTGGAGCTCGAGGTCAATACTTGAAAGGAGGGCTCGAAATCGTACTCTCTCAAAGCACTGCTTCGCTGCACCATTCATAGATGGCGCTACCATACCGTTATGCGTGTTTGTTGTTAGAAGTTGAGACACGTTCGAAAAGCTGCCTAGAAGTCGGCAAGAAAGCTTCGCTTTAAAATATTTGGGTATTGATGCTGAATATTTTTTTGTTTTCGTAATGAAAAGTCAATATTGAAGAAAATTTAAAAGTTAGACATCGTGATACCCCACACATTTCCCCTTGTTTGTTCGCGATTTTCTCACTACTCGTCGGGAGCATCAAAACAAGCGCGCCTTAGAAGCGTTAAAAAGAAATGCAGCTTGCAATCCACTTTAATTACCCGTATTCTATCTGTCTTAACCGTTTACCGTGGTAGTTGAAGGTTGGTCACGAGTGACTCACAAGCACCGTGTCCATTTTCAAGGTTCTTGAGATTGTGATGAACTTGCTGCACCATCTAGAATGCAGTCTCGAAAGTGGTTGCTCTTTCTTTCTTTCTTTTTTTCTCGTATAGACGCAATATTTACCGAGCGCGCAGAGATGGATGACTGGAATAACTTCACTAAAAGGTCCTGCGAGCTACGGGGCGCAAGGCCCCATAGAGCGGCCTACTCCCACGTTGGGACCGGGAGCTTTAGCTCCCTGGGCCCCAGTGACCACGAATAAGGCAAGCAATTCGGTAGCTAAGCTGTTGTTGTTGCCTCAGAACATGCCTAGTACCCGCCAGGGGAATTAGCCCCACTGGAGGTAATGCAAAGTCCACAAAACAAAAGACAAAACGGACTAAAAAGAAAGCAATAAAAAAAGCATTAGGCAACTTGGGCATTAAAAATTTTGAGAGGCCTTATTCAGAAAAAGAGGAAAACGAATAACGTACACCATGGTCGCTACTCTGAATCACGCACCAGCATCGTCCTCGCGGTACTTCTGCGCCTTCACATGTAGATTTAAATCCTCCTAGTAGCAGTGAATCTGAGGACAATGTCAGAGCGTAATATTTTAATTAGAATGACAGAGACCCTCTAAACTAGCCCACACCGTTGTCAGATGTTCAGCGGCGAGTTTCGTTTTCTGACTGTTGACAATTGGCTGATTTATTGCGTCGAACGATGTGTAGAGACGAGGCAATTGTAAATCTTCCTTTTGCAATGTTTCTACAGCATATGGCGCAGGTATGCTACTGCCAGCCCAGCAGAG
This sequence comes from Dermacentor albipictus, assembly GCF_038994185.2. Taxonomy (NCBI): domain Eukaryota; kingdom Metazoa; phylum Arthropoda; class Arachnida; order Ixodida; family Ixodidae; genus Dermacentor; species Dermacentor albipictus. The sequence goes on from NC_091821.1 coordinate 389,749,731, forward strand.
TGTAAATGTTTGCACTAGGCAGGAAGCATTTTCACAGCTAACGCCCATTGTTAGTTATAACATTGAAACTAGAACAGAGAAACATTGAAAGTTGTTGAGAAGGTAATCCTTTAGGAGTACTGTTGTGTTCTTCGAAGGTACGCAGTAGGTATTTTCGTAAGACGGGAATTCTGTGCCAGTTGTCCTTTGTTGTTATAAATCATACGAACAATCTGAATATAGTATAGATCAGAATAAGATATAAGAAAATAATTTTAGTAGCAATAAATAAAGCAGGCAAGCAGCCTTAATAATAATATTTGGGGTTTTACGTGCCAAAACCACTTTCTGATTAAGAGGCACGCCGTAGTGGAGGACTCCGGAAATTTTGACCACCCGGGGTTCTTTAACGTGCACCTAAATCTAAGCACACGGGTGTTTTCGCATTTCGCCCCCATCGAAATGCGGCCGCCGTGGCCGGGATTCGATCCCGCGACCTCGTGCTCAGCAGCCCAACACCATAGCCACTGAGCAACCACGACGGGTCAAAGCAGCCTTAGGCAAGCATTCAATGAAAGGAGCAAAATCAGTCATTAGGCTGATCAATATTAGGTGTCCATGAGAGAAGATTAAGCTATATCCCGAGAAACCTCTGCTTATGCAGTTGCTTCCGGCATTCCTCATTAAATCGTAATTTTAAAATTAATTAAATTCCATGGTTGTACTATACTATAGTTGTACGTGCCAGAATAATGATCCGATTATGAGGCACGTGACAGGGGGGGTCTCCGGATTAATTTGGACGATCCGGGTTTCGTTAACGTGCACCAGATGCACGGTAAGCGGGTGATCTTGCACTTTATTCCCATCGAAATGCGGCCGCTGCACCCGGGATTTGATACCGCGAGGTCGTGCTTAGCAGCGCAAAGCCGACTCAATCACGACCAAGCAATCCCGGTGTGTTATAACGTACTCTTATATTGCCACTGGCGCATTTCTAAATTTGACTTAACAAAATATATTCCTTGAATACTGAGCATTAAAGCGCTCCTGAACCACCCATCGGGATCGGTCAAAAAACAGACTCCGCCGATAGCATACGCTCTTGTGAACATGTAAGCAGAGTTGTTTTGCAGTCGTGCGTGTTGTGTGGAGCTCGCAAGCGAAGCGCGTATAGCCACCTTTCTCACACGCTCTCTTTTCAACAGAAGCCTTCCGCCTCAGTCTTTTGTGGGCACTTTATTTCTCAATATAGCAGATTTTCACACGCTGCTACTATTGGGCAATAGCTGACATCAATTAAAAAGGATGTTTGGATCAGTGCTCGTCTTCCTACTGTCACTTTGTATATTTATTGACGAAGTTTAATAAACCCGTTGAAGTGAGCGAATATCTTTTCGAATTTCGATGATAATTACGTACTTTCGGTAGAAGCTGACTATCACCTGCTCACCCTCGGCCGCAGCCGCCCGAGTAGGGGTTAAAATTGGGCCGCCCCGCTCATCGAGGTCCTGGCCGTTGGGTCTCGCGGATTGCCACTAGTTTTGAAGATTCAACTAGCCTCTAACCAAGCGAAACTTAAGGTCAAACCACACTCACGCTCGCCAGCGCGCCCTAACTCCCGGCTGGTCATGGTTAGACGCCTTGGAAGACTTCGCTTCGTGTTCAGCTAATGATAGCGCTTCAAAATGCGCAAAATGGATGTGGCTACTATTCGTCGGTGAAGCATGGTGCAGCACAAAGCCGCTCCGCACCACGTAGAACGGCCAGGCTGGAGCATAAGAGCGCGAGTGGGCACTCAAGCCCTCTGCGGCACAAAGCAACTGCTGCGCATGCGCACTACAGTTGCATGTAGGTACGGCCTGCTACGTAGCCTAGACACCGCGGCCGCCGCGAGGTACCACGATGAGTCCGCTGAATGGCTGGGCGCACTGCGGCTCACGTGGGCTCACTGAGGACAACCGCGTTCGGCTAGGTAGAGTTACTGTATACAGTAACGCTACATTTGGCGCGTAGTAAGCGCCAGAATCGAAAGTAGTGCCGTCTAGGTGAACATCCAAAATGAAATTTGAACTGCGCGCAACAGTGACGTTCAGAAGGCGGAGTGCTGTCCGCACGCCGCGCTCCACCCTAGCCTTCGCAAGGCAAAGTATTGAAGAAGGAGCGGAAGCACAGCGAAGAGGGCGCTTGATTACCGATGATTCCTCTTCTGTTGATCTCATTGATGTACTTTTTGCGGCTGTGTATTTCTTAAATAACCAATTTTAAGTTCAAACACATTTCTGCACTTTGACAAAAAGTTGCGGTTTCGCCCGCAAGACGAAGCATTGATCATAATAGCAAATTGTTAAACCGCTACACGGAGTGAGGATAGTAGTTTATCGACCGCATAAACTTGTAAGCATGCGCCTACTAACTAAATTAACACTGTGAAGCATGGTGTCACGTGCGCACTAGCAAACACGAACCCATCTCACTCGATGACTGCGGACACTCGCTGTCAGAACGCTGTTGTGAGGAAGCGCGGCAGCAGCAGTGAGCGAATTGCACCTCGTGCTGCCTCTCGCCACAGCGTCAACTAAGCGGCAAGCACACAATGCACACGCAGATATCAGCAGCCCTCGATCACGCCCGACACAGCTGCGGCCGGAGTAGAGCGCCCCCTTCCCCTACGCCACGGTGCCTTGCGTACGATGTAAAACAGTGCACTTCCTCCCTTCGCCCTAAATCGAGCCACCATCGTCGGCTCACCCTCGCACTCTTTTCCTCGCACATACAGCGCACGGCACGGGGACACGGTGTTATCGCACTTGAATTTACAGGGACCATCACGGTGACGCCGACGGTGACAATGACGCCTATCGGATAGCTATATAATGGCTATCGCAATAAAGGTAGCTCAGGGCCCCTTCAGTATTATTTAGCCAGTGGGACAATGCAAATAAAAATTTGATGGACTTTCTATTTCACTGCATAGAGCACAAATTCATCATCCATGAACGATTCCATTTGAGTAGTGTGCCGGAATTCTGTTATGTAGTCAATATACGGAAGCAACAATACCGGCCCGAAAATACGTCCCTGGGGGACGCCCGTTTTAGTACATATATTTTACCGTACTCTAGTATTCAAGCAAAAAATTGGAACCTTAACCACGAGTAGCCTTTGAAAAGTTTGTATGACTCCATCAATTCCTTACGCTATCATACTATAAAAAGTACAGTTCTACAGCGTCTTTCTGAACTCAGCCTTTTCCTTCGAGACATACCTATACCAATTCTAGCACTCTCGGAGGCCGGTCTCCCAAATGGAAGGACGATCCCAGGGTACATCAGACATGGAAATCCGAGTATACCATCATTTGCGAATGGAAGTGCGATGATATACATCAGGCGAGAAATACCTCACGTCACCTTACCAGTGCAAGACCTTTGTTCTACCTTCTTGGAAGTCGCCGCTGTGCAAGTGTGCCTAGGAAAACGAAAACTCAGTGTGGTGTCGGTGTACATAAGTCCGCGCAGGAAGGTCTCCATGGAGGCGTTCATAAAGGACCTTTGCATTCGTTGCCCCTCTCCTATAATAATCTGTGGCGACTTTAACGCACATCATTCGCTTTGGGGAGATAAGACTGCAGATTCCCGAGGCAAGGAACTTGTCACAGCCGCGGATGCTGCTGACTTATGTATCGCGAACGATGGCAAACCGACTTTCTTCAGGCCACCAGATTCATGGAGTGCCATAGACCTCGTTATCCATTCTCCAGACCTTGTCGTATCGTCAACAACGGCCCCAGACAGGATGGGCAGTGACCACTTTCCGATCTTCACGAACATCCCCTGGTGAGCTGTTCGCAGATATGCTGCGGAGCAAAAGAGTGGCTACCTCAATGTTGAAACTGCCAGATCATTTCCCTACTCCTGATTTGAAACTAAAGAACCTCTGCGCAGCGCGTAGCAGAGCGGAGCAGAAACTAATGAGAAAAACGGGCCATCCATCTGCGAAAACTGAATTCAACAGGATAAACGCTGTCATCCGTCGTCACACCAAAAGGTTAAGACGATGTTCAATGGGCTGCTTTCTGTGAGAGTTTATCGGCGTTTACTCCCATGACAAGGATATGGGGAGTAATGAATAGCCTATCCGGAAAGATTCGCCTGCCCAGGCCATTCGAAGCACTGGCTTTAAAGCAAGGAAAAGATTTGCAAACCCTTGCAGAAGATTTTGCAGACGTCTACACATCTGGCAGATCAGCAGGAGTATCGAACCCTCTATTGTCTGAAGCATCGCATACCATGGATACGCCGTTCACCTTTCGTGAGTTGGATTTGGCGCTTAGCAAGTTGAGAAGACGCTGTGCTGTGGGTCCCGATTCGATCAGCAATCAGATGCTGACAAATCTGCCATATGAGCGAAAACAAGCACTTCTGGACATATTTAATCACGTCTGGAGCACAGGAGAGATCCCAGAAGCATGGAAGACAGCATGGGTGGTGCCAGTGCTCAAGTCGGGAAAGGATCCTGCAAACCTCACCTCATACCGGCCAGTATCGCTAACATCATGCGCATCAAAGTTGATGGAAAGACTAATATGTACGAGGTTAACATGGTATCTCGAGCAAGGAAATAGACTGCCATCATGTATGATTGGATTTCGTCCACGGCTGAGTGCCCAGGACAGTGTCTTGGATCTACTGAGCCATATCGAGCACCATCGCGCAGACGGCCTTTCCACACTCGCCATCTCGTTGCCAAGGCATACGACTGTGTGCGTCATACAGGCATCATCAACGGACTCCGAGCCATGGGCGTCTCGGGAAATGCTCTTCGATTCGTCCATGAATTTCTCAGGGATCGATGTGTCCAAGTTAAGCTCGGAAGTATAATGAGTGACAAGCGACGAATTTCCCTCGGCGTCCCACAAGGAAGTGTCCTATCCCCCTTGCTTTTTAACGTTGCCATGGCCAGCCTTCCAAATGCCCTGAAAGTAGGTCGAACGGCAGTTAAAATGTCCATCTACGCAGATGACATCTGCATTTGGATCTCGGGGTACCAGCACAAACGTTTGGCCCGAATAGCCCAGGCCGCAATCTCCACTATCGATCGCCACTTATCGACGCTTGGCCTATCTTTATCAGCAGAAAAATCGGCCTTCATGCTTTCCCCGGGAGTGAGACGCAAGTCAACACGTCTGACGCTGAATATCAGAGGGCATTCAATTCTTCGTGCAACTCATGTTCGATTCCTGGGCGTCACCATCGACAACAAGCTGCTATGGCGTGGTGCGGTCGAAAGTGTTGTGGCTGCATCAGTGCAAAGAATACACGCACTTCGTCGATTGGCAGGTATACGTTGGGGTAACAATCCTACATCCATGCTTAAACTGAACGCTGCACTGATAACAAGCCGCATTCTCTATCAGCTCCCTCTGATATCACCGTCATCGAGTGAATTCGAGCGCTTGGAGGCAGTGCACAGAAAGGGACTTCGCTTGGCGATGGGAGTTCCAACGGCGGCTTCAAACAAGAAAGTCACTAATGAGGCAGAGTCTCTTCCACTCCGCCTCTTGGCATCTCAGGCCTTGCTGACGCAGCTATTAAGGCTGGGCGAGTCACGGGCAGGCACGGCGCTTCTCCGGCGGCTAAGAGCAAGAACTCGCTCACATTTCCATGCGGCGCTGAACACCTTCTGATTTTTAGGATTGGAATGGCCTAAACGAAGTCGCCTTGACCCGCCATGGTCTTTTCTGGACGTTACCTGCAGCCTCAATGTACCCCACCTACCGACGAAACGCACCATTTCAACTGCCGAAGCCACGTTCATTGTGCTGGACCACTTGAGCACTGTGTTTCAAGGCCATCTACAAGTGTACACAGACGGTTCGGTGTGCGCACAAACAGATAGCTGTGCAGCGGCATTCTGCATACCATCCCTTGATGTGTCATGGTCTGGCCGACTGGATCGCGTAGTTTCCTCTACAATAGTCGAAAGTGCCGCAATCACCGCGGCTTTGCGGAAACTACGGGCCTTTTCTGCACGAGATGTCGTGGTGCTGACGGATTCCAAGTCAGCATTGCAGAGATTACATCGGGGCCTACCTCTAGAGAAATTTACAAGGCAGTCTCTGGCACTGATCGACGACCTAACGAGCAAAGGATTTAACATAAGGTTTCAGTGGATTCCATCACACGTAGGAATTGATGGGAACGAGGAAGCTGACGCTCTGGCACGCCTAGCGCTGACATGTGTCCCAAAAGTGAAAGCTCCAAAAGCCTTTCGAAACCCTAAGGGTGCAATCCGCCTTCACTTTAGAGAGATGTTCAAGAATCCACACGAATCCTGTGTGACTCATGGATTTACACGTGAACAAGCGACGCTTTTATACCGCATCAGGACCGACTCCGCCTACACCCCAGCTTGGTTATTCAAGACTGGGCTTCGCGCTTCCCCACTCTGTGTTTTCTGTGGTGACATTGGCGACATCGAACATTTCATTTGGCTGTGCCCTCAGTTTGACACGGAACGAAAAGTAATGGTCGACAACCTACAAAAAAGCGGTCTCACGCACAGGACCTTTGAAGATGTTGTTTTCCCCGGAGGGCCCGCGGCATTGAGGAAGAGAGCGCAACGACTTCTGATAGCCTTCCTGCGAGACACGGGGCTCATCGACACCTGGTGACACACCACTGATCTGAACTCGAAGGAGGATCAGGCGGAACAATTGCCGGCTATGTATGCCAGGCTAACCCCGCCTGCTTCAACATCACCACCACCACCACCACCACTATAAAAAGTACCATGGTTAGCCAAATCTAGAGCATTATGGGGGTCGAGAAATGTCCGAATGTGTACACTTTTCCATTTAAACTTCCTATATGGCACGTATTATTTTTTTTACGTTCATTCTCTCCCTCTACTGCTGTTTTATTTTCGCGGGAAATATACGCATGCATCGTGAGAGTGACAGTATGGAATACTTGTCTAGAAATTTCAGTGGGCAGACATCGCTTTATTACTGATGAAAATACATCATCCCCCCTTTCCCAGCTTGTGATACTGTGGGAAGAGAGCTTTTATTTCAGCTCTGCAGAGCGCCTGCCCGCTGCTTACTACGGCATTCACCTCATCGCATCTGTCGCTGAAACTGTTTGCCGCGTGCTTTTTTTAAGAGCCCGCATTTCGATGCATATATTCTTGTTGAAAACTTAATGACAGAGTGGTTACGTCCTCCTCATCGCCCTTGCCCAGGTTGCAAACTACAGTCGCGTGATCAAAAATAGAAAGAAAATAATTCACACAAATTCCAGCAGCACTGCAAGAATGCAATGAAATCACAACGCTAGGTTGCTTGGTCTCACCTGCAAGATTCCATATTATCCTTCAGTGCCTTTTCGCTCCGTGCATCGCTTCTGGATTACGAAGGGATTGAGTGCTTTCTTGATTATCTTGCTGACAATCGCCGTTTAGCGCACGGAGTAGCATATATAGGAGAGCCGACTCTGGCACTCGGCAATGCGTTTGCTCTGTTCCCTCAGGTATGACACAAAGCCACTCGACCTCTTCACGCGCGGCACCGCGATGAGCTACATGCCTCTTCTGCTCACCCTCTCCACATGAAGCATTCGCTAGTGCTACTCCTCTTCTCCACTTCTCCAGGCTGCTAGCGCAGATACAGCGCACCCCGTAACGTCAAAATTGGATATTAGCAGCCAGCCTAAGAACCGGTTCTTGGGTGGCCGAAGGGGACCGCATAGCACACGCAAAGACAAGAACGAGGTTGCGTGACAATCTGATCGCAAAACAACGCGGTGCACTGCTCGGTTGTTTGATAAGTGTTCCAAACTTAAACCGATCGATTTCATTTGGTATACTCACGTACATTAGGCGGTTGTCATGCCAGGCTATTGAAGCGGTACGCTGCATATCGTTTCAGTCGTGATTTGAGTCTTAATCTTGCGCATGTTCCTTTTGCTGTGTTTTTTATAACTCAAAGGTTGTCTTCGTAGCGCATCTGATGTTTTTAGGTTGTTAAGCTCATTCCATGTTGCATTAGTGAGGTCAAGAGCTGTTTTGCTGTCGAGTGAGAGTGCGATATGGCAACGCAAGAAGAAACTACAAAAATTTCGTATTCATTAATGTTCCTAAGAGCTAGCAAAAGGATAAACATCCGCGATGGTTTGTTTGCAACTAATCGCGTGAACATGCTGTGGGGTGGATACATTGAGAGCTTCGCGTGAAATAATAGCTTGCCAAATTTAATATGTTATCAGCTTGCACCGTAAATTCATCCAAATTCATTTAGCAGCTGTTCAGCGAGACCTTTAACCAAGGTGATCGTGGCAAGCGAACGGCCGCACGTGAGTGTCTGCGGCGTAATCCGAAGCAAACAACGAAGATTTATGCACATTTTATATGCTACAATCGACGGCACTGCGCAAGCGCATGCGACGAAGGCTAAAGCTGACGACAAACGAGGTGGTGGTGGTGAAAACCTTTTATTAATGAGAAGGCCAAAAGTAAAAACAAATTAAAAAGCAGCGTTGTGGGCGGCCTTCAGGCTGCCGGTCTCCCGCCGTGGCGTAAGGAAAGGAACGCGTCACATCTAGCGGCTGACATGGAGTAACCCCAAGTACAAAAGGGGCGAAATTGCTGCCTCGTCGCATCAACAAGGAAACACTGTTATAAGAACATACAGATCTTCAAGGCCAACACAGAACGTTTTCATCATCATCATCATCATCATCATCGTCAATCAGCGTTTAGCTGCTGGCCTGCAACGGGAGACCGGCAGCCTGAAGGCCGCCCACAACGCTGCTTTTTAATTTGTTTTTACTTTCGGCCTTCTCATTAATAAAGCTTTTCACCACCACCACCTCGCTTGTCGTCTGCTTGTTGTGGACTTACCAGGATATCGCGTGAGGTACCTGGCGTCGATGCGCAGCGTGCCACCTGTTGGCGCGGTGCAAATTAACGGCGAAAATGCTAACCTTGACAAATACCACGATGTTTGTTTCAGTGAAAGTTCGCCTTGAGTTATCCTGCTGCTCCGTGAGCCGATGTCGCAATGTGAAAGAATGCAGTTTCTTTTGCTGGCGTAGACAGTCGAAGGAAAGCGACTCAGCATGCAACGCTAAAGACCGGTATTTGTGCTTTTTCGTCACTGCAAATGTTATGCGCGAAAACAAATTCAAGACTGCTGGTGAGCCTCCTGCCAGTCCCATGCCTACTATATTTGTTTCCTTTTAATTTTCTTTCCTTTCAGAGATGTAGTTCAGAAGTAAGACTGGATTACCAAATACTCAAGTTATTACACCAATGCCCGGCCACTGAAGACATAACTGGAAAGGTTAATGGCTTTCTAGATCGTTAAAAATGGTCTCGTCTGAATATTCTTAAAGCATATCGAGCACTCAATGCGAGCCTTGAGCAATTTCCCTTCCACCTGTCTTTATGTACGGTTAACATGCTTCTATCACAATTTATCTGCGAAAAGTGTTGCTTCTCGACGAGAGTATAAGAAACTTGAGTGTTTGTTATACTCTCGAACGCCTGCATATAAGCTTCGCCCGTTAATCACTGCTTTTCCGTTTTTCTGGAAAAGCAGTGATTAAGTCTGTGTTTAGGGCTGGGGAAATATGTAGCAAAAGCTATTTTGTAACTTGAAGTAATAATTCATTCTCTTATATGACTGCTTCAAGCACCTGCCATACAAACATATTAAAGCGAATACGGATCACCAATCAGACGTAGCCAAACAGTGTTCATTTCTCAGCCTAGGATGTGTTTCGGTTTACATTGGCCTCAATTCCATACACGTCAAATTAACTTTGCTCAAACAATTTTTGATCCGTCGAACCTTAGAACCAGGGAGATGAATCCCATGTGCTGCGCGGGGAAAATGCTCTTCACATACAATTTGACAATATTTTTCTAGGTAATGCAAAACACCCAGCAGTCTTACCGAATGTGAATTGCTACGTTACAGGATTAACAAAATTTGTTGCTGGACTAGTTGGTTCATGCTTAACAACTGAATAATGGCAAGTGCAATTCCAAGACGAGATAGAAGATAGGCGCACAAGAACAGGACAAGCACTAACTCGTCCTGTTCTTGTGTGTCTATCTTCTGTGCCGTCTGGGAATTGCGCATACCGTTATCCAGTTGTTATTACAGGATTATTTAATAAAATCATAAACAAATGTGGTCATAGCGTCTGATGCCTCGTAAAACGAAGAAGAGTGTGGTATTGGTATATTCAGTCCTCTGGACGACTGGCCATTTTCCGACCGGCTTTCAGACTTAGTGCCCATCTTTCTTGAAGAAATTTTAGTGACAGTTGTGGCTCTTTGCAAATTGAACCTATCAATACATTATCCGGTCATTGTGACGGATTAATTGCCTTTGTTTACTTCGCTCAAAGCCCGTAATGACGCGCACATTTTGCGAGTGTTTAAATTATTAGTACGTAAACTCATAACTAATATGTATTTGGTCTAGGTACCTGGACATACGGGCCTAGTCATAAATGAAACAGCAGATTCATTGGCGAAACCGTTGGCCAATCATTCAAATCCTCCCTGCATCAGCTTTCTTCATAGCTGCAATGTTCAGGCGGCAAATGATGCCGCGAGAATTACCTGTACCATCTATATCAAGTTTATTTCATTTTAGACCCTCATTGCGTCCCTCGACAAGCAATTCATGTCAAACGAGCACTGAAGTAGCTATTAGTACGCTAGGTTGCCGCATACCCTAACTAAATTTTTATTTGCATAGTGCTGGTCTGGCCCCCTCACCAATTGGTCCTTTGTGCAAGGAAGATGAGACCACAAAAGATTCTTTAAATTTCTCGTCGGCTATATATCAGTTTAAGAAAACAAACCTTAGAAAAAACCATTTGCCTTCTTAGATTAGGTACAGGTGCTCAATGTTTACTATCCTTGGGTGCCTCTACTCTCGGGCATGGCGGCAGAAAGATTGGTGCTGCCATCCAAGATTTTCTTTAAGGAGCAATGAGATATAAACTCTAAAATTGAAGAATTGAATCTTCCTTTTGTTTCAACCAAATTGAGTTAGATATTTTTTTACGGTTCATCGTTCTCATGTAAGTTTTCGTTTTCATAAGATTTTTCGCTCCAATCTCCATCTTTCGATTCTAATTTAGCTATTACAATATTTTGTCATCTTATGTAATACTCCACTTTCACGTATACCCGTACCTCGGCCAATCCCCCAGGGTGAGTGCCTTCCAGTATTTCCAGGGATCTGCATCTACATTTACTAACGGGTACGCTGCACTTGCTCTGCTGTTGCCTCAACACGATTGTGATGGACAAAACGCAACAAGCCGCACTAGCTTCATATTGTTGTCTTTTTAATCCCTTATATCACATTATATACCATAATATATTTTAACACAATTATATGAGCATGAAAAATCAGTAGTGCTTTATACCTCAGTTTATTCGGCTATATCAAAACATTAGTGGAGAATGCCAAACTCGCGACACAGAAGATGTATTAACACAAAGGTCGTAGTATTATCACTCGTCCCATACTGGCATATCGACTGCACTGCAAAAAGCGCCTGTTCTTGTCCCGCATTTCTTCTTGCAAAAATTACGGCACTATTCCTGCACATTGAGAAAACGGCGAAATTCCGTTATATTATGCTAGGCGCGTGAGCACCGTTTGAAGAGACAGGAAGATCGAAAGGACGCAGCAAATGAGCGACAGCGCAATGCCGCAGGACGCACATGCACTGTTTTACCGCTGCCTGCCCCGACAAGCCTGGGCTCCATTGAAGCAAATAGTGCAGAAAGCGTTAACGGGTGGACAAGTGAGCGAACGTGCAAGCGGTGGCGGCAACAGGTGTCTATTTTTTTACCTCTTGAATGGGGGTGTAGGAGGTAGGGGGGGGGGGGGTTGCAGGGGAACCTAGTATTGTTTATTCTACGTCTGCCAAGCAGCTTCGGTTGGATGAGTACTCTTTGAGCTTGCTAGCATTAGTAAAGTTGCGTTTGCTTAAGAAACATTGGCGCTAGTGAAGCTAGCAACGATATTTTGTAGTACAACCTACGTGACGCCGTGCTGAGCGTCAATGTCGCGTACCTCGAGACAGGGTTGGCAGTGATGGAAGTGTTTTCGGATTGTCATGCTGTGTCATTGTTTGCATAGAGCAGCCAAAATAGCCTTGCGTTACGTTTCCTTTCTTTAAAATTCCATTAAACTGTGGCACCACGTGCGTTCTCACCCGTTCCTTTGCTTTAGGTACCGCACAGCGTATAGCTCGGTGTCTGCATCCCTGATTTCTTGTACTTGTCGTTAATGTCACGTAGGAAAAAATCATGAGAACTCGCCAGTTTCAGCCGACAGAGCTAGGCAATATGTTCGTCATTTCGCTAACAAATACAGTTCTAGAAAAATATCTTACACCTGTGCCTCCTGCTTTCGCGAAATCGAGGATTTTGCTGCACCAACGTGTTATATTTTTCGCATTTACAGAAAAAAATGTCAAGGAATGCAGTTGTTTAGGCTTGAACACTAATGATCGATTTACTGGAGTTATGATGAAGCCTCTATACTAAGGAAATCCTTGCGCCTTAAAGGAACTTGTAATTTCGTTCGTCTTATCGGAAATCCAAATTTCACATTATTGATGGGAAATAAACTAGGTTTCTCACTGTAGCTTAACCAAGACTTCAGCGTAACACTGTTCAACAACAAAGAGCTCAGTGCCTTCTTCGCAATATCAGCTGCCTGTGTTGTATCGATGAAGGTGCCTTACATACACATTATGCTATTTCATCGGGTTTGCTCTGCAACAGCGGAAATTTTACTATATTGTAGCCTGAAATTACAGATGTCTGTATATAGTACGGGGATGTGCAGTAAATATGATGGCGTCTTATTGCAGTGCTGTGGAATGAAAATACGGACGTTGGTACATTTTTACGAGAAATAGTTGGCAGCCGGGGTGCCTGTCGAAGTCCAGTAAAACGAAGCGCCATCTTTTACCGTGTGCCTAAATCACTGTAGTTGCGTTTCGAGAAAAACAAAGGCATCAAGACAAAGAAGATGGCTTTGCTTTGGCAAGAGAAACAACAGTGAAGGTCCCGTTTGCCTACACAACCTAGCAGCCATGTCACTATGGCGCAGACTATAATAAACCAACTTTGGTAAGCATTTGACGAATGCATTAGGTGCGCAAGTGTTCCTTCATTACGCCTTTGCGGGTTGCAGAGTCACTGCCCCCTAAAAACGCACGACTGGTAAAATGTTAGGATTCATTTCAATCGGTTATGATCATTTCTGGTCGTCCACCATTCACGGCCTGCCGATAACGGTAATAACGTGGGCAGGGCGGCGCTAGAGCCCCTCACGAAGTGCGAAAAGGAGTAACATTGGAATAGAATTGCTACATTATAGCGGCCTACAGCCCCGCGATAAGGCAGCAGTTGAGGACTTCAACTGGGACTGTAATAATAAAATGAATGCTGCCAAATTGAAAAGGAAATAGAAAGCTGGACGCAAATCGGTTTTCACCACGGCCGCTAGGATTTCAAGCTCAACACTGGCAGAAAATCAGTCAAGAGAAGCTGGACACGTTAAGGTATAACCGAGGCTGAAACATGACTGACGCGCGTTGCACTTGTTTCTCGAGCATGTTAGCACACTTTTGCAACTGCCCATGGGTAGCTTTGGCAGTTAACAGTGATTCGATATCGTCTGCCTTTGGTCTAGGCCAAATTTGAGGATTTGCTGGCATTGCGAATAGAGCTCAGCGTTGACGTTGTGTTTTGCCCTTTTGCCACTGAGATACTCCTTAAACTTCCCTTTAAATTATCTTTATGGGTCTGTGTGCGATAATGACACACAGTACACGTGAAGCGCTCCACAAATCCGGCTTGATACCAGCCTCCGCTTGTCAGTGTCCAACTTATATACAGCGAAATCACGACACGCACTTGACACCTGTCGGATAGCGAGCTTATTTATTTACGAAAGCTTATTTGCAGCAGTCAGATGTTTTTATGTAAACCTGCTTCACGACTCTCCGAGAAAGGCATGTTCAACAATGGGGCCCTTTTGACGTAGAACCATACCAGCTGCATCTTTCACACCCTTTCCAGAAAGTTTATTAGCCTATTACTGTTTTTTTTCGGCGCCTTGCGTACTCTATACACTGAACTTATGGCCGTACAAGTTTTTCACTGTTTATTTCGCTGACGCAGACTGCGCGCTGTAAGATGTATTGCGTTGAAGCTGCTCTCTTCGTACAGTTTACTGTCATACTCGTTGATTTAAAAAGACTTCAGCCATGCCAGAAATATATATATATATATATATATATATATATGTGTGTGTGTGTGTGTGTGTGTGTGTGTGTGTGTGTGTGTGTGTGTGTGTGTGTGTGTGTGTGTGTGTGTGTGTGTGTGTGTGTGTGTGTGTGTGTGTGTGTGTGTGTGTGTGTGTTTGTGTATCAGAGAGGCGGAATCGGAGGGTGGGGACACCTGGGATCTTCGCATCAAACAAACCTGCCCATTTCTTCAGTTTCATTTGCCGGCAGGACGGAATACTTCTCAAGTTAGACTCCCCAAAATTAATGCATTGCATTTATTGAAGGAGAATTACCACAGTGTTACAATCGTTTCCATCCCTGTCAATGTGTTCCACAAGTCGCAATCATTTTGGGATAGAATCCCCAAACTACTGACACGTGGGAAGGGCGTAGGGTACATTATTCAAGCCAACTCGCACATTTCGCCTTGTGTGCATGCAGAAACGGCATGAACCAGGGTGAGCTACGAACATATATTATCACGCCATCGCGTCACACTTACACTTTAGTGATTCGAAATTTGATAGTGATGAATGTGCCTTTTTAAAGTAGATCTCAAGCGGGAGAGAAAGTGTCTGGAATTCATGAATTTCACGGTACCTTTGCCAGCTTCAATGATTGTTATATCAACACAAGTCTTAGGCGCAAAACAACCAAATTCTCGTCAGTCGCAATGCAACAGACCTCGAAAAAAAAAGATAATGATTTACTTACGTGGGAAGTGCGGAGACACGGACAATGTTCTTCAGCGTTTTAGGAGAGGCCCGGAAGGGGGCTGCCATGCTGCGCAGTATGGACGACAACTTAGTACCGTAAATGGCTCGTGTAGGGCCAATTGCTGGCACTGCATGAATGGTACAGAACGTGATTGCCGTTTTAATTCAACATAACCACCCATCGCAGGGTACGCAGCGGGAGCAGTGTCGTTTTTGCTGTTGCCTGGAGCTAGTAAACATATATGTAGCTGTCCACAAGGAATACTGCACATGTACAGTCGACCAAAAAAGTTTACGGACCATGACATCTGACAAAAAGCTGGATATCTCCTCAGCCTCAAAACGCAGCCTGGTGTTCCCATTTCCAGCCTTTAGTGGTATGTGCGCACAACATTCGGATGCCCGGTTTTACTGGCTGATTTTAAAGGCTACGCGTATATTTAGAATTTTCTGAGATCTCGTGGTCCGTAAACTTTTTTGGTCGACTGTACTATCAGCGTCAAATGAATCTTGAACAGCGGAGCGCGTGGCCCAAGCATAAGTGAAGGCTTGGCCGCACTGTGCGATTCCCGTCTAGTGAGATAATCTCGCTTCTGTTCTGGCTCTTACCTTTGAAAGGGAGAAAATGAAAAATAAAAATGAAGCTAAAATATCGCAGTTTACGGCGAGTCTTGTAGCACAGATCGCCGAAACCACAAGTGCTGTCGGCGCGAACAGCGGTGCACTCTTCACTCTTAGAAAAATTTACACCTTTGGGGCGTATCTTGTCCCACAACAATAATCGTCATCCACACGGCGGACCGCCATAGCAGACGGCAGAGCAGAGCAATTAGCTACACTCTCGGCCAGAGTATCATTATCATTCCGGCTCCAGTCCCACAAAGCCGGGAACTGCTCAACGAGAGATAAAAAATGAAAAAACCTCCTCGTCATTCCAAAATGACACGGTGTTTAAAAAATATACCTGCTGCATGCACGTGTAGGGGGAACGGCGGACATGAAACGACTGGCTTGACTGGCTTTTGCTGAGCCGAAAACTAGATTGGATTTGGCTGAAGACACTCTTTTGCTGGACAACATTCGTTGGCTACGCCAAAATCGCTGCGGTTTGCACGCGGTCCGCCGCCAAAACTGAAGCGGGAAAAGCCTCGGCGATTTGTTGGACCGCGAGGGCCGCGGTCTTGCGCGGGCCAACGGCGGTACGCACGAACTGGTGACGTCCTATCACGTGATGCGCGGACCGCGGTCCAAAAGAGCAATTTGGTCCGTCCTGTGGATCGGCCTTTACTGGGAAGTACCGGACTCGCCGCGGTAAAGAAAGAAAATGCGGACAAGACTGATGACGAGTATCATTCCATGGCAAAAAGGTGTAATTTTGCTTAAGAGTGTGCGCGTGGTGAAGTTTGCACCGTCATCGCAAGGTAGCTTCACCCACGCGGACCGCGCGTGCGAATTAAAAATTAATGTTTTGCCTTAATAAAGGAATTCCCCAGGGTTTGGCGCATCTGTTCGGTCGGCTTCTCACCGAGTAAACTGGGCCGATCCCGGATATGTAATTTCGTGTGACCCGTGGTCGTTGTGGGTCCCGTGGAGGCGTCACTGCGTGTCACGTCACTCTTTTCGCGGGTGTAGGCTGCACTTGTCCTTCCGTCGTCCTTAGTCAAGTTTATTAAAAATTCCGCTCCGCCGCTTTCCGTTGCATTTCGAAGCAGCTGACGCTCTCTTTGGCAGTCTTGTCCACGTTATTTTTTTTTTGTCATGAAACTATAGGATGCCAAAATGGCGTGGAATGTACAGTAGCGAAACAATATCAAAATAGGAGTTGTAGCTGAAGGGAATCAAGAGACTGACTCGAATGGAAGATGTGACAACACAATAATGGACAGCCTAAGTTAAGATGACAGACTATAAGGCGTCCACTTCCTTCGCTCTCACCAATTTCCTGCGCAGTTCTCAGTCTTTACAAATCATCATTCGCCCGTTTAACGGAACATAAAAGAATGAGCGAAAGAACAAAAAAAAAGAATATGGGCAATTGGCACGTTCAGCTTAGTGTTGCAATTTGAACTCTAAACTTCTGCGAAACACATTTCAGCTGTCTTTCACGATGGCTTATCACAAAAAAAGACACACTGCTCACAACTTGGGCCCGGCGACCACTGATGACGTCGACAGGCGCACAGTGCGCGTTCTTGCCGTCGAGTTTCCGACACTAAAGGCTTCTTCCACAGCCCACAAAAGAATGCAGAGTTGCGGCGTGCGCAGCTTTGCCAGGAGCACAGCCGACACTTATTTAACCACTTAAATTTAGCAGGCTCACCCCAAAATGGCAAAGATCTGCTACGAACATGCAGCTGCGGCGCTTATATTCCCGGTTAGTTTTACAAACACAAAAATGTGGTAATCATTTTCAGGCTGGTGACTCATTCCAATAGAATGTGCCCGTATCTAATAGGGCCTTCAGCCTGTATGCACATGTGTCAAAGTGGTTAAAGTTGGTTTACAAAAGCAACTAGATCCTAGGACACGCGTCGCGCTAGCTCCTGCACCTGCAGTCACAAAAGCGTGGCACCACTGTTACAACAGCGTCACTGACCAACTCATGATCTGTAGGATGTGCTCGATTGACAGATGTCACAAACAGGGTTACATGCACACGCAAGCTACAACACTATAGCTTTGCGCCTGCTGTCCCATTCGCTCCTTTTAAATTGTGGAATAAAGCTTCGTTCGTTCGTTCGTTCGTTCGTTCGTTCGTTCGTTCGTTCGTTCGTTCGTTCGTTCGTTCGTTCGTTCGTTCGTTCGTTCGTTCGTTCGTTCGTTCGGTCGGTCGGTCGGTCGGTCGGTCGGTCGGTCGCTCGTTCGCTCGCTCGCTCGCTCGCTCGTTCGTTCGTTCTTTCGTTCGTTCGTTCGTTCGCTCGTTCGTTCGTTCGTTCGTTCTTTCGGTCGGTCGGTCGGTCGGTCGGTCGTTCACTCGTTCGTTCGTTCGTTCGTTCGTTCGTTCGTTCGTTCGTTCGTTCGTTCGTTCGTTCGTTCGTTCGTTCGTTCGTTCGTTCGTTCGTTCGTTCGTGCGTTCGTTCGTTCGTTCGTTCGGTCGGTCGGTCGGTCGTTCACTCGTTCGCTCACTCGTTCGTTCGTTCGTTCGTTCGTTCGTTCGTTCGTTCGTTCGTTCGTTCGTTCGTTCGCTCGCTCGCTCGCTCGCTCGCTCGCTCGTTCATTCGGTCGGTCGGTCGGTCGGTCGGTCGTTCGTCCGTTCGCTCGTTCGCTCGCTCGCTTGCTCGTTCGTTCGTTCGTTCGTTCATTCGTTCGTTCGTTCGTTCGTTCGTTCGTTCGTTCGTTCGTTCGTTCGTTCGTTCGTTCGTTCTTTCGGTCGGTCGGTCGGTCGGTCGGTCGGTCGGTCGGTCGGTCGGTCGGTCGGTCGGTCGGTCGGTCGTTCACTCGTTCGCTCGTTCGTTCGTTCGTTCGTTCGTTCGTTCGTTCGTTCGTTCGTTCTTTCGTTCGTTCGTTCGTTCGTTCGTTCGTTCGTTCGTTCGTTCGTTCGTTCGTTCGTTCGTGCGTTCGTTCGTTCGTTCGGTCGGTCGGTCGGTCGTTCACTCGTTCGCTCACTCGTTCGTTCGTTCGTTCGTTCGTTCGTTCGTTCGTTCGTTCGTTCGTTCGTTCGTTCGTTCGTTCGTTCGTTCGTTCGTTCGTTCGTTCGTTCGTGCGTTCGTTCGTTCGTTCGGTCGGTCGGTCGGTCGGTCGTTCACTCGTTCGCTCACTCGTTCGTTCGTTCGTTCGTTCGTCCGTTCGTTCGTTCGTTCGTTCGCTCGCTCGCTCGCTCGTTCGTTCGTTCGGTCGGTCGGTCGGTCGCTCGGTCGGTCGGTCGGTCGGTCGGTCGGTCGGTCGGTCGGTCGTTCGCTCGTTCGCTCGCTCGCTTGCTCGCTCGTTCGTTCGTTCGTTCGTTCGTTCGTTCGTTCGTTCGTTCGTTCGTTCGTTCGTTCGTTCGTTCGTTCGTTCGTTCGTTCGTTTGTTCGTTCGTTCGTTCGTTCGGTCGGTCGGTCGTTCACTCATTCGCTCGCTCGTTCGTTCGTTCGTTCGTTCGTTCGTTCGTTCGTTCGTTCGTTCGTTCGTTCGTTCGTTCGTTCGTTCGTTCGTTCGTTCGTTCGTTCGTTCGTTCGTTCGTTCGTTCGTTCGTAAGCAGGGCCGCCAGGTGAGATCTAAGAGTAGTAATTAACGTGACGGCTTTGTACAGCACTATCACCTTCACTTTCTTCTGAGCAATTCTGGAACGGGCCACGTGTGCGGCGACGTGTGTGAGCTCCACGTTACGGACACAAAATGTTTTTACTTAGATCTGTGCTAAACGAGCATGCATTCTTTTTTGAAAAAATAACTCCCGATTGCTGAATCGAATAACTAAGTTCATGTAATTTCTAATAATTTGAAATGTTTGTCGGCGTGGAAAGGCAAGAGAAGTTGACTCATACCCTTTCAACGAAATGTAACACTGCTAAGTTTAAACGTAGGGGAAGATGTCGGTACATTGAACTGGGCTTCACGCATGTCAGTAAGGTGTGAAAGGTGAAATTCGTTGCAGTGAAAAGAAAAACGAAAAAAAAAATCATGAGTCATTCTACTCTGCGAAGATGGAAAACCAGTGAAGCTGTTCAGCATACGACACTGCGGGGACACATAATATTGAGAAAAGGTACGAACTCATTTACCGTGATTTTTATATAGATTCGCGTGGACGAAGGGACCGCCGCCCCGAGGAGCCGGAGGAAAATAGACACGCGGGATGTTTCGACGCGACCGCCACCACGAGAGAACGGAAGGAAAGGAAAGTGGATAGGCATGCGCTTAGAAGGCCTACAAAGAGAGTGCAGTGCGAACGTGTACACATGGCCGACGCGGGTCAAACTGCAGTATTTGTTGTTACCAGCTTAAAATCTGATACGGGTTCTATTTGGATCCAAGATAGTAACGTTATTTTTGCATGCTGGCAAAGGGCTTCAAGCCTGCTTCCCCTCCGCCGTGGCTCGGCCTGGTATGCGCTATCTTTAGGATCGGCCCATGGTTCTTGCACATGCACACGGCAAATGCACGGAAGCCTAGCCATAAACAGCTTCGATGTAAAAAAATAGGATTCGAAGATTGTACTCGGCTCCTGTGACAACGTCAGATGCTCTACAACTGCTTTGAATGTGTCCTGGAACATGGTCGACCCGACTTGAAAAATTAAGAAAGGCTGGTCTAAAACCAGACCTAACTGAAAAGTATGACTGTTGGGTGATGGACAAGTTTGCAGAGACATTGCTGCATGCCGTTCTTGCGCGACGCAGATTGCGAGCGTTTATTTAACTTTCTCTTGTTGTTTGTGCCTTGCGGAAAATCCACCCGTAAAAGAAGAACGCCAGAAAGAAAATTCGAAGATAGTTGCGGTTATCGCACGCAAATGGTGCAAACATAATGAGGAGCAACACATCGAAAAAGATAAAGGTTCATGTAGAATAAAACCTGGTCACAAATCACTAAACCACCTCAATCTGGGGTATTTCTTACATAGTTGCGCGCAGCATGAATTAAGAAAACGGCTCCTCGTATTTTTGAAGTTACTGTTTTGTTTGAGCAACACCAGTGCCTCCTATAGATCAAACGAAAACATATTTGCTTAGACCAGAGGTAATGAGGGCAGCTGTGTAAACGAGCCTAAGTACGGTGGTTAGTTGAAGTGGCCGGCGTAAACTCCTCAAGCCAGCGAAGTCGTTGCACGCGGCTCAAATGTTTACAGTGTACCCGCCTACGAAACTATCAACTGTTGAGATGTTTTGAACTATGTTCTTGAAAGGAATACGAATTCAATTGTATTGAATTCTGGCGTTTTGCGTGACAAAACCACGATTTGATTATGAGGCACACCTTAGCTGGGGACTCCGTATTAAGTTTGACCACCAGGGGATCTTTAACGTCCTCCGAATGCATGGGACACGGACTTCTTTGCATTTCAGAAAGGAATACAAATAACTTAACAGACAACAGGTGTGAAGTGCAAGATCCGCAAAATTCAGACAGCGTTATTTGTATGGGAACTCCACTCCCTAGCGGGATTGGCCGACGGCCCATGGTTGGAAACTTCTGGAGGGAGACCAGCTGCCAGCTATCACGGCCAGCCATAGAAGGGAAAAAGTCGGGCCAAGGTTGCTTACCAACTACGACGGCACTTGAGGAGCCAAAAGACGTGGGACCGAGGTTGCTTTACGACCATTCTCCAGGGTCGGCTGCGACAGGTTGATGTGCGAACTGGGAACTACGTCGTGCCGAAGTACGTTGCCAACGTACTGTATCTAGGTGCATTCAAAAGCAGTTTCGCGCGTTTTAACACCAGTGGTTTCGACCCAAGCGGCTTTGAGGCTTTCTCTTTCAGTTTCCTCTTATATTTATGTTTTCTCACATTTCCTCGAATTATGTTTCCTCGCATGTTCAAATTACAATCCGAAGTTATCGCGATTGCAGCTCATGTGTGCATTATACTTTACAAATTTCTTGATGAAATTTACTTTAAAAATCTTCAGTTAGTTCACTAAGCCACTTGCACTTGGACCTAGAGGAAGACCTAGACGAATGAGCAGCGACGCACGCGGTACTTCCTCACACATGCGTGCGCGCCTAACGTGTGAACAAAATGTATCTGTTCTTCACGCGCGGGCACACGTCATGTGCTGTGCAAAAGTTCCTGACATGTACGTCAAATGTATGCAGCATGTCCCCATGATGTCCATCACGGACATGCAAGGGAAGCCCGCGGGACAAGGAAAACCCTGCCAAACGGTCATGTGAGAGACGTTTGTAGTATATCCATGTCCTGGCAGTGCATGTTCTTCAGACATCCATAGGAGGTCATAGTTGTAACTTGGACGTTAAGTTCGATGTAGGCCCAGACATAAGCCTACCTACACATTTATTTTCGTGCGCCGTGCTAGGTCAGAGCCACCTAGACTAGGAGAAGGCCTCGCACTCCTTCCGTGACGTCACCACACTCAGCCCATCCGCCTCCGCTTGAGGTGCCATCGAAAGAAATATAAAAGCACAATACTGCAGTATGTTCGAGGGTATACCTCCGGAATTTGTTTGCAGCCAGTATAAATTTAGCACCGGCCTGATTTAAGGAACGAAGACAAGTTCTTTCCACGTCTTTGGCATTTGGCATTTGGCATTTGGAGCCACGCTGACAATGGCCCCGATACGACAAATTGCACTGCAGAATTTGGCTCTAGAAAGACGATGCGCCGGAAAAACATATTTCTCTTTTCAGTCTGTCGCTGACAGCTGTACAATTCATATAACACATTTTATTGGGCATTGGTTTCCACTATCACAAAACGACATTCGAACACACAACACTCACATCAATAAAATATGACATACATCAACCTCACTAGCTTAATAAGAAAAATCTGCTAAACTTCACGATGCAGAATAATTAAACAAATTTCCACAGAAATCAAGACAACATAACACATAGTTCATACATTGTATGTATTCTAGCATACATATTTGCGAAAGCAGCACACATCATTTTCACTTAAGGGTAATCAACTTTCTCTTTTTCCCATTATTCTTTTCTTTCTTTATCCTGTCGTTTCTGAAGGCTGCGTAATTCTTCAGCAGAGTTTTTACTGCTGGATTAAGGATGTTCTTTAACATTGACTCTTGACTGTGACAAGTTGCACAAGTTTCAAACTCTTCACTGTCACAGAGCAAATACTTCATCACGCTTAGAAGTGCAGCTCTCTGATTACTCTCTGCATGAAACGTATTCTCATATTCTTTGCCTGCAATATGTTCTAGCACACTCTTGGTGCACAGCACCACATGACCGACACATGGCTCTGGAAATTTCAAGCCACTTCTGCTCATATTATCAACCAGCACATGCTCACTGCATTCAAGCTCTCGCTCAGTAATTGTGAACAAATCACAGCAGTCATTGCAAGGCTGGCGCTTCAAAGCAGCATCGGCACAATAGCCAGCGCTGTACACCGATGTCGACATGCCTTTCTGGGGCTTCTTTAGGTCACAGCTTCTTAGCTTTATGTTATATTTGTCAATCAGCATTTCAGCACATGTCTCTTTGCAAGTGTCAGTGGATGCTGGCATATCAGGCAAGATCAGTGTGTTCTGGAGGCGATCTTTGCCTCAGCTTCAAATACCTGTGTGATCGACACATTGTAATGGGACACACAGAGCTTCCGGTACTTTCCAAACCGAGCTTCGAGGGGATCGGTTTGAACTTTTTCAAGGAGAACGTACGTAAAACCGAGCTCCTCCAAACAATATCTTGGCACCTCGATCAAGGCGTATGCGGAAAGCCAGAGAGCTGAGTCGGTCTCTTTTGTTAATGCACCTGTATGCACACACCTACTTTCCCTGTCGTCGGGTCAGGTAACAAATGTGTCGAGGAACTGCAGATGCTCACCATTGATTTCCCGTACTGGCTCTTGCCCCACATCTCTCACTCTCTGTCCCTTATGGGAAGTCTTGACGTTGACGATGCTCCACCATCGCACAATGAGGTTAATGAAATCAGCAGTACCATCTGCAAGCGTCAGATGCAGGCTTTCGCCTCTTATCCTCAAAGCAGATGAAACAAAAGAGTTAAAAATTTGCAAAGCAAGTTCCACGTTCTGCCTCTCAATATTTGTGGTATTCAAAGCTTTTTACGTTAGCCCAAAAGCCGCTTTCACAGTATTAGTTTGTTCAGCCTCATGAAGCTTTCTGAGTGATGTGAATGAAGCACCCTCCATTTTCTTACTTTCTGTGGTTCCACAGGGAAATGGTGGGTAATATAGACACTTGTCAGGTTTTTTTGGTTTAGCCATTTGTTTCTGATACATTTTAGCAAATGCACAGAGTCAACAATATGAAAGAGTGGCTGCTGCGGATTAGCTCGATAGGGGTAAACAATTTCGAGCTTCTGGGCCTTAGTGAACATAGCCATTACATTCCGGTTAATAGAATTATTATCTGTGATGACTGCAACAATATGAAGGTTCGCTTCTTCAAGTCTCAAGACTACTAATTTACAGTTTCATGCAGTTCCTCAGCAGTAATTTTGGACACTGTAAGGATGTGTTAATAAAGGGAAAATCAGACTCCACCAGTTCGTAGCAATCGCTGTGTGCAATATCTTTGAACGGTGACAGGAGAGACTTCACCATAAATACATGCGCTGTCTTAGCAGGTTCAGAACAGCTCGAAGCAGCCCCTGTTATGCTGCCACCCTCGTATTCGAAAAACTGCTGTAAGTGTATTGCATCTACTATTAATGTTGCATTTCTTTCATCAGCTTTCAGCAGACTTGCCCTCCTTTTCATATGTCTTAGGAAGCCCTCTTCATTTTGCTCCTTTAAAGGACTGACATCATGTGCACCACAGACACGCTTGATTATTTCAGTATGAGGCAACACCGGCTTTCCACTGCTCCTCAAAAACTTGTAAACATGCAGTGAAATAGTGTACAAAATGCTACACAACACCAAAAGTTCCGCAGAGTACCAAACAGCATTATTCCTCTTCATGAGGAGATGACACTGCTCTTTGAGGAACATCACAGCGCCCATCTTTTCGTCCTCCAGAAGGTCTCCACTTGAAATGTCATCACAAAGTGAGATCACCAATTTCAGTGCACCCTTTCCTTTGTCCACTTGTGGTGGTTCTCCTTTAGTGCAGTGGTCCTCGACATCAACCAAGAGCTGAAGAAGCACGCGGAAATCGTGGATATGATCCGGGATCTCAAAACACTTGTCAGATGTAAGACGAGCACCTCTCCAAAACACACGCACAGACATATCCGACGACACAGTCGCTGACACCAAAATCTCGGGAGCATCTGTTGTCACTTTGATGTGAGCAAAGATGTACAGCTGTCGCAAGGTACCGCTGTCCAAAACCTTTTCTCTCCTAGCTTGTACAGGCGTGAACTGATGTCTTGGAGGCTGTTAACTTTGTTTTCTCATTCCTCGTTCGCGTGCGCTTAATCTGACTAGTTTAAGGTCCTTTGAAGCTGTTCGCTCTCCACACGTGTTCGCTTTGCGTCAGGGTCTTCTCTCGACGTGCAAGAATCCAAAATATATTGCGGGCAGTCGGGAAATATCGTTGGAATGGCATCAGGCGTAAGCCGGGTGAGATCATTTGAACCTCGATGGTCCGTCCGTCGCAGTCCATGTATTTATATGTTGTGCGTAGGTGCTCGGGCTTGAAACGCCGTTCGCAAACCTGTGTTGTGCCATCACCACAAGCCCGCATTCCGAATCTGCAAGATGCGGAATCTATCCTGCGAGCGCCCTAATTCTCCCTTCACAAGTCAAGATGCTGAGCCGTCAGGCAGCGGGATCCTGCGGGAGAAGCCTCGGCGAGCAGCAGGTTTGGACGTGTCCGCGAGTACCAGACAGCCCGGCGCCGCACCTCCTCTTGCATGGAGGTCACCACGCGCGCGAACTTTGTACCGGGTGGCCAGCGCGGTCGCTGGTTGGACCCCTCGGACGACCGTCGTGTGCTGACTTTGTATTGCGCCGTTTGAGTGACAATGGTTCTCGGGGATTATAAAAGCAGCGACGCGCTGCCTGAAAAACAGGATCCGCCGACCCACCGGGAGACAGTGTCGCTCCCGACTGGGGTGAGATGTGTCACGCGTTTTCGCCGGACGCCGTCGTGCGAGAACAGTCGCGTTTGTTGTGAGCACTCGGCCCCAGTGCCGACCCGTTCATGTCCTGTATGATAACCTGTATATAATGTATAAAGTCCCTTTTGTTATTCTCATCGACGCCAGGCTCGGAGTCTTCGCTACCAACGCTCTGTCACGAAACGGGTGACGAGCGCTACGGGACCACAAAGCCGTAATCGTGGTGCAGCGGTGCAAGTTCGTAACACTGGTGGCACCGGTTGGGTGTCGTAACACTGGATGGCAGCTACGGGATTGACCGGCATCAGCTACCTCGGCGCGGTGAGTGCCTGAAGTTTACCTCAAACACCAGACTTTCTCTGACACAGGTTATAGTAGCTTAGGGAAGGATTTGGTGTTGCATTGTGATAACCTTGTGTGTTTCAAGCCTAGTAAGAGTGTTTTGAAAACCAGGGGATGCTGAGGGGGTAAACAGGGCAGTGTGTGAAATACTTGCATATGTCTTACTAGTAGTGTTATAGTAGCGTACGGCAGGTATATTCAAAAAGGGTAAACAGCAGGAGGACAGTGTGAACGATGGAGAAGCACAAGGTGAAGGAACTTCTCGAAATTTGTGAGGAGTTGGGCATTGAGTTGGGCTCAACCAAAAGAAAGAATGCGATCCTTGAGGTCATGAGGACTGGGGACGTAACGGCTGAGGAAGCCGCAGAGGCCTTGGCGGGTATCAATGAACGTCGGGAAAGGGAGGAGAAGGAACGTTGCGAGCGGGAAAGGAGAGAACAGGAACGTCGCGAAGAGGAAAAGGAGGAAAGGAGAGAACAGCAACGTCGCGAGGAGGAAAAGGAGGAAAGGAGAGAGATGCGTGAGCACGAGCTTAAAATGAAAGAGTTGGAGACCCGAAATAGCTCGCCAGCGCCTAGTCTCACTTCTGATGTTCCAAGAATACGCGATCAACTTCCACCCTTTGTCGTCGGAGAGGATATGGCCAAATACCTCGTGAAATTTGAGCACGTGTGCGAACGGAATAGCATTGAGCGATCCCTCTGGGCACAGAATCTGTTAGCGTTGCTTCCTGGGGAGGCATCAGACGTAATAACTTGCTTATCGAAAGAGGCGTTTGAGAGCTACAGTGATGTGAAGGAAGCGCTACTGCGGAAGTACAAATTGTCGCCCGAAGCTTTCCGGCAGAGGTTCCGGTATGCAAAAAAGGGTAAGGAGTCGAATGTTGACTTCGCGTTTCGTCTAAAAGCCGACCTGGTGGAATGCCTGAAGGGCGAAGAGGTTTACGACGACCGCGACAAAATTGTCGAATGCATCGCGTTGGAGCAGTTCTACCGTTGCATTGATGAGGATGTCCGGCTCTGGCTGCAAGATAGGCTAAAGGATGTTAAGCTAAACAAGGCAGCAGAGTTAGCGGAAGAGTATTACACACGCCGCAGCTTGCACAGCAAGGCAGTGCGCGTAGAAAAAACTGATAGGAGAGATTGGTTTTCCGGGAAGCCCGACGAACGGAAGGAAATCACGCGTCGCGAGTTTCGGGACGACGAGTCCCTTCCCAAAGAAACTGTAAGGGAAGGACAGAAGGCATCTCAAAATGATGACGATGGTCCGAAACAGCGAAACGATACGACGCGTTCTTTCGAAAAACGGAAACCGTTAACCTGCTACAATTGCAAAAAGCAAGGGCACATCGCTGCAAGCTGCCCAGAGAGAATTGCTTTTGCAACGATACAGGAAACTCACAAGAACATACGTCTATTGGAGCCCTATGTGCAGGAAATTAAGGTAAACGGCAAGAAGTGCCGAGCACTGCGGGACTCTGCAGCAACTATGGACGTTGTTCACCCGTCTTTCGTCTCCTCGAGTGATTTTACTGGAGAGTGCGTTAGGATACGGCAAGTGGCCGAGAAGGAGAGTGTCTGTTTACCGATCGCAACGGTTATCATTGAAGGAGAGTTTGGGAAACTTAACACCGAAGCCGCTGTGTCAGCCGCCCTCCCGGAGCAATTTTCCTACCTCTTCTCAAATAGCTCGGAGCAGCTGCTGAGGGATCAGGGCAAATCATTCTTTGCCGACGTGGCGTACATGGCCCCCACGCGATCCAAAGCGCGCCCGCTGTCGAGGGAACTTGACTTAGCGTCGGTGAGCGAACAGCGGTGCGGTACAGGGACCGATCAGGGTAACTTGAGTGGCGAGCAGTCACGGGAGAGGCAGAGCTCGGACGCTGGCCTAGACGAGCGGGTCCTGGAAGTGAGTGGGAGTGACGCGTACAGTGCTAACCGCGATATAGACGCGACGCCGCAATTAGGCGACGCGGGCTCCACACTCGCTCCGGTTTCCGCCAGCCGGCAGGAGCAGGCTGCAGTTGAAAGAGAAAGTCTGATTCGCGAGCAACAGGAAGATTGTTCACTAGCCGATCTGAGGAAGAGCATCAAACGGGGAGTGAAAAAAAAAGGGGTTTCATTTGGCAAGGAATCTGGCTTATTGTACCGCCGCTACACGGATAAGCAGGGTCGCAAATATAAGCAGCTTCGGATTCCGCGAAAATATCGCCGGGAAAAATGAATGACCTCATTTGCTTCCTCAGAAGTATGTTTTCGGTCCAAGTGATTTCAAGGGGACCATTCTATTTGTAATTATTATTGCTGATTAATAATTGTTTCTATTTTGTTGTGTTGTTGATTTGAAAACTGATTGTTTGAGCCTTGTGTGCTAGATCGTACACCTGCCTCTTGTTGCAGCGGGAGCAAAAAGAGGGATAGCAATTTAGTTAGGTTGATTTGAATTATGGCCTTGTCTGGTGTTTGACGGGAGACAGAGGGCACTTGTTCGTGTTGGGTGTTGCCTTTTGCCGGTCGGTTTTGCAAGCTGCAGAACGACCAAGCGGGACCAGTGGCGAGAAGCAAGGTCTTAGGAACGACCCGAGCGGAGCTGGTCAAGGTGCCTTGGCGACGACGCGGTGAGCAGAGCTCCTGTCCTGGCGAGTCGGACCTGGGCACGTGAAGTTACCTGGCGTCCCGACACTGGACGTGAACTTGGACGAGCCTGACGAACGTGCGCGCCTGGCATCCGAGCCACGTGGAGGCAGCTCGTCTTCCCGGCGCCTTATCTGAGGGCGGGGATGCTGTTGTGCCATCACCACAAGCCCGCATTCCGAATCTGCAAGATGCGGAATCTATCCTGCGAGCGCCCTAATTCTCCCTTCACAAGTCAAGATGCTGAGCCGTCAGGCAGCGGGATCCTGCGGGAGAAGCCTCGGCGAGCAGCAGGTTTGGACGTGTCCGCGAGTACCAGACAGCCCGGCGCCGCACCTCCTCTTGCATGGAGGTCACCACGCGCGCGAACTTTGAACCGGGTGGCCAGCGCGGTCGCTGGTTGGACCCCTCGGACGACCGTCGTGTGCTGACTTTGTATTGGGCCGTTTGAGTGACAATGGTTCTCGGGGATTATAAAAGCAGCGACGCGCTGCCTGAAAAACAGGATCCGCCGACCCACCGGGAGACAGTGTCGCTCCCGACTGGGTTGAGATGTGTCACGCGTTTTCGCCGGACGCCGTCGTGCGAGAACAGTCGCGTTTGTTGTGAGCACTCGGCCCCAGTGCCGACCCGTTCATGTCCTGTATGATAACCTGTATATAATGTATAAAGTCCCTTTTGTTATTCTCATCGACGCCAGGCTCGGAGTCTTCGCTACCAACGCTCTGTCACGAAACGGGTGACGAGCGCTACGGGACCACAAAGCCGTAATCGTGGTGCAGCGGTGCAAGTTCGTAACACTGGTGGCACCGGTTGGGTGTCGTAACACCTGCGAAACAACCAGCGCCGTCATATTATGAACACACCTTGACGCCTGCAAAACTGTGACATATGCTTACAAATCTAAGCGCGAGATTTGTGAAAAGTGCATTTTACTGCCATTCAATGAAACAATATACGCACGCGAGCCCACGTGGTTTACACGTGTAAATAAATGGTCAATTGAAAACGTATTTATATAACAATGGAATGTCGTAGTTTGCACTAATACACTTTCATTGTACATTGTTTATATAAATCATCACTGCACGAATTGAAAAGTGAGACAACACTTACCAGCGAATCTTTCAGTTCTCCAACGTCGACATCATCCCGTCGCATTGCCCACTGCCATTTTTTTTTCTTCGTTCGGCATCACTTGGGAATCCAAACAGCCTGACCGTTGGCTCGTTGTCGTAGTTTCCTCTACAGTTTGGCACACAACATCGGCCCATGACAACGAACAGACCGCACGTGTACACAGAGGAATAAATGCAAAAAAAGCGAGCCGCGTGCAGCGACGTTCTCCTGCGGTGTCTCGACGGCCAGGATATGCGCGTCACGTGCGTCGCGTAGCACCTAAAGCCCCTTGATAATTTAAAAGTAGCGACACTCTCCTCCTCGCGGCGCTTTCCTCCTCGATTATACTCCCCTGCCGGCTGCGCAGGGCACACTTTGTCTCCTGGGCTTCCGCGGACGGGCCGCAGCATTCTATGGAGGCGTGTTATTTTGGGCCAGTGGCGCGGCCCAGTTGTGTTGGAAATGTTGACAAATGCTGATAATGCTGAAGGCAACGTTTATGAGCCGGTTGGTATTTCCTTAAAGCCGTATGAACGGGGTATATTGATGTAATAGGAGCTTTCAGGCGAGTTGTATACTCCGGACTATTTTTCTGCCGCATGATACGACGCTTTAGATTGTGCGTCTGATGTAGTATTGCTTGGGGCACATCCCTTCGTATGTGGCTTATTAAGCCAAAGCCTTAGATATCTCTTTCAAGGGCGCGTTGTGAGCTACAGAAGATATCACGTGACCAAAGGAAGGCCGGAAGCCAACCGAAGCATGTGCAGCCATATATAAGAGATGATACTGATCAGCAAAGTTAAGTAATGATTGATTAGGCATTGGATTAATATGAATTAAGGTGTATTAAGGCGGATTAGAGGTGTATTATGGAGAATTAAGGTGTAATAAATTCGATTAAGGTAGATTAGACTGAATGAAATAGTATTAAGGTGCATTAGGAAGGATTATGGTGGATTAGGGGGATTAAACTGAATGAAGAATTGCAGTGGATTAAGGAGTATTTGGGCCATTTAAGAGAATTAGGCTGGATTACGGTCGATGGAGATGGATTAGGGTGGACTAAGGTGCATCAAGAAGGAATGCGGTAGACTAGGGTGGATTAAAGTTAACCAAGGAGGATTAGGTTGAATTAAGGTCGATGCAGTAAGATGAAGGTGAATTAAGGTGGATTAAGATACATTGGGATGATTAAGGCTGATTAAGGTGCATGAAGGATTAGAATGAATTAAGGTTTATTGCAGTATTCTTTACAACCATAATCCTCCTTAATATACCTTAATCCACGATAATCGGCTTTGATACTCCTTCATCAAGCCTAATTCAATTGAATCCACCCTAATCCACCTTAATGGTCCTTCATCCTCCTTAAACCTCTTTCATATACCTCAATCCTTATCCATGCACCATTATCCTGCTTAATACAGGTCAATGACCCTAATACACCTCCATCAACCCTAATCCACCTTAATCTACCCTAATCGACCTTAATCCTCTCATCCACCTTAATCCTCCTTAATCCTTGTTAATGTACCCTAATGCACCTTATTCTTCCTGATCGGTCTTAATACTCCTTCATCAACTTAATTAACCCTAATCCGCTTCAATCCTCGTTAATAAAGTCTTATCCACCTTAATTGAATCACTAATGATTCATTACTTGGCTAATCATTCTCTTATACAGGGGTGGACATGCTTTGGGTCGCCTCTGGCCTTCCTTGGGTCACGTGATATTTTCTGTTCACAACACCACCTTGAAACAGAGATCTAAAGAGTATCGCCTTAAAACTCTAAAGATGCAATGTGGACTAGCTAGCGCTCTCCACCTGCAATACCACGGGTATACTTGCCACTAATTTTTTCACGGATTACATTCGTTGCGTCTGACTGACGCACACATCGACGTAAGCTAGAAATAATAGAGCTTCTACAAGCCGCTATTTCAATTTTCAGTAAAACAGGCAGCGGATCCTAAGAATCGCGAGAAGTGCCATTAAAAGGCTGTATCTTCGCACATAATTGTTCTCCGCGGAAAGCAGAATCTATAGTGCTGCCTTTTCGACTGAATAACAACAGTTTGCGACGTACGAGGTGATGGAGCCGCCGCAGACTATTAAGCATACTAAGGACAAGCGCATTCTTACGCAACGTACAAATTGCCGCAACAAAACGCTGGTGAGCAGGCCGGAAGAATGAAAAAAAAATGCAGCATTAGGGGGTGCTTTGCTGCGAGCAATAAGAAAGATGCCTCAACTCGCAAACAACAGTGTTCTTGTTGGAACAAAGTTCGTTTGGCCAATGTTATGCAGCTACAGCTTCCTGCGCAAGCCGTCACGCTTTGCTTGTGCCATCACAAAAACAGCATAACCATCTTCATGATTCTTGCTGCAGTTATATGCACTGCAGCACGGCATAGCGCTGCCACATAAAGCAGAAAACACAGCGTACAGCGTTCGCTACGCCAAGCTAAAGTGCCGAGCCAACCGAGCTGAGGAGAAAAATGGCGCGAAGAAAAAAGAAAAACACATACAAAACGCAAGAACAGCGCGTTTCCAGGGGCAACGGCAGGGAGACCAATCGTCATGCAGAAAAAGTGGGGGAAAACTGTTTGCCGCGGAAGGACACGCCAGGGGCGAGGAGGAGACGAGGAGGTCTCGCGGCAACGGCAGAGTTCAAAGAGTGGCGGTACTTTCAAATTATCAAGGGACTTTAGTAGCGCCTAGCACCTAGCGCCACCTGGTGCTCAAGGATATATACCTCATAGTCTAGGTTGTTCTGGCTAGGTTCGATGTAGGCGCAGACATGCACCAAGCTCAATTTGTCACAGGTCATGCTGGGTTTAATGCAGGCCCAGGCATGGGGCCACCTACAAACTGTCATGGGCTTTGTGAAGTTTGAAGTCGGCCAGGTAGGCAGCGATGATCGATCTTAGGTCGGCACCCTAATAATTTGCCGATCTAAGGGCGGTGTCAACCCCAAGAATTGCTCAAGCGAAATGGCCCAGCGGGCAACACGTGGCACGGTTGGCTACCATACACTTGCCCGACATTGGGCCGAGCACGCTTTTACCATTGGGTTGCTCATCTTTGCAGGTGATTAATTATGTGTCTTAGCTTAATGAAGCCTAGCTGCGGCAGTGCTTTAAATCGTACTCGAAAAGAAAACTCCAAGAAACACGAAATGTGTCAGCACAAAATTGCGCGACTTCACTGAATTCGCCTGCTTTCGCACATGCGACAACAATACGTAACTCGTTCATTGTCTGTCCGTGTTCGTATTTGCCTCGTATTTCACGCGACCTGAAAAGCCAAAAACGATACGACACGTCATATACGTTGTGCGTTCTCTCATGACGGCAGAGGGATAGAGAAACCGAATTAGACTCTTAGGAACGAGTCTTAGAAGCAAAAAGGTACATGTATTTATGCAGCGTACTTTATTTCGTGCGCTAGCTATTTTTCCATTTAATTTTTTGTCATAAAACAACTGGAAGTTAGAAAACTACAGAATGATAAGCAACCAATTATGAATAGTGAGATGTGTCGCGGTTCTATCTTAGCAGCCCAAGTTGATATTTATGTATTCATGTGGTGTGGCAGGTAAACAATCGCGACACAGTACTCGGGCATTCTTTTTTCAAACTGCATGGCATAGCTATAGTTGTAGCTCTGTTTTCTGCAATCCTGGAAACGGCTGCTAATGGCATGGTAAAAGCCGTTATAGGAGGCCACCATGTGATAATCTTGTCATAGCTCTCCCGTCACCTAGCTTAATGGTGCAAACATTCTCCACGGATTTCAATGTTTAGCAAATGAATGCGTGGTGGGAAAAGGTAAGACATTTCTACTGTTATTCTGCTTCTCAAGAAAAAAAAAAAGAATGGCGTTTGAGAAGAATGCTAGAGAAAAACGCAACAGAACAAACAATATTTTTGCAGCGACGGAAAAGGAACCCAAAGGCGCGAGTGGCCAGGCTTGAGAAGCACAGTGTATGAAGGCTGTCCTTTTGTCTCCTCAGACCGCTCGACAGGTGCGATCTTGAATGGAGGTCTGATTACGAACGGCAACCAAATGTATGTAGCTTCTGTTTTTTTTTTCTTCAACCAGCCCAGTTGGCTCTGCTCTTCTATACAAGGGGTACCTTTTCGTTTTCTGATGCATCGTCGATTAGCCCTGCAGCAAGTCTGCATGCATTCAAGCAACACCTACACGCCATGTAAAACCAAAGCTTGCTTACTAAGGTTTACCCAGAAAAGTAAAGGAGCTTGTCTAGGCCAGCCAAGCGTATGAGGCGTCATTGGTTGCCGCTCCCCTTTCTTTCTGTTCTCTCAGCAATGTACCACAACGTTTCCTGGGCACCCAACGGTAAGATGGCTGTTGTTATTTGCATCGCTTTAACTGCGGTACCGAAAGAGCTCAACCTATATTTACGAGGCTATTAGCAATAACTGAACGAAATTTTGCTTATCTTTTCAACTTTGCCTACAAAATGAACACTACGCAACCGTTCTTGCTTACACGTTTGAACGAACGATAAGTGTAATATTTGTACAACTTATTTGCTTCGAGCTTATTTAGGCGCGTAGAAGTGGCCGCTGTTGCACAAACGTTCGAGTGCTTGCAAGGTTTTATTATGGACTGCGTCGGTTCTTCTCAAGGGAGAATGAACTTCTTTCTCCTTCATGTGAGATAATTCTATCAAAACTTCCAAAAACAGTATTTTGCTTTGATGAAATATGTTTCTTGAGCGCATACACTAGATTTTACTTTTCAAAGTTACGCATTTCATATAATAAACTGCTCATGTGTATAACCTGTTTGCAACCGCCATAAACCACTTTCATCAAATCTGCTACAGCAGCACGCTGCTGAACATGAACAAACATGTCAATAGGAGGACTTACAATACAGTAACGAAAAAGTTATCATTTCCATTGAACTGTATTGAAATGTATCTTCTACTTTGAAATAAATCGTATACGGAATCACTCGCAGGCAGCCACTGCCATACTGGTAACAACCAAATGTGCTGCAGCCGATTTTGCTGCACAAAAGTGTAGCTCCAGGCAGGAATGCATGGGTTCACCACCGGCCTGCTGCTTCTGGTAGCGGCTCTCAATTGGGGCAACAATATTTCGCTGGCGAGTGAGTACCAAACCACCAAGCATGCGACTTCTTTAAGCACTAAGCTAAGTTTGATTAAGGATCGATACAACTCTTAGAGGCGATAACTTGTTCTTTTTTTATTACAGCTCCTTACATTAAGGACCATGGGTTACACTCCAATGTGACGCTCGAGCCACAGAACTTGTCAGGTATGGTCTTGTGTATAACAGTTTTTTTCAAATCCTGACATTGAGTATTTACTGATGAAGTTTTTAGCTGCACTGAACGTACGTTCTTGAAAAGAACAGGGAGTGGAGTATAGAGCGCGTCAAAAAAGTCTTCTTCTTGCAAGACAAAAAAAAAAGAAAAGGCCCACAAAAGCGCCAGGTGCCCAATTCGATGCTTAGTTTAGGTGCGTCATTATGGTGTTCGCTCCGTGAAGAAGTATAACAGTGTTACTTTGCCATGAACAAATTAAATTTAAGGAAGCCTAATTGTTTTTTCTTTATGTGGAGAAACATATGCCTTATACGGACATGGACATTTTGGCTTGATTATCTTAAAAATTCTGAGACAGACGATATATGCCCCTGGTTTGTTTAACTTAAGGACGTTTTCGGTGCGATAGGTAAATATATATTATGTCGCCCGTAAACAATGCAACCCGGTTGCATTGTACACTAGCTGCCTGCAGTTTCTGCCAAACTGCAGCGTAATTTTATCTCCATGCCTGCTGCCACATTTCTTTCTTTTTTCGTTTCACTGTGTCCTACACATATGAAGCACTAGCCATATGTCCATTTGAGAGAAATCCGATTGCATAGAATTATATCCTCGTAAAGCACGCACTAAATCCACAGAACTTGCGTGGTAATTTGCTAGCAAACGGATGGTAATGAGTAAAGATTTTGCGAGGAATAGAGAGGAGAGAATAAACTAAAGGAAGAGAGCTTACCTAGCACTGAACCCGGCTGGCTACCCTGTACTGCCAAAGGACAGGCATCATGAAAGTATGTGTGAAAGTATGTGTTGGCATGTGTGCGCTGTTAGAATCACGGAATAGAAAGAAGAAGAAAAGACTAGAAGAAAGACAAAAAGTCAGGTGTTCAGTGCACTGGATTGGCCAACGTATTGGAAGTTCTAAAATTTGTGTCACAAATTACTAACTCGTGGAGCGACCGTCTCGCAAAGCGTCTCTCGCATGTCATGATTGAATACTGATGGCACTGTGAACCGCATAAGTCTGTTACTGTATGCACGTTCAAAGTTTCTTCATAATGCTGCGAATACTCTTAACGTTGTCCTGGAGTTCGCTGGAGCTCTTACAGTGGAACCGAAATTCCCCCAACGCTTTCCAGATATAGTGGGGTGGGGGAGGGAGCGATGGGAGAATTTTAAAGATGATGTACGATCCCATGAAAACACTTCTACTGCTTTATATTATCACTCGGAACGTAACGGCTGTCGCCATTACATCTTGTTCTAGCTCAAGTGTCAAGAGTTGCCTAGCTTGTCTATTAACATGATAAAATTAAGGGCCCCACGTCGCAGAAAATCCGGCGCTGGCGTCCCGCATTCCGCGCCCAGCGTCGACCGTTTTTTCGCGGAAAACCATTCCAAACCACTCATACTCAACACCAAAGTTGCTCATACATTGTCCTTCATCCTTTACAAAGTTATTCCTCGAAATTGTGAGAATGACAGCCCACAAACACATGTCATGAAAAAGAAAACGCTGGCTGATCTCATGCCTTGTGGGAATCAAACGTTATGCAAAGCAGTGTGCGGGGAGACTCCCAAGTTAATGAAATGACCATCAGAGCACCAAGATGTAGGCGGCTGTCTCATGACCTGCATCACACGCATGTCGTGACGTATCATTTATGTTCGTCGTGCACGTTTGTCATAATATGCAAATTGCGCAAAAGTTGATCTCGTTTCATATGTCCAGCGCGAAAGGTCTCGTAAGCGTTTTTCTGCAGCTTTATTCTTAGATGTGAAAGGGGCATACGATAACGTATACATGAGGCCATTCTGGATGCTCTTGCGACGATTGGCCTAGGTGGTTGTCTTTTTGTAGATTGCAAGTTACCTATCTGCAAGATCCTTTCTATGTGTTAACTGACGACGGCCCAACTACGCGACGCTATACCAGCAGGGGCGTTCCTCAAGGCGGTGCTCTCAGCCCGACGCTATTCAACCTCGAGATTGTTGGACTTGCTGATTACTTGCCAACTACCATCAAAATTTCAATATACGCTGACATCTGTGTCTGGACTTCGGCAGTCACAGGTCCTCAGTTATGTGCGCGGCTTCAAAGAACGGCAAATTCGACAGCGAGCTGCTTGTATAAACAAGGTCTAAGCATATCCCCTGAAAAATGCGCGTTAGTGGCATTCACACGCAAACCGATGATGCCTTATGTCATCTCAATCAATGGGCGGACCATTTCCTATGTCAGAAGCCACAGATTTCTTGGCGTAATTATTGACCAAGACATCTGTCGGAGCCCCCATGTGCCCTACATGAAACGGCACCTGACAGCAACTTCTGAGTTGTTTGAAAACTTGGCAGGAAAGACATGGGGAATGTCAGTAGACAATGCTGAAACTCTACGGAGCTCTCTTTCTCGGTTTCTTACGATATAGTCTACCTGTACTGAACAACACCTGCAAGACAAATATTCGTGTTCTGCAGGCAGCCCAAGCTCAAGCACTCAGAGTTTGCCTTGGTTTGCCCAGATGCACGTCAACAGAGGCAACTATTGCGATTACTCGAGACCATCCATTGCAAACTCACATTACGGTGGAAGCCCTGAGAGCGCACATCAGACATTTTTCACGTCCTCCCTGTCACCACCTTGCAACACTACCTTCAGACAAGCACCAAGCATCATTCTCTAAAAACTATCGTCAAGTACAATGACAAACTTTCCTCCGGCTTCACCACTGCATCTAAACCATCGATACCCCTTTGGTGTCTTATCAGCCCCGCAGTCCATCTCAGTGTAACAGGAATCGGGGAAAAGTCCGAGCTGTCGTCGCCTGTGCTGAAACAACTGTCTCTGCTTCTGCACGAGAGGCACGTGGACAGCGTACATATTTATACTGATGGTTCCACAAACATCCAGTCTTCGTCCGGTGCTGTGGTTGTCCCAGTAAGAGTATTACCATCAGCTTTACCATCAGCTTTAGGGCTGACCACCCAAAGACATCGACATCTGTGGAACTAGCTGCTCTTCGCGCTGCACTCTGTTTCGTCAATGGCGAACCACCTCAGCGATGGTCAATCTTCAGTTACTCAAGGGCAGCCCTACAATCTCTGCTATTAGTTCTGTGTCGCGGGCCATTAGAACAGCTCGTATTCGATATTACATGCCTTCTCCATGCATCACATGAGAAAGAACACCACGTCACGTTTCAGTGGCTGCCAAGTCACTGCGGCGTCATAGGAAATGAAGACGCCGATAATGCCGCTCGGGCAGCTCTTGAAAACACACAGGAAGAGGCCATATCACTTTCACGGTCCGACGCAGCCAGCAGACTTCGAGTGCTTGTACAGGAGATCATGAACTCTCTATGGTGCGCACCAAGCAGCCAGACCAACCGGAGCGACCATCAATACGACCTGCCTTCTTTGATGCATCTCTGTATGCCAACTGGACTCCGCCAAAAAGAGGCCACTCTGCTTTATCGCTTATGGCTAGGGGTGGCATTCACGAAATCTTATTGATTTCGCATTGGAATGTCCGACACCGCTCTCTGCAATGCCTGTCTTTGCAAGGAGACGCTAGAACACATCTTGTGCGGCTGTCCTGAATATAATGTTCAGAGCCAGTCCCTGGCGTCCGTTATAGCGCACCTTGACAATAGACCATTGTCAGTTAAAACGATTTTCACATATCGCCGACAGAAGACAACGCAGCTGAAGGCGACGAAGGGACTACTTCGGTTTTCGAAAGAGATGGGCTTGGACAAGCGGCTGTGACAGTGATGTCACATACCACGCAAGAGTGACGGACTGTAACTGACGATGTATGTGCTGTGTTATGTGCTCTCTCTGTCTCGCCCCCATCTTTCACCCTCCCCCATCCCGCTCCCATGTGTAGAGTAGCAAACCGGTTGAGCTAAACTGGTTAACCTGCCTGCCTTTCCTTCTCCACTCTTTCCTTCCTTCCTTCCTTCCTTCCTTCCTTCCTTCCTTCCTTCCTTCCTTCCTTCCTTCCTTCTTTCTCCACTATTTACGTCATGATGTAGGGTAACTGCAGCCGTAAGGTCCCTATATAAAACACGTTTACAAGGTAGCAACACTCAATGTTCTTTGCACCGTCCTCCTCACTCTTCCGCTTACTCTCTTTTCTACTTCATTCGAGTCTTTGATTGGTTAATTGCTTGCACGTGATGTGCTAGATGGCTAGAAGAAATGTTTAGTATATTGCAAGAGGTTCAATATTAGTGCGCAGGCACTAATCATCTGGCCCGATTTTTGACGGAAGAAAAGGCGTAGTCCTAGCCAAGACGACAACGTCGCCAAGACATAGGCTCCCTGCACTGAAATTTGGCTGTACATGTCGGAGCCACCTTGCAGCGGCTGTGAGCACCCGAGAGTAGGCCCTCACCGCCATTTCACCATTGTTCGTACTTCGGTCAGGCCCCCCTGAACAACGTTTATAGATACTTTTTTAGTTCCGGAACTGCGCCTTCCCAGGCGGGCGTGATTTCTTCCTAGGCGCTGAGAGGGCGCTGCGGTCGCGGGTTGCGCGGTTCCGGCGGCAGCATTGACGGCGTGTGCCGGTCGGCTGAACTAAAAGTTGCGGCACAGTTGCGTGTTTTCTGTGCACGATTCTTTTAGCCTGCGTTTGTCTTCACCCCTGTGCGAGAACCTTGACCTTGCAGTGCGCTCGGTTTGTGGGGCTATCGAACAGTGCGGCCGCGGACGGAAGCATTTCGTAACTCTGTCGATACGCTGTGTTTTCTCTGATGTGCTGGGCTTAGCGCAATGCCGACCTGCTACGCACCTGGCTGTACGAGCGGGTACAAAAGCAACACTCAGAAGCGTCACTTTTTTGCACCGCCATTGGATCCGCAACTTCTCAGCAAATGGAAAAGAGCTATTCCCCGCGCGGACAAAGAGCTGAGCAAAACGTGCAAGGTTTGTGACCTTCATTTTGACGAAGCCAATATTTCGAAGACGTTTAAGCATATTATCAACGGTGAAGTCGTCGAGATCGACCGGGCATACTGGGCATTAAAGGAAGGTGCAGTCCCCGTTAACTTTCCCAACCTTCCCAGTTACTTGTCGAGAAAGCAGACTCGGCGGCGGTCTCCGAAAAAGAGAGCTGCAGCATCTACGCACGATGTGACCACAAACAAAGCACACTTGACCACGGAGCGACGTGAGCAGCTGACTAACCAAGAGGCGCCTGTTCCCCTGCAGTGCACCGATTTTGCTCAGATTGTCGAGAATAGTGCGACAGTTCGGCTCCCAGCCAACTGGACAACAGCAGTACTCGAAGAACCAGGGCAGCGTCGGCAGATTGTTTTTTACGTGGCCGGAATGAAAGCGGGGGCGTACACAATCCTGAAGAGCGTCGTTGTACGGGACGATATCACCTATGTTGTCCACGCAAACGGGAGGCTGCTCCGACAGTCGTCTTTTGATGTAGAGATTCGTTCTAGATCTAGAAGCCCTGCTGCAAATTGTACACAACAAACAATTTTGCCTAGGCTGCTCTTGCAGTGATGTTGCCACCAGCAGAGCAGGGGTGAAAGTTGGAAGCACATTGTTCCACAAGGACTGCTCAGTTTTGACGGACGCAGACAAAGGTGTCTGCAATATGTGCGTCACTTTGATTAAGAGCCTGAAGAAGAAGATATCTACGCCAGCAAGGAGGAAGGTCCCTGTCGCAGCTTGTGTGCTGAGGAAGCGATTGATTCGCGCCACTGCAGCACGTGAGCGCAAAAAGCGGGAAGTGAAGCGGCTCAGCGAGAAGCTGAAGGACACGTTCACAACATCCCTTGACGAGCTTCTGCACGACCTGCCTGAAGTACAGAAGGTCGCCATTCGCACAGCAGTCATGCAGCAGGCAGCAAAACCATTGTTAATAAAGTTCCTCTTTTTCCCATTTTGAAAACAGTAACTGCATGGATCATGCTCATACAATCGCTGTGTACTGCGTGTGCATCGCGATACACATGTATTGAGCAAGCCAATGTCGAATATTTCTTTGAAGTAGAATGAGCGTGGAGAATTTCGGATGGAAGAATACAAGTTAGCACTCGATGGCTGCGAGTTGCGCAGTCGCTGAAACGGACAGCCAGCTCTTGAGGCGCATAAATTCAGCTAAGTGGATCTCTGCGCGTATCATAAAGAAAAGAGTTGTTCCGCATGGCTCTGAGGAAATATCATACGTGCTGCAATAGATTCGCGCGATTGGCATGGGTAGCGAATTCGTGTGCACGCTTGACAGCCACTGATGCGCGAACGTTCATTTAAAACGCTGTTAATCTTGATATTTCCGCCACCGCTCAAAATACCTGGGCGTACACATTACTCCTTGCACAATACGGCCCGTTTCAAATAAATCGCGAACTGGAATAGCCGCAAAAAAATGCCGAGCAACTTCCCGAGAACAGTTATTTCTTCTGCAGTAGACGGCCAGAATTGGTGAGAACCTGAGATGCCGCAGCGGAACGCTGCCTGCTAGCAGACGACGCTCACTCTCCTAGCGCAACCCGTAACCGCAGCGCCACGGTGGCGAGAATCGCGACAGGCCGCTTTTTCTCTATGGGCGAGGCGGAGAGATACGGAACTAAAAAAGTATCTATAAACGTTGCCCCTGAAAGCCTCCTTATCTACTTTTGAAATGGATTCACCGCGGCCTCTTGGCAGCTTACACGCGAAAAGGGTCAACAAAAAATTCAGTAACCTTCCACTCTATGAAGAAGGATGGCCTGCGAGGCTGTGTATGGAGGCTCCTTAATGGCGAACTGCACCTCCGCCGCGGGTCGACCCAGTATTGCACTATCTTCGTGATCGGCCCACGTATGGGGAGTGCTTAAAGCCTGCTTCACCTCCGCCGCGGCTCGGCCCTGTATTGCACTATATTTGGGTTAGGCCTACGTATGGGGAGTTCTTCAAGCCCGCTTCACCTCCACCGGGGGTCGGACCGGTAGTGCACTATTTTCACGTAGTAGTGACGGTCAAGAAAACAGTAGAAATAGCCAATGAGCGTTGGTGTACGCAGCTACTTGGTCAGTCCTGAGCCAGTCCGGGACGAGAAATCGAAGATCACACACTGCGAAGTACATTTGGAGGACATACAGGGTGACGGACGTTAACGTTTAAGATGGTGGCAGCGGTAGGTTGCGACATATGCGAGCAGCTGTCGCTAAGGCAGCAGCAGCCACCGCCATGTTGCGTAAGCAGCGGCGGTGGGGAAGGCGGCCGTCGGTGCCGCCGCGGATTCCTTGACCGCATTCTCGTGCAAGCTCCCGCTGGCGCTCGGGACGAGCAGATTCCATCTTTCGATTCGGCGCGCCGCACAGAGACACCTGCCCATCGCCTCTCCTCCTCGCGCCTTCGCGGCCTCTCATTGGCGGTCCAAAATGTCGCAGACATCGGTGGTCCAAAATGGGTCTCGATGTCTTCGATTATCTTAAAACCACAATTTATAATGACCGACACGTTTCATACGAGCCCCGCAAAAGAATTTCGCCGGGGCAGCGGCCGCCTAGGTGTTTCGCGGAACTGACATGGTGGCGCTGACAGTCGAGCCGATCACTACGCCACCTAACCATTGAAGGTAGCCTATAGGACTGCGTTTCATCACGGAGGAAGGAAAAGTGCAGGAGGTAGCATTATGTGACGCAGCCAGCCTTGGCAAGTGAACGTTCCGTGAATTAGTAGTGGCCCAACAGGTGACCTCTTGCATCGAGATCACGGAACAAGAATCGAGATTTGCTGAGACGTTCGGTTCCCAGTAGCTATGCCAGTAGTTTTTATTCGGTGCGTGTTTGATCAGCTGCCCTGCCGTGGCTGTACCTGCAGAGCGGGAGCATTTAACCCAACCGCGCACTTTGACGTGCTATTCCGTGTTGGGCCGCCAGCTTGCCTTCAAACACACTGTGGTAAGCTCCCTCCTATCTTTTTCCTTCCTCTGTGCATTGAACCTAGCAATGCGCACCCTACCTCCGAAACTGAATGAAGTCCCGGGACTCATCCAGTTTCAGTTCATTCATTCAGACACACGCTATAAGCCGAGAACAACACGCTCTGGACATGTGAATGGTCAGACGGCGCATTTGAAGAAATGGTCCAATGGGCTACCGACATCGTCGTGCAACACGTGAACGCAGCGGGGCTAGAGTGCTCTCAGCAAAAGTCGGAGCTCCAACTGATCCGGCCAACCGACAAGAGCAAGCACAAGTCACCTCCACCTCACATCACGATACGCGTAAACCGGCACGCCAGTCACTCACGTCGAGCACGTGCGAGTACTAGGCATTATACTACAGCAGTACCGGCGGAACGGCATCACTATAGACTGGCTCCAGATGACGGTGAACTAGACCACGAGGTTGCTGCACATAGTGAGCGAGCGTAAGCTAGGCATAAGGAGAAGGACCTGCTCCAACTCATCCAGGCCTTTGTCGTCGGCTGTCTGACCTATGCACCATCATACATACAGTTACAGAATACAGAAGGAGCTCGTCTGGACTGCATTATACGACACGCATACAAGGTAGCGCTCGGCTTTCCAAGACACACATCTATCGAGAAACTTCTTCAACTGGGAGTTCACAACACCATCGAAGAACTCATTGAAGCACACCGCATATCACAGGTTCACCGTTTGCAAGGTAGCAAGACAGGCCGCTGGATCTTCGCTCGAATGGAATCCAGGGAACGAAGCAGCCCACGAAGCCAAGGATTCGTCGGCCGAGTGATGGGCGTGCCGGAGCCGGATACTCATATCACCACATAACCTAATATTACCGTCTTACACGACACACTAGGCTCGCACCATACAGTAAGCTACACAAGCGTCAGGAGATCCACTGGCGCAGGTTACAGACACACAGAGTTAGTCCGTATTGTCACCTGTGCGGTGAGCTAGCTATGCTCAGTCACATCCTCTGGGACTGTGTGGAGGACCTCCCTCCCCCGATCACCTGGCCTTTGCCTCACCTACATCGTGGGAGGAAGTGCTGTTTAGCTCCATCCCGGACGTACAACTCCGAGCTCCGAGCTGTGGAGCGAGCCTGAAAGGATGCCGTCACGCATTGCTTGGCGGCCATCTGGCCTTCCTGACGAGGCCATGAACTAGCTCCCCACTCTGACGAATAATGTTGTCTCTGTCTTTCTCCATTCGTTTTAGAGTGTGTTGCCGCAGCTGGCATAAAAAAAGCACACAGTGCTGTAATCTCTAATCTGAATTAGAAGCTCCTTCCAGCTCCGTGGAAGCTACTGGCGCCTCGGACAATGAGGAAGGCAAACAGATCAAAATGTTTTCGTCCGCGTTTTGTCGCCTGCTGCCGACGCCTGTGGCGTCGTAAATGTTTGCAGCCTCCGTCTTTGCGCAACAATACGCAAATAGGGCATGGTAACTGATGTCAAAATTATATTCACCTTGTGGGGAGCAAGCACCTGTGTTTCCGTACCTTGCAGCCGTGGCTCTGCTACACTCCGCTATGAGACAGAATATACTTCACTGAAGGCAAGTTTTTTTGTGTGTGTGTGCTTTTTTTTAGTGAAACGTCAATCGCTCGCGTCGGAGCCCCGAAACAGCTGTATGATTAGGCTGTCGGGGCCGTAGAGTTTCATGTGGTCGGGACGACACGCATCCGGACGCCGGCTTCGGTGACTATAAGAGAGGTCACCGGCGTCGGTGACGCCGGTGACTTCCCTCATACCTCAGCATCGTCTGTGTAGCCCTAACAGTGTCAAAAGAAAGAGCTGATCTCAATAGCAACGACAAATCATACCTGATGTGCTGCCTCAGCATGAAGGGAGGCTAAGTAATGGCCGACTTCATATTTTGCTTCTTTCCGGAGGAGCAAAAGACAAATAACAAGCGTGCATTTAGATCG
This sequence comes from Dermacentor albipictus, assembly GCF_038994185.2. Taxonomy (NCBI): domain Eukaryota; kingdom Metazoa; phylum Arthropoda; class Arachnida; order Ixodida; family Ixodidae; genus Dermacentor; species Dermacentor albipictus. The sequence goes on from NC_091821.1 coordinate 389,794,718, forward strand.
AAACGGGCGCTTGCGAGGGAGCATGCGAGGCACCGTGGCTAGTGGTGTAATATATAAAACATGTACAACGTTGTTAGTTGGACCACACGCGTTATACTTCTTATACTGTGCCTCATACGTTGAACTACGCAACTGCTTATACTATATGCAATTTAGTTCTATCAAAACATGCATGTTTCTATTCGGCGTGATAACTCACGCCGAACAATTCTTTTTTTTTATGCACGCCCTCATTAGTTTTGACCCATCTTGGGGGCGCTCCAGTGCAGTTCAGGGAGAAGGAAACCAGCAGGAAAGGAGGAGTGGCGCTACCTTGAAAACTCAGGAAGAGAACCTTAGTGTTGAAGCAATGAGCGACAATCTTATGGGCATCATTAAGGAGTGTGCAATAGAAGTCGGTGGTAACTTCGTTAGACAGGACGATGAAGCGCATGGCGTTTTTTATGTCTTTATACAGCATCCCAGTCAGCTATCGCAGGAGACGAAATATCTGATTAAGAAACGCCAATGTATGAAAGCCTCTAACCCTACCGCTAGAGTAGAACTGGCAGAACTTTCCAAGTTAAAGGGCCCCTGAAGCGATTCGGACAAATTTTGTAGACGTGTAGGGTACAGTTTAAGTAGAACATTCGCACAACAATTTAAGTGAAGTGGTAGGTATTAACGGAGCTACAAGCGATTACAAGTTACCCTCCCCCCTATCCATGCTTTTACTCCTCAACTAGTTCGCCGAGCGATCGGGGCTAAGCTCCGCCTGCACTGGTTTTGCGTCACCACGCAACGTCACATCGTCCACTTCCGGTTGTTTTGAGCCCGCCCTTGCCCGCGCGAAACCTCTCTGCTAGCCGCTTGGCCATCGACCCCAAGCGAGAACTATCGAAGCAGCTTGTGTTGCGAGCATTCTGTCGTAGCGCCGAACGTGTCTGGTATTCCGGTAATCACACATAGCTGAGCTTTTCGACGGAACAGTAGAGGCATAAACTCACGCTGATGAAGGAACTTTAGCGTAGACGTACGTGAGCTGCCTGATCATTCATTCTCCGCTGTCCAGCCTCCCGTTGGCGCAGAGCTTAACCAGCCAAAGAAAGAGCTAATATTGCTCTAAACAAGTGCAAAACATTTTAAACATTTACAAGAGCAACATGTTAACGATTACACTCCTGCGAAAAATTTACACCAGCAGCAAATAATACATTTTGTTACTGCTACTGTGTGTGGTTGAGCCCTATGCCACCAGATGGCTGCACCGTGCAGACCATTCACATTTGCGATTCTGTTCATCCCCCTGAAACTAAAGCCCCTCCATCCACGCGCCACCGCCGCTTTCTTAAGTAGCGCCAACCTTTGTTGTGCGCCGCCTTTTCCCCTCATACCAAATCCGGTTCCGGCATTTCCGCTTCCTGCATTTCCGGTTCTGGTGTTTCCGCTTCGTGGAGTTGCGCTGCGGGAATGTCCGCTTTGACTGCTGTTAGACGATGGTGAGACGCCCGCGCGTGCTTAGCAGAGCTGTGACAGTCACCATACGAAGAATGCAAAGGGGACAAGCTGTTGTATTCCGCTGAAGTAGTAGCTCGCGGTCGCTGTTTTCAAAATGCACGAAACGCGGCAGGGGTCTCCAAGCGCCGAGGCACTACGTTCCACTGTACGTTGGCTCTCGTGGCACAACCCGTCGCAGGTTGACGCGAAGCAGCGAACACGATCAGATCTCTGATTACAATAGGCGGTGGTTCTTCGATAGAATAGTCACAGTTTAAACCCCCTGGTGCAATGAAAGCCTGTCCATCGACGCGAAAGTAAAGAACGCTAAAAAACATAGCGTCACTTCCACTCGGAACAGGAAGCTGTAGCTAAGTAAGTTCCGCGTGGCGCCGGAAGCTAAGGGGGTGAGTGGGAGAGGAGCGTGGAGGAGGAGGAGGGAAGGTTGGCGGTACTTAACCTGGTCGGCGGAAACGTGTATGGAGGGGCTTTACCTGAAACGACACGCAAGGGGAAACGGCCATGCCCTGTCTCCTTGCGCTTGCGTTAACCCTAATACCGGACTCGCGAACCGCTATTGCGTTAGTAATCTGACGCTACGGCCGCAATCGCGCAAATCCTGGCGCCGATCGGATAGCGGCAGCCCGATGCGCTGCAGCCAGTCCGCTTGTCTACTGGCTTCCAGAGGGACACGATGTCGCGGCTTGACACATTGCCAATTGCTACGTTTGCAGTCCACAACGCAACAAAGTCGAATCATAGCGCTCGCGGAAAGACAGACCGACACACTGACGGCGGAGCTCTCGTCAAAGGCGGAGAACGTTGAAACACAAGCAGACGACACTTGCTGTGTGCCGGAAGTGCTTAAATGTACTGAAAAATTGTTCTTGTGCTTTCTCTTTATGTTACTTTCTCTTTATAAAAGCAAATAACTAACATTCCAACTATTACGAACATCATTTGTTTAATATAAAGTTGCAAAAATTATCGATCACGCGCCCTGCTCTGCCAATCGGACAGCTTGCCCAACTGACGTCATATGGGCGAAGTCCGTCATATGGGTAGGGGCGGCTTAAAATTCCGCCGAGCAGTGTGCTACGATCGGCAGCAATGTGCATTTTTACAGCCTTATAATAAATTACACGCTTTACGCGGAGCAGTTAGATGTGTCAATTAATGATCAGAATGACCTACTCTAACGACTCAGCACGTTTGTAGAAAATTGTCAAAATCATTTCAGGGTCCCTTTTATCAACAAGCGTAAGACAGCTGACATAGGGTAGTATAATATGGATAGAATAAACATGCTCTTAGGAACGCAGGAAGCCTAAAAGCAGTGAATAAGAAACTAGGAATAGGCTAGAATCAGATGTATGTGTTAAGAGACAAAGCCGGCAATATCATTACTAATATGAATGAGATAGTTCAAGTGATTGAGGAGTTCTATAGAGATTTGTACGGTACCAGTGGCACCCACGACGATAATGGAAGAGAGAATAGTCTAGAGGAATTTGCCATCCCACAAGTAACGCCAAAAGAAGTAAATAAAGCCTTGGGAGCTATGCAAAGGGGGAAGGCAGCTGGGGAGGACCTGGTAACAGCAGATTTGTTGAAGGATGGCGGGCAGATTGTTCTAGAAAAACTGGCCACTCTGTATAAGCAATGCCTCATGACTTCGAGCGTACCGGAATCCATAAAAAAGGGGATGCCAAAGATTTCAAAAATTAAAGACCGATCAGCTTACTGTCCATTGCCAACAAAGTATTTACTTAGGTAATCGCAAATAGAATCAGGAACACCTTAGACTTCTGTCAACCAAAGGACCAGGCAGGATTCTGTAAAGGCTACTCAACAAATACCATATTCACACTATCAATCAGGTGATAGAGAAATGTGCGATATATAACCAACCTTTATATATAGCTTTCATTGATTACGAGAAAGCGTTTGATTCAGTCGAAACCTCCGCAGTCATGGAGGTATTACGTAATCAGTGTGTAGGCGAGCCGTATTTAAAAATACTGAAAGTTATCTATAGCGGCTCCACAGCAACCGTAGTCCTCCATAAAGAAAGTAACAAAATCCCAATAAAGAAATACGTCAGGCAGAGAAATACGATCTCTCCAATGCTATTCACAGCGTGTTTACAGGAGGCATTCAAAGACCTAGATTGGGAAGAATTGGGGATAAGAGTTAATGGAGAATACCTTAGTAACTTGGATTCGCTGATGATATTGCTTTGCTTAGTAACTCAGGGGACCAATTGCAATGCATGCTCACTGACCTGGAGAGGCAAAGAAGAAGGGTGGGTCTAAAAATTAACCTGCAGAAAACTAAACTAATGTTTACCAGTTTCGGAAGAAAACAGCAGTTTGCGATAGGTAGCCAGGCACTGGAAGTGGTAAAGGAACATATCTACTTAGGGCAGGTAGTGGCGCGGATCCGGATCATGAGACTGAAATAATCAGAAGATTAAAAATGGGCTGGGGTGTGTGTGGCAGGCATTCTGAGATCATGAACAGTAGTAGGTTGCTATTATCCATCAAGAGAAAAGTGTGTAACAGCTGTGTCTTACCACTACTCACCTACGGGGCAGAAACCTGGAGCCTTACGAAAAGGGTTCTACTTAAATTGAGGACGACGCAACCAGCTATGGAAAGAGGAATGATGGGTGTAAAGTTAAGGGATAAGAAAAGAGCAGATTGGGTGAGGGAACAAACGCGAGTTAATGACATCTTAGTTGAAATCAAGAAAAAGAAATGGGCATGGGCAGGACATGTAATGAGGAGGGAAGATAACCCATGGTCATTAAGGGTTACGGACTGGATTCCAAGAGAAGGGAAGCGTAGCAGCGGGCGGCAGAAAGTTAAGTGGGCGAATGAAATTAAGAAGTTTGCAGGGACAACATGGCCACAATTAACACATGACCGGGGTAGTTGGAGAAGTATGAGAGAAGCCTTTGCCCTGCAGTGGGCGTAGCCAGGCTGATGATGCTGCTGCTGCTGACGATGATGATGATATGGTCGGTATCGTACTCGCCCCCTATAGCACCAGTTACGAAACGCGTAAACTGAGTAAAAGTAGGCGTTTACGACACAGTCCCTTTTCTGTCCCGTGATCCCCCTTGCCGATCCTTCAAGGTATGTCGGCCCCACTAATACACCAGGAAACCGTAACCTCGCCTATTGTGTAACGTGCTGATAGTACAAGCGTTCATCGCGTTTATCTTGCACCAGTCACCTGTTTCTGGCTACTGTCAATGTCCAGACCCTTATCGTAAAAAGGGGTAATAGAGACTCAAGGCAAGGCAAAAGAACCGACGTTCAGGCCATCAACGTTGCACCTATCGTGAAATTACGGCCCATTGTTCAGAATGAGTGAACTTTCTTTCTTTCTTTACGTTCAGAACAGACGTTTTAGCTTACGTCCAGTCTCTTGAAGTGTCCGTAAGCTCTTTCAACAATAGCATATTAGTGAACTGTGTAAAAGCTTTGCAAACAAAAGGCACTTCTGTACACAGGCAACATCATAACGAACTGCCTTACGCTTCTGTCAATTTTAGAATAATTTTACAGACAATATGAGCAAAAAAGTTTTAGCAAACGCAAACAGCTGGGGTCTTCTGACACGTGTAAAATATTATTTTTCCGTGATAGGAACATTCCACGGCTACGTTGTCACAACTGTCACACGCGCAACACGCCCTCGATGAGCAAAACAGGTGTAAAGAACTTGGCAGTGTGTTTACGGCTAAGGCATCTGAAATTCTGGGCAATGTCATGGCGCATTCCATTGTCAGAACGAGAGCGGACGCGAAAAGCAGAGAGGGACCAGAGCAGTAGCGCAGTGAGAGGGCGACCGCTTGCTCCCTTCCGACAGCAGGTGCGAGTGTGCACGTGTATCACAGAGCCAGATGGCAGAACCGATTTTTGCAACTCAGCCGCCATTGCTCCCACACACGGAGCCAAAATCTACGGAAACACAAGCAAAATTATATGATACGTGCCTAAGGTCACGTTCTTTCTTCGCACTCCTCTTTCCGCGTAGGAGTAGTTCCAACTGCTCTCGACTGCTCTCGTAATCGCCAAACTGCTTTTGTTCTGCCATGGAAACGCATCTACTTTCGGGGCGCCTTTGAATGCTCCTGTTTGCCCAATGTACTGCTCCATTAGAGAGTTTTAGCATGTCCGTAAATGTAAGGTCGTTTGCAGAATACCGGGTTTCCGGAGAGATGTACGGCAGCAACAGCTCTGGTAGCGACATCTGGTGACGTAGTGCTTAACTATATATCATGCAAAATGCCGCGGGGCTCTATAACGTAAAACTATTCCAATATGTTTTTATTCCAATCCCCTGACGTCAAATTTGCGTAACCACCGACGCAAGCATCGTGCGGTGACCCCCAGGGTTCTCTGAACAGATCAATCAACCACTCTCCTCGTTCATAGGAGGTCACTTTTGCTTGCTTGAAAAACGAATAACGTTGCCTACACTGAGCGGGTTGCCTTATCTAATTGGCTGACAAGAGGCGAGGAGCACGCTCAAGTGGAGAGGGATTTGATGGGGCCAAGCCACTGTATTGAAAATAGATAACCGGACGAAGAGGGTGATGCCGGTCCGCTTGCCATTACTTAGCTTACGGTGGCTGATCGAAAATCGTGGCGGCATGCAACTGAAGGTTAAGAATGCCGCTAAAACGCATCCTCAGCAAAGAAGATTTGGCAGAGCGAGGTCCTAAACTTGCCGAAAGTGCTTGAAAATGTTAGACAGCCACGCAAAAAGGTTTATTGTACGCATATAAACCCATGCTTTCCGGCAGGTGCGAGTAGCCAGTGCGTGAGCGACCGGCGGCAGCCATCTTTTATTCCTTTCGGAACGGGGCAGCCTGCGGCTTGTCAGAAGAAAATTCCGTTTTGTTCGGCATATTAATGCATCTTTAACGCGTACACATCACTTTGACGCGGTGAGTTTTCGCAGTCATGTGTCGTCGCGTGACAGGCCGTTGAAGTGGGTGTAGCCCCAGAACTTTTGACCAATGGCCGAGGTCTAATGGTGAAAAGGCGTCGAATCAGAAGTAACTATTTTTCTTTTGTTCGCGCCAATCACGCATAATCAGTGTGTGCGCGTCATTTAGAAAGGGAGCTATCGCGGTTTTCGTATCGTTGCGCGACAGACAGCTGAAGTGCAGGTGGTCCAAAAAAGTGTTTGACTAACCGCGGAGGGCTGATTGCAGAATTTGAATAGAAAAGTTTGGAACAGTTTTACGTTATAGCGCCCCTGAATATTCTACTTCACTGCTGGTGTAAAGCGTTGGTAGTGACGTGGTTGGCAACGTGCAGTAACTTTATTACTCTTTTAGATGATAACACTGACGCAACAATTTTTTTTCATGCACATTGTAGTTGGACAGAACGCCGCAACATTTCGCTAACAGCTTTGCTCCTGCCCTCCAACGCAAACTTGAGAAAGTTAATGCACGAACTAAAGCTCTATATTCTCGCTGCGCTACAGTATCTTACTGGGTCTGCCCTTGTCTCTCCTACGGCTGGAATAGCTTCTTGGCTCCTCTTCCACAGGCTACACTTTGGAGAAGGCAAGCCACTGGATTTTTTCCTTCTTCGGGTCACTTCAAGACGATATGAACAACAGCTTGCTTTCACCCTTCTTTTTTTTTATTGCGATGAAGGCTTGCCATTAAGGCATAATTCTTGGAGCGTATATTTGTATTATATGTGTGCTGTGAGGCCTGTGTTGTGTATGAATTGAAGCAGTGTTTTGTGAAATCTGTTGTCATGTATCCAGTGGTCATAGCTGGTTGTCACACTGTAGCGGAGGCCGGCTTGCAGTAGGAGACGCGAGCGTTCCGATTGTAAACCCGTACATGTCCATATTAGGTGGTATGCATCTGATTCCACCACAGGAACGGAGCAGTATGGACATGTAGCACCCCCCTTCTTTTTCTCCGTGTCATTTTCACGGCTTTCCTGCGATTAAGGTGTTTCTATCAGCTGTCTCACACTCTTTGTAGCCTACGCAAGTGATTCCGCGTGCTCTCTGAAGCCCTCAGATGAACCATGCAAACCCCAAGAAGAACGCATGATCAGACGCATGATAAATCGCAAGGAGTATCAAGTTGGGCTTGTTGATGAGGCATAATTACAAACACGAGTACACAACACATGTAGAAGAGACAATTCAGATAGACACAACAAAATATTGAGATGTTACACACAGTGTGAAGCCGGTTGCCTCATTGTAGGGTTCTAGAACAGACCCTCATGCGCAGGGAGATGTGATGCCCTAATAATAATAAGCTGAATGTGAACTGGAGAACATGTCAAACTGTGATTGTGTCAAATGTGCAAATAAACAATTATTCTCCCTGGCCCCGGCGGGGCACACTTCCCATGGCAGCCCGCAGCAGTCTCTCCGATAAACAGTTCAGTTGCTTCCTTATGAAGCGTTCACCACCCCGTTTTCTTTTGGCACATGCGTAACGCCGCGTTACCTATCCACGAATGTACATGTATACGAGGTAGCTAAGCTTCCATAGAAGCCCATGCGTTCAGAAAATGGCGGTTCATCAATGGTTTAAGGGGCTTAGGGTCATCTGTGAGAGGACGGTACTATTCTGGTGAAAAACAACACAGGTAAGGTCGTATTAGGTAAAAAAAGGAGTGGCGTCATTTCTTTATATTCCCACGGTCGTTTCTTTTCTTAAGCGGTGCTATTATGGTGGTTTGTTTCAGCATCCCCCACCACGACATGAGCCTCCTGTGGACTAGGCATAAGAAATTTGAAGATCTACTCAATGAGTGCTTTAAATCGATGCCGGCTTTTCATATCCAAATCCATATTAAATGCGGACACATCTTTAGTGGTAACTTGAAATTTAAGCGCACCGCATTACTTTTGCTGCGAGAATTAGTATTCTGTGCGTTCGTGATCTGGACATTAACTTGACCTTTGATTAGCATTTACTCCACAGTCAGCTAAGCACATCCAGCCACGTGCAACATATTTTTTTGCATTATTTCATGGATTCTCAGGTATGTAGGGAAGTTATAACAGCGGAATGTGGCTGCACATTGCTAGTTAGTTTGCGTTGGAAGAAAAGTAATTGCTACTTATGCCAGAATTTTAGACAATTGTTGGATGTGATTGGCTTATAAATCACAAAACAAGAATTATATAGTGTGGCATACAGTGCGCACCACCTGTGGCAATGAAAAAGAAACGTGTTCACCAGCACCATGCTATCCCCGAAACCTTGCACATGACAATCACAATGCGCGAGCAACATATTGATGCAAAATGATTCAATACTATAGCGACTAAAAAACATACGAAAATGCCGTAACGTGCTGCAATAACCAGAATATAGACACAGCTTTCGCTCAATTTTGAAACGTTGATTCGTGCCTTGCGTGTTTGTCATAAATATAAGGCCTTATTTAAATTTTTGATCCGCAGGCAGGTGGGAACCATACAGATTCAGTTTTACAGTATATCAGGAAAAGAGATGCGTGTTCAAGTTATGGGGGTGGAGGGGGGACACTTTATACAGTTAAATGCCTTTATAACGAACTGCTTGGGACCACCGAAATTATTTGTTATACAAGTAACTGCGTTGTGAAGATCGCGCCCCACAGTGCTCCCAATAGAGCACGCTATGCGCATTCAACAAGGGGTTCACAACGTACACACATTCTGGCAACATGTCCACACAGGTGGTTGGGTACAACTCAACAGCTCTGCTGCTGCAGTCATCAACCCGGCAAAATCCGAAGAAATCAAATTAAAGCTTTATGTGTGACCACATCAATAGGTGCAGAACTTGCGGCACTCCATGCTGCACTTGATTTCGTTAATCAAGAACCACCGCAACGATGAACAGTCTTTAATGACTCCAAGGCAGCCCTTCAGTACATACAAAGCCCAATGCGCCACGGACTCAATGAATAACTGGCTTCAGAAATTCGACAGGTATATCATCGCAGCCATGACAAAGGACACAACAAAATCTTTCAGTGGCTTCTAGGATTGCAGCATCACGACACCGACGAAGCCGCCCGATCTGCACATGAAAGTGGTCAACGTGTCTTGATTCTGCTTTCGCGAACAGGCGCTGCGGCTGGGCTGCAACTGATGTTTCATGAATGTACTCTGCCCCTGTGGGACTCGAACGTTTTCGCCATGTGTCATTTGCGTTCGTTGTCTCCGGACATACGGATGCGCATACTATCTGGACTACCACGACGTGAACAGACCACGCTGTTTCGTCTGTGGCTAGGCGTTGCATTTACGAACTCGTATGCCTTCCTTATTGGAATGGCCAACAGCCCCGCGTGCGACACATGCCACAGCGATGAGACGCTCGCACACATTACCTGTATCCGCCCATGATATAGTGCCCAGAGACAAGTGATCTGCAGAGTACTGTACCAGCTGGAGAATCGTCCAATGTCATAACTAAAAGCTTTAGGTCAGTGCTCCTAAAGAACATCCGTACTGAGGGCGTTACTCACGTTACTAAGGTTCCTGCGGTCTACCGGCCTTCACGATAGACTTTAGAAACGCCACCCCCTAACGCTATACAGTGTCAAAAGCGTGGCAGTTTGGGCGAGTTGGTATGTCATGACTTCTTTAGGCTTGTAGCGCAGCTCAGAAAGACCACAAAGGAAGGTGGAAGGGGTAATGAAAGGGAACGGAGAACAGATTGAGCGCTAACTTCCAACTAATGCTTTATTTCGTGACGCAGAGGCTACTTATACACTCGGCGAACCATGTGACATCAAGATATTACACAAAACCAAGCAACAAAACTGATAGTAATCATGTGACAACATATTCAAACAGCCTGTGGCTGCAATCGGAGATACGCCAATTCATTGCTGGATAATGATAATGAAGGTGAGCTTACACATGCATGGCCCAGACTTATGATAGCCGTTGCTTCGATGATTTCTCTTGTGAGCTGATTACGACTACGACCTAGAATGACGCATTCCTCTAAGACAAATTCGGAACCACACGTTTTGCAGTGCTGCACAAAAAAAAACCCAGCTGTAATACAATTCTTGGCATTGTAACCATGTTCGCGCAGCCTGTCATTCAGACATCGGCCAGTTTGACCTACGTAACGTTTTCTACGTTTGAGTGGAAAACAATAAACAACACAATGTGTGCAATTAACGAACTTCTTTTTGTGATTCTTACCACAGCTAGGAGGAGCCTTCTTATTCGCATTAGTAAGCTTGCAAATCCTCATAAGCTTGTTAGGGGCAGAAAACACTACACGAATATTCGCTTGCTTGGCGACTTTCTTAAGATTATGTGAGACGGTGTGAATATGAGGAATGATGCTTGTCCTACCCCGAGTAGTTGCAGGATTATCTTCGTGCTGGTTGTCTTTTTTAAACTCTTCTAGAATGCGTTCTGCTACTGATACTTGTAGGGACACGGGATAACCAGCCTGCGAAAGCCGTTCTCACTAAGGGGCAAAGCTAGACGAAACAGTATGGTTGCACGAGTTTTTCAAATCATTATTTAGGCAAAGCTTGGCAATGCCTCTCTTGACCAACTTAGAATGAGCAGAATGAAACGGAAGAAATGGTTTGTTAGCATGAGGTTCATAGTACCAACACGCGTGAATATCCGAACAAGCTAAGCGCATATCCAAAAACCGCATGGTGTGATCCTGTGAGAGCTCGTAAGTAACGTCAAGGGGCGCAAGGCATTCTTTGACTTTTGGCACTACCATGGTCTCATGGTCAGCCGGAGAACACTTAATACAAAACAAAAAATCGTCCACATAACGAAATATTTTTAAAACATTAGTCTGAGTAAGGTTCACTGACATGGCGACATCTAGGCTACCTAAGAATAAATCACTGAGGAGCAGGGCAATTCACGAACCGACGCATACTCCGTTTTTCTGCAAATAGATGGTGTCATTTCATGTGATGAACGTTGACGACAAATACAAGCTCAAAAGTTCTAAAAATAATTGCTAGACAGCCCAGCATTATTCTGAAAACGGGTGACACCAAATTCATCAATTGTCTTCGAAATAGCTGGCAGCAGGTCATTGTGCAGAATAGAATAGTACAGGTCTTCCACATCGACGGAGAAGACTTGAAAGCCTTAATAGGAATTGTCCTTCAAAAAGTCGATCACTTCATCGGAGTTGCGATCACCCTGCTATAATCCCGATACCGGGATTGCAGCATCAATAAATAAATAAATAAATAAATAAATAAATAAATAAATAAATAAATAAATAAAAACGGGTCATTCACGGATAAAACGGCTAGCTTGGCTTCCAGAAACAGTGCGACAGACTTCTGCCACGTGTCCTTTTCTGAAACAATAACCCTCAATGCGACGCCAGGTTTGTGCGTTGTCGCGCAAAAAAAAAACACCTCAAGGTGATCTCGCTTGCTGCTGGAAATGTTTTTCAACATTCTTTCTGAGTTGCGTACAAGCCTAAAAAAGCTATACAGTGTACGCGGTTTCTTCGTGCTCGTCTCTCTTTCTCTCTATATCCCCCTTTTTCTTTTTATCCCCCTTACCCCTTCCGCCCGTGCAGGGTAGTCAACCGGAACTACCTCTGGTTAACGTCCCTGCCTTTCTCATGTTTTCTCTCTCTCTCTTTCACTCCCCATTCCCCTACCCACGTGTAGGGTAGCAAACTGGACTCAGTCTGGTTATCCTCCCTGCTTTCCTTCTTCCCTTCTCCCTCTCTCTCTCTTATCTCTCTCTTTCTGAACAAGAGATAATCTTGATTTAACATGTATTCGAGAAACTTGGTGAAATAAGTCACTATTTTTTTTCGTGCACACTTCGTCTGATGGAATGTGCGACTGCTGCTGACCTTATGGCGCAGAAGTTCAGGGCACGCTCAGCGGCGAGTCGTGGGCGCAGCGCAAGTTACAGCTGCTGCAGATCGTCGAATGTCGCTCGCGCCTCCCTTGCCTTCAAAGTTGGCCATTTCTTTACACAACCCCGTCCTTTCTGTTCTATAGATCACTTTGTAGGCGTACTCCGTCATCAGTTACGACATCGTCGCACCGTCATCAACTACGGCGCATTCGTCAACCGTTACAGCCGCTGATGTTTTACACCAAGTAGAGTGCGAGTTGAGCTCTTCTTGGAGCAGTGCAGGGGGACATCGGCATGCTCTAGAATTGCGACACTGCCGTTAGTGCTAGCGCAGAGTGCTGCTCAGGGGCATAGGTTGAGGGATATGGGGGAACCGCTACGGCTGCGTTCGTTGTAAAGCCGCAGTTAAGCCCTCGGGGACGCCTAAACTACTTTGTTGTACAGGCGAATTCGTCGTAGTGAGCCTCATTGCGGAGACAATCACTACCCATATGCAAATTAGAAATTCTGTCGGGACCTAATGTATCTTTCATTTAGAGGTCATTTCCTAATAGTAGCGTTCGTTGTAGACGGGTTCGACTCTATTCCGCCTTTTTTCGTTATCGCAGGAAAGAAGAATACGCTCAAACCTTGGCGCAAGCACACCTTAGCAACTTATTTGGCGTTATGCGCACCTCAAAACCTGCTGTGCGCTCTAAAACGTTGTAGTGGAAAGTGACAAGGCGCCTGCAAGAAACACACAAATTAATAAATCATATGAAACGTGCCATGATGAAAATGGAAAATACGAAGCGTACGATAAAAGAACCAACTTTTTACAAGTAGACTAAAGTCTCCCTTATGCAGGAGAAGCTTGTCGACTAGACGTACCCCCTGTGCACCCTGGGCAACGGGCCTCAGGTGCTCTTCATGTGCAAGCCCGCGGGTCACTGCAGTAACACGAAGACCACTGAAACCGGCACTTGTCCGTTGTTCCATGCTCACTTCACATGAAAACTTTTCAGTGGACACTTTGAGTCACCATGTAAAACACCTCGGAAACGCCGCACTCAGCAAGCGTAAAATTCGCCCCGCCAGAATTCAGAAAACTCACGAACGAGCAAAAGACCCAAGCATACTACGAGGGCGTCTTGTAGAAGAGGAATCTTACGAGCGTGTTTTCCCGCATCAACGTGAACGCGTCCTTTTTCTACCAGGGGCATATACAAAATGATATAATATAGTAATCTTAAAATCAAAGAGAATCGTTTTTTTCTTTGTGCATAACATATATTTAAAACTAATTAAGATGAATTTTGTTTGAATAAAATAAAGTTTGTCGCGTTTTTCTTAAACGATGTACTTTTTTTAATAACGTTTGTTCTCTACTCACCTAGTCACGCTTCAATCGCAACTCCCGTAAGCCCCCTTCTCCATGTGGTTGAACAATCGGTTCTTCGCCATCAAACCACCGTCAACTCTTCCGAGGCAGAGTTGTTGGCGAAAGCCAACAGACACTAGAGTGACTGTCGATGACAATACAAGAGGACTGGCCATATAGTAAGGGATGGAATTTCGCAACCACCCAGACAAGAGCCAGACACTCGCTCTCGGTAGTGGAGTAGTTTCACTACGAAGGCGATAAAAGGCGGCCGTCGTACGCAATAACCCGGTCGTGACCACGCTGAGCTTGCGCCTACAAATAGCGGATCAGAGAAAAGAGAAATTCGCACCGTATAGGGAAGACTCCTGAATATATCGTGCATACGAGACACGGCGAATTTGTTTTCTCTCTGATCCACTCTTAGTAGGTGCACGAAGTAATGACGCAAGCCTACTCTCCCTCGGAGCAAATAGACCCCGTGCATATCCCATTACCACTTCCACACTCCTATTCCTTCCGTTGATGTGGTTTGGGCGTCTATCCACATATGTGTATCGTGAATTCTTAGTTCATGCAATTATTCAGGTAAAATTAATTTTCATCTTATTAAGCTCAATGTCGGCCACAATAACGTGTGCCTTCCATCGTCCGTTTAGGAAGTATGAGGCATTTCATAAAGTTATTTGTGTATGTCGCCAAAGAACCCGCTGTAAATGAGCAACGCGAGCGCGCGTTTTTATCGTGTGACGCAAGGCGAACGCGCCGGAGCGTGGAGACCTCGGATGCCACACACGCAGGCTATCAAGCGCACACTTGCTGTTAGTCGCTTATTGCCGCTAACAGTCCTCTTTGTTGTTTACATCTTGGAAACGCAACCGCGGGCATAACTTTTGGAGCGATCACGTCCACTTGAATATGGACACTCGAAACAAGACATCATTCATGTCCACCAAAAAGAAAAGAAAAGAAGAACTCTTGTAGAATTGATGCATCTTTGACAGATTCTTTCCAATCGCGTGGAAAAAAGAAGAATATGTGCATATTTGTAAACGCCACACAAAAACACCACCTTTAACTCTTGCGCACGGTGACAGTTAGTGGTACTGCTTGGGTGTCCGTTGTGTTTGCTTCGTACCGTCGGAAAGAATGCGCAGTAAGTCGGCGTCCCTTCGTCTAACTTCTTTCGAACCACGCTTAGCAGCAGTGTAGCAATGCGCATGGCCACCATAGAAAGGCAGGAAAACATGCTCATGTACCTTCAGCTTTCGACACTTACCTGCGTTTGAACTATGAGAATTTCAGTTCAAGATATGAAAATTTATCTTAAAACTTACTGACCTCCAGCCGGCCCCCTGCATATACTTTGTGATTGGCTGAAATGCATAGTGTATTGCCTTCTACAGCGAAGCTGTATACCTCTACAGTCCAACGAAATTTTCGTGCTGTTGTAAGCAAAAAACTCCCCATACGTGGGCCGATCCCGTAGATAGTGCAATGCCGGGCCGACCTGCGGCCGAGGTTAAGCGGGAGTTAAGCACTCCCCATACGTGGGGCGATCACAAAGTTAGTGCAATGCCGGGCTGACCCGCGGTGGAGGTGAAGCAGGTGTTAAGCACTCCTCATACGTAGGCCGATCCCGAAGATAGTGCAATACCCGCCCGACCAGCGGCGGAGGTGAAGCAGGCCTTAAGCATTCGCCATACGTGGGCCGATCCCGATGCTAGTGCAATGCCGGGCCGACCCGTGGCGTAGGTGAAGTAGGCGTTAAGCCCTCCCCACACGTGGGCTGATCTCGAAGATTGTGCAATACCGGCCCGACCCGTGGTAGAGGTGAAGCAGGCGTTAAGCACTCCCCATACGCGGGTTGATCATGGATATAGTTCAATACCGGCCCGACCCGCGGCGGAGGTGAAGCAGGCGTTAAGCACTCCCTATACGTGGGCCGATGCCGAAGGTAGTGCAATGCGGGGCCGACCCGCGGCCGGGCTGCAGTTCGCCATTAAGGGGCCCACATACACAGCTTCGCTGGTCATCCTTCTTCACAGAGTGGAAGGGTGCTGAGATTTTTTTTATTCCGTCAAACCTTCTAAATTTAAGAGGCTGTATAGCAATGAACCCAAAGCGCAAACCGAGGTCGGCAAGGATTTGGCGCAGAAAATTCTGTCGATGTATTTCCTTACGCTTAATTAATGTAGTCAAGTGAGAATGTTTTGACGCGTTAGTGAAGCCCATTTTCCGCCATGCTTAGTAAATGTTGATCTCTGACAAGAGTCATCGGTGCAGGTGGGAGTTCCGAAGGCGAGGATGACGACTGGGAAGAGCATCACGAATGGACCTATGCGGAGCTTGATGACGACGAGGAGAGTGGAGAAGGTAAGATTAGAAATTCAGGATATAGTCGCTATACTGGAGGTTTTATGGGTAACTTTCACAAGTCCTAGAGTGCATACCATATAAGCCAAGCAAGTGTTCTGGCTTAAATAAGTGTCCATGCTACATTTAACAGTAGGTCCTTGTCCCATTTTCTGGCACACGAAGCAACTTTCGCGGAAGAAGTTCTGCGTTGTTGACCTATTACAACCAACCCGGCTAATCTTATCACAGAGAAGTCCAGTACAAACAGGACATCAATTACACAGATCGTAAGAACTTACAGACGAGGCGACCTAGACTTGAACATAGGGTAACGTACAGGCCTCCTTGTCTCCCTTCATCCCCATCCCCTTCTTTTTCCGATGTAGACAACGTGAAAGCATTTTTTCCTTAACTTTATGAAGATGGTAGTGCAACAGATAGCTTCAATAAATAAAACTACCGATGCCATGCCCACCTATAAAACAGCGTCTTACACAGACTTTGAAGTGCCGGCTGAGAGATTTTTACGTGTCTTTTGAAAGCCTTTCTGCTACGAACAAATCCATTGCATTAAGATACAAAGCTTCAAAGAACTTAATGGTAATCACCAGCAACGCTCAAACAGGTGGCGATGCGTGGAATTATGAGTTGCCGCTACTGGATTTAGTTATTAATACCTTACAAGAAAAAGCCCAGCCCAATGACGTGTGATTTACGCCCGCCCGCCTGCTCTACAATTTACACAGTAATCGCCACTGCGGCCGTAAATTTTGCATGTAACAGACTCTAGTAACCACTGCACTATAAAAATTATTGCCAGTGGAATCTGCACGGCACAGAATGCAAGCAGCAAGCACTTTTCACCTCAATTTTTCTAGGTAGTTACAACAGCGCCGCCTTGTCTCGCTCACGGAACTATAACGGAAAGCAGACTTCTGATAACATCGGTAAGAGAAAATATCTTGCTTTATTCTGCATTCAGTCAGAGAACCCTAAGAATACCATATTCAACCACAGAGTTCATGACAAATTTCAAACGGTGAGTTTCCGACCCCGATAAATAATTATACGTAAAATCACCTAAGGCGATTTCTTCAACTCTGACAGTCTATCACAATCGAAAATACGCGGACAAAGAGGCCGCGTGCGTGAATGTAAAGCCTACATCATCATATGCGGCACAAGTGTACCTTTAGGACAGGTTCGTGAAGACCGTTTAAGCATTTTCCAATAAAAATATCTCGCCAAACACCTATTCACCTAACACCTATTCAGAATCCAACTGGGTTGACAGGTCAAAGCAGTGTTCTGAGCAACTGGCTTATCCTGAATCCTGAACAAAGTAGTGACTTCCTTTAACGTTCTTACCTCAGTGGTAGTTCGAGGTTGTTATTTCTTTTATTATTACTCACAAAAGAGAGTATTCTCATACAATAGAGTTGCTTATATAGTGCGCTCAGGAAACTCTCCACATAATACGGCCAATTTATAACTGAAGCTCTAATTTCTCCAAAATGTTCAACGATACCCACCACGAACGACTGCAGTAGCTCGAGTTCAGTATTAACATTCGGTAATAATTCTCTTCGTATTAAAGCAAAACTAATTTCTTATCTTCCTATTCTGTAGGGTCTGCGGTAGGTGCGAATACGTCATCAAGCGGTGGCACCAGAGCAAACATGAACAAAGAAAAGAGAAAAGTTTTAGCGTCTAATCAGCAGACGAGCATCAAACGTTCCAAAGCGCAGAAGAAAACTTCGTACGCGAAGAAGACATCGACGAAGGCCTTTGCGTACAAAGCACAAAAATTGACGACGAAGAGCCCCAGAGCAAATTTTGTCCACGTCGGCAACCAACACTTAGATAGACCAGCTAAGTCTCCAAGGAAGAGCCCAAAGACCATGAACAAAGAAAAGGGAAAAGTTTTAGCGTCTAATCAGCAGACGAGCATCAAACATTCCAAACCGCAGAAGAAAACTTCATACGCGAAAAAGACATCGACGAAGGCGTTTGCGTCCAAAGCGCAAAAATTGACGACGAAAAGCCCCAGAGCAAATTTTGTCCACGTCGGCAACCAACACATATATAGACCAGCTAAGTCTCCAAGGAAGAGCCCAAAGACGACTGTTTCCTTGCGCTATAAACGTAACGAAGCACGTTATTATAAATGGAGCGACCAGTCGGGCAGGAAGCTGACTACAGCCAGTGTTTTGAACAGCAGAAAGCACAAAAGCGGAAAGGAGATCCAAGGCGAAGTATCCAAAAAGGCCAGGAAAAATTCAAGTTCGACGACAACCGGGAATAATTCCTCCTCCAAGAAATACGCAAGAAATAATACTGAAGGCAGCAAAAAGAGTGTCACAGCAAACTGGAAATCAAAGGTAGCGGGAGCATTCACAAGCAAACGAAGCAAAAATGTGAGGACTTATCCAAAGGAAGCACACCACGACAGAAGCAAGAGTTCACGTTTGATTAACTTCACTGGAAGTAGCAATAATGGAAGGGCATTTGAGTCCTCTAGTTCAAACAGCACTGGCAGAAACAGAACTAAAAGTTCTAAGGTGAAACGCACAGCAGTGAAGACATCAACAGAAGCTGTCCCAACGAAAAGATATCGTGGTAAAATTGAAAACATGTCTGCAAGAGGAGAAACGCACGCTGGGAGAAACCATTTAGGCTCGAGGTTCACGGTAGGAAGCACGTCCACATTGTCTGACTTCGAAAGTTTGAAAACTACTCAAAATAACGTTTATAAGCAAAATCATGTCGCGAGTTCGAAACTGGTCACATCCAAAACTTTGAAAAGTGATGACAATAAATCAATGAAAAAGTTGGTCCCTGAAGCACCCCAGCAAGCACGAGGAAACTCGAGCTCTAAAAGCAACGCAGGCACTGCTAATACGCAACATGGGTCACGAAGGAAAACACGTAAGAGTGGGAACGTGTTGGTGGATCGACCGAACGCCAATCAAAGACTTGTATCCTCGAACTACCAAGGCAACGACGCAAAAAGCAAGCTTAGAACAGTAGCCAAGAAAACACTCAGCAAGAGTTCAGCAGCAGCTAATGCCTTATTGGAGCTGAAACAGCCGCAGACCAAGCCATCACCTCAACGTGGCACCCGGCACGCCTCTGTTTCTTCATCGGAAGGTGGCACTCACGTTCGGAGTCGTGTATTCGGCCCATTGAGTGAAGGATATTTGTCTCGTGTTGTAGACCGCAATGGCGGCAACGGAAGGCGAGTGGGCCACAACACAAGCGCCGGAGCTATAACAGACATCCGCGGAACGAGACACCGCACTTATCTCCCTTACAACGGAAGCTCATGGTCCGGCTTGGGCGGCGCGCTTGGGGACAACAGATCCAAGCGCTCGTGGGACCGGTATCTAGCGGGTTCCAGAAAACGCCGGAAAAAAGGGCGCTCCATCTTTCGAGTGCGGAGAATCCTCCGCAGGAGAAGGAAACGTAGAGGAAGGCGCAAAACTTTCGCACAGCCTCAAGTTGAGATCACCAAAGCCCGTGACAAAGAACAAGCTTCAAGTCGCGACAAACTTGTTGCTGGCGCGCAGATTAGGCCAATCAAGACAGTAACTCCTGGACCGGTAAGTGGTCTTGGTTTAGCTATGTTTTTATTAGCCCTAATTTAAGTTTCTTGTAACACGTTTGATTGTGTATGACTGCACGCAGCACCAATACGGTCTAAGTATGAAGCGAACTTATTTAGTCGGACGTGTCTGAATGCACTCCTTTGAAATTAATTTAATATAGAAGCCTACAAATCATAGGAAATTACAGGTACACTTATCAAAAACATAGATTGCTGCGTGATATCATACTTTACCACTTTGTTTAGTGAAACCACTAGTTTAAAGGCGTTACATATAAATATGCACAAAGTCTAACGTTGCTCCTGGCACAATGATGGATAGAATAAGAAGCTGAAGCTGTAACAGTCTACACCGTGTAAGTAGCACTGGAGCGTAAGACTAATAATAAAAGACGTCTATAGCGCAAATGTAACCAAAACAAAAGTCGCAGTTTCACACTAAACGCGAAGCATCCATTGCGATAGCGAATTAGTAAACAGCTATACGAAGTAAGGATAACAGCTTTATCAGCCGTATAAACTCGCAAACATTCGCTTATTAATAAATTAACGAGCATTATGTCAGCACGCACAGGCATACATGAACACATCACACTCGATGATCGCGGACATCGCTGTTAAAAACGCTGCCTTGAGGAAGCACGCCATGCAACAGAGACCGCAGTGGTCTTCGTGCTGCCCATCGCTTCAATGCAATCTGAGCGGCAAGAACGCAGCACGCACGAAGGTATGAGCCATCGGTGCACCTAGACTCGTAACAGATCGTGACTCGTCCCGTAAGTAGATCGCTTTCAAGACAGGGCGCACGTGGCCACGCAATACTCAGTTACAAATTAAATTATGGGGTTTTACGTGCCAAAACCACTTTCTGATTATGAGGCACGCCGTAGTGGAGGACTCCGGAAATTTGGACCACCTGGGGTTCTTTAACGTGCACCTAAACCTAAGTACACGGGTGTTTTCGCATTTCGCCTCCATCAAAATGCGGCCGCCGTGGCCGGGATTCGATCCCGCGACCTCGTGCTCAGCAGCCCAACACCACAGCCACTGAGCAACCACGGCGGGTAACAATACTCAGTTGCTGTCGCAGTACAACGCCGCCCCTCTCACTGCTGTCCCCACAGAGGCTTCCGCGCGACGGAGGACGGCGCGCTTTCCCCTTGCTTTCCTCCCTTGCTCGCGCGGGATCGAGCTGCGATTGTCGGCTCCCCTCGCAAGCTTTCACTAGCACATACAGCATACGGCACGCGGCGACGGCAAAAATGCGCTGGTAGTGTCCATATAATTGCTATCGCATTAAAATATTAATGTGTAAATGGTAATTGGGAACGAAAAACTTAACATCCTCCACGATACACATAACTATAGCAGAACACGCACCTAATTTTTTTTTCCGCACAGTATGTATCCCCTAGAGAAGTCCCACGCAATGACAGTTGTCGACTTCACAGCATGGACTAGGTCGACGTTGTCACGCGTGAGCGTATGGGATAGTAACCAGCAAAATATGTTGTGCCACAAACTTTCACATGCCAACGTGTGCCCTTCTAACCACTGAAGGTATCGCCCACACAAAGCGTAAACACGCACAGTGGACCGGAACAGAAAATAGTACGGAAATAAAAGAAATAAGCAGAACAATGGCGCAATGTACGCTTGTTTATTTTTTACGAGAGTGTTTGTTTTAGCGTTACTTCTGCTTCAACACTAGATGGTGTGCATTATTTAGCTATGCTGTCTTCACAGCTACATCGCCTTCTATAAACTCGCACCTATAAACTCTTTCAATTATTTTTGCTTTGTCCTGTAATTCCAGAGCAACCCCGTGAAACAAGTGCTCCAGGCACCGCTGCACAATGACCGTTCTTATGGTGGAAAGTTGTCTGCGGTCACATCCTATGTAAACCGATCCAGGCTCCAATTTCGCAAACCACCCAAAATCACAGCACCTGCCGTACTGCCGCTAGAGCCGCCAAACAGACGTAAGCCCGAGGCTAGCGTGGCCGAAAGAATCACTACTCCGAGGAAGTGGCTGAAAGAGTTAGGAATACACAGTCCACAAAACGAAAACACTTACGTGTTGCGACGGAAATACCTGCAAACCCTAAAAGTACCTTCAAAAAAAGTAACCTCCGCACAGCGCAAGAGACTTCACCTCCAAATTTCATCTAACGGGAGTGCTCCTGCGATACTACCTGACATGAACATCGCGAAGCAACCAAGCGATGAGGAGGGACCCAACTTAGTCCTTCGACAAAGGAAACGGCATCGTGCACATCGCCACCTCCGTTGTCGCAGCAGCCCCGCAGCGCAAACGGGAGAAGCTGGGAACTTTGTGGGTGGCGGTCTCATGTGGTTCCCAGCTGCATCATGCGTGGCTTCTGGCTTGGATTGGAACTCGGTGCACAGCACCGCCTGCTTGCACCAGCAGATCGCATTCGTGCATCGGTACAAGGTGAGAAGCCACTCGCTTACTTGCACCTGTAGTGTCGAGGACACGTCCGGGCTCTGAGGTACCGCTTTGGCAGGCTCACTTTGTAGAACCTCCAATTTTTTACCAATACATCGGTTCTATCTCAAATTATTACTTGAAGAAAGCCTCTTTCATCCGAAGCACTTATGTGAATACCGAGAAAACCCGATTAGAGGAGGCGCAGATGAATCTTGTTTGTGTAGAAATGGCCGTATTCTTCAGATTAAATGTTTTGGCGATCGCAAATGTAATGCCAGCATGTATTTCGTGAACACGCATTGAAGCAGAAGCGCATACTACAACGCGCCACACGCAAACCTTGAGGTCACCCTAATTTAAAAGGACGCCATGATATATTTACCATGTACGAAGCTCTTTATTCTTTTGTCTTTATATGTTAAGCGTTCATGCCGTAATACTGCCAAAGGGTAAAACAATTCCAGATACTTGCACCAGCCCTTCCTTCTGTAAACGAGAGCTACGCGCCAGGATTTTGTGGTTCCTACGTTCCATGGAGCCATGTCACGCCTCATCATGTCACCGAGTAAGCTGTTACAATTGCTTCTGTTGCCCTAAATGTTGATATGAAAGTGTTCAGTGCCTGCAACTTCCTAAAAAGCCCGTGTACAGTTATTCCTTAACTCTTCTGTTGTTCCTTTAGCGTAAACATAAAGCAAGTGATCAAATAACATCTGCACCGAAGATACGTAGTTGGTGGTAACTATGTAGAAAAAAATGACATTTATGAAAGCAAATGTCTCTATGAAAACACGTTTGTATACATACTTGGCCAGTTACAGAAAGAGTTTTTATCTCTCTTATAAGTGCACTGTTTGTCAATAAGTTCCGAAGGAATTTATCGTGCGCGCTTTCAACAGGAAACTGCTTTCTTCAGGATTAACAATTTACGAATACATACTATCAATTTCATGTGTGCCAAAGTGCATGCATATTCTTATAACCAACAGCTGAATCTTCCTTAAATTCTTCGATTATGTTTGATTCCCTGCAGCTTACTGTATGATGGCAACATCGTCTCAGGTCTTTCGCTGCACAGTTTCGGCTTCATTAATCCGGTGAGTCTCACTTCGTTTGTGATTGGAAAATCCTGTTACCAATTCTTCATCGATACGCCCACAATAGGCGTCAAAATTCTTGCAGATGCATTGGGTTGCTTCAATTTCAAATGATTGCCATTAGGAAAAGATAACGCAAAGATTAGCAGCAACAAAGACAGAGAGAGAGAGATGGGTTGATAGATAAAAAGCAAGCCTGCTGACCACACTGTAGCTGTCTAGCGCGTGGCTCACACCGTAACATTGGTCAGCAGTGGAGAAGGAATGGAAAGAAGACAGAGATAGGAATGAAGAGACTTCCCGGAGCTGATAGCTCTGCTAGCATAAGATGCTCTGTGAAAACTATCATAAGAAACCAACACTGACACTAAGGACAACATAGGGGAAATTACTTGTGCTTAATAAATGAAACAAAGAAACGATAAATTAATGGAAATGAAAGTGGATGAAAAAAGATTTTACCGCAGGTGGGGAACGATCCCACAACCTTCGCATTTCGCGTGCGGTGCTCTGCCAGTTGAGCTACCACGGCGCCGTTTCTCCATCCACTTTCTTGGGTATTTATGCTTCCTAGTAAAGCCCTGGGAGTGTTAGCCAGCGCCACCACTCACAAACTATGACGGTGGGTGTATAACATCCTTTCTGCCACAGGCGTCACGATTACGGGATCTTTCTGGGCGAGAGCAACCGGTCAATTAACCCACACTTGCTACCTGAAGGCAGCAATGTTGCCGGATTCGAGACACTCGTTATGTAATGAACGAGAAGAAAGGGGGTTAACCGTGGGGCCCGATTGGTATTACTCATATCATAAGAAGCCAACAAACACTGACACCAAGCACGACATAGGGGAATTACTTGTGCTTAATAAATAAAACAAAGAAACGATAAATTATTGGAAATGAAAGAGGATGAAAAAAGGGTGCCGCGGTAGCTCAACTGGTAGAGCATCGCACGCGAAATGAGAAGGTTGTGGGATCGTTCCCCACCTGCGGCAAGTTGTTTTTTCATCTACTTTCATTTCCTATAATTTATCGTTTCTTTATTTCATTTATTAGCTCAAGTAATTTCCCCTATGTTGTCCTCGGTGTCAGTGTTTGTTGGCTTCTTATGATATGACTAATAAAAAACGGGACCCTCGATTAACCCCGTTTCTTCCCAACTGTGAAAACTAGACACACCTAGTAGAAATGTGGAAAGCAACAGGCAAGTGCCGCTGCGCCTGCTTCCTTGCGGTCTGCGTATCCGGCTATACCTAGCCAACATTGGGGACACCGTCAATCTTGAAGAGTCCATGAGCCTGGCTGGGGCACGATGGGCCTAATGTACGCGGGCAGGTCCATGCGACCAGAGGAGGCATACCACTCTGTCGACTGAAAGACCAAGTTGAGATATTCCCTATATACCACATACGAAACAAAACGTGTTGTTACCGAATTCGGTATGTAAATAAAACCATATGGGTGGTGGTATATAAATAAAGCCACAATTAAATAATACATAAAGATTGTATACATGGAATTACTTATTGAAACGCACACACGTCGCACCGAAAGCCGAATTCTAGGCCTACCTTGACCCCCCCAAAAAAGCTAATTCCGAATTCGGACGTATCTTGAGGGGTTTCTAACTCGACAAGGGGTAGACGCATACAAACGGGACCGGTACCAAACGATTTGTCTTGACGAGATATATCGGAAAAGATGGCTAGATTAAACTAATCACATGAGCGTAATTTCTGTGGCAGATGGCGCTAGGCGTCATTGGCGTCACATCATTGGTTTCAACATTGGTTGAAATCTGGGCGAAAACACTCGTGTACTTAGCTCTAGGTGCACGTTAAAGATCCCCAGGTGGTAGAAATTTCCGGACTCCTCCTCTACGGCGTGCCTCATAATCAGAAAGTGATTTTGGCACGTAAAACTCCATACCTTTTTTTTTGCAATATGTACAAGTGACATGTTTGTGAGCTTGTTTATCATATGGGAAAATAAACGTACAAACTCGTATTTCCTTTGGTGTACCTCACTTTAATCTCATTCATATCGATTATAGTAAACGAAGCACCTAAATACGCTCGTACTTCAACGTCTTGCAGACGGTGGCGGCAATTTTTTGTATGAGCACCAACACCGTATATATCTTTTATTCCGTGTCTCCTCCAACACCGTATAACTGCCATAGATCATCTATTGTAAATTTACGTGAAGAATTCTGGTGACGCGTGAAACGGCCATAACGCATCTTACATATCATAGCGCACGTCTGATTCGTGTAATTGTGCGATAAGAAGACGCTGTTTTCGCTGGTGTCGTTTTGAAGTTGAAGGGATGCGCAAGATTTTCCGTTGCACTGCGAGCAATGCATCTCTCACCGCTGTCGCCTTTATCGCGTGGGCAGCAGCCACGCTTACATAAGAAATTTCGAACAGCATAATTCGCGGATACCTGAAAAGAATATTTGCCATTGCATCCGATCAGATGCTATTTCTATACCCACACTTTTGAAGCTCCACACCAAGAACGAACTGCCAAATGTGTCTTCTAATGTTAGCGCATTCGTTAGCGCGTACGCTTCTGAGATTCATCCAACGAACTGACTTACCTGATATCCGACTTGAACCCGTCAGGCAACGGCCACATGTCACGTCAATGATTCCAGAGGAACGTATGCTAAGCCGCTGAGATATTATGGCGACCAGCCTTGTCGTTATTGTAGTTATCTTCATCGTTCGGGTGCGAAGTATCGTTCATTAGTTTAGTCACAATCACGCGAAATGACAAATGAAAATCAAACCTCTTGGTTCCCCCTCTTCGTCCCGCTTCATCATGACCTTAGATTCTTGATGGCGGCTGTCTCCTAGTAAATCGACTGGGCCTGTATGATGGGGCCGGTGGAATCGCTTGCTTCTTGGTTACTTGCCCTTAAATGTTTGCCCGGAGCCGAAACGTTACACTTTCAGTGCACAATTTCTAATGAGCCGTTTATACATATAAAGAGGCGAGTCAACCGCGTTTGATATCGATGACAAGAAATTCTTGGGTGCTTTAATATTCTGAACCGCTCCACATTTTTAGATTGCAGTACCTGCAGGATCGGCACTTTATTGTGTGTGTTGAGAAAAGCCATACTTCCAGTTCCGGATTTAGGCAGGCGCGGTTTCAACTAGCACATAGACGTTTCATTTAGGTCTTTCATACAAAATGCGCGATGGCAGTTGGAAAGTTGCGACCGGATACCCAAATCACGAACCCCTAATTAATTGTCTTCAAAAGAAAGCTCTCTGAAATATACCACCATTCAGGTGGTATATTTCAGGGATATACCATTCAGGGATAACGCCACTGACTAAGTGGCTGCATCGCTACCGGAAACTTTACACGAGCAGCTGGAGTACAAGTAATTTCAACTCAACATCGAAAACGCAAGTTCTTTGAACATTCTTGATGTGCAGGGAGGCTACACATTTGAGGTGCTTCCTCACACGGAGCGGATCATCCTTGTGGGAGTGCCATTTCACCGCAGGGCTCTCAGCCTATGCAACCTGAAGCCCACGACATTGAGCCTGCTGTTCACTGGGACGGGTTTACGAGATGGGCATCAAGGCATGCACCGTTTTGGTCAGGTAAGCTGCATTTTGACGAGGCCTGTTTTAGACATTATCTCATCTAACGCTTGTGGAAACCCGAGCCCATATCTAGTTAGAGCGCTCATTCTTTAGGATTTACTGCAAGCGAACCACATCACTGCGATGACAACTATATGGACAGTCCAAGCGCATTTCCGCCGTCACCATTGGCGTCGCTGTCATGTTCTATTGAAGTCCAAGTTCGATAACAGCGTGGCCGCGCGCAGTATGCTGTAGGTAGGAGTGAAAGCGTGCGGGAGTGAGCCGAGGATGGTGGCTTGATCCCGCGCGCGCAAGGGCGCAATCAGGGAGGAGGCACGTCGTCTTCCACCGTGCGCAAGGCACCGGTGAGGGAGGGGGGTTTGAACTCCAACGGTGGCTCTGTATAACGCAGCTGAGCGCACCCGCGCGGGCCTTATCTTGAAAGCGATCTACGATGACTAGTCAGCCGCGCAGGCCCTATCATTAAAGTGATCTGCGATGAGTACAGAGTCTAGCCTGCGATGAGTACAGAGTCTAGGTGCACCGAGGACTCATAGCTTCCTGTGCGCTGCGTTCTCGCTGCTTTGTTGTCGTTGAAGCGAGATACAGCATGAAACTCAGTTTGCTCGCTGCTGCTGCCGCTCTTCCACACTCCAGTGTTTCGACAGCGTGTGTACCTGCTCATCGAGTGAGTTGTGTTTATGTTTGCCTCTGTGCCCGTGACAGCATGCTTGTTAATTTAGTTAGCAAGCGAATGCTTACGTGTTCATACAGCCGACAAGACTACTATCCTTACTTCTTATAGCAGCCTACTAATGTGCTATCGCAATCCATGCACTGCCTTTCGGGCTAAATTTCGACTATTTTTGTGCATATTGTAGTACGAAGCCACGGGACATATATTTGAACTTAAACAGTGGACCAAGGCTATATAAAAAGTACCAAATACATATACATGCGTGAATGCTTATATCATGGTGGTAGTATTAAAAAACCGTCGAATCACGTTTTGTTATTCCCCCTACGCCACGAGGGTCCCATTCGAGTCCCGAACAGCTGAAGTGAGAGTGGAAAGGGGGGGGGGGGTGAGGGAACAACATTCACGACAATCTTGATATCTCATGACAAGGTGCACTCATGCAAAAATCTACTAAAAAGGTCTTTATTTCACTTTGGTCACCGAAAATTATTTCAATGTATGGTACTATTACAAGGCCTGATTACGATTCCATGATAGACTGTGTAAGCGCCACTGAATGGGGACGTAGAAAGAAACAGATACACAGAGACAGCACTACGGATTCATGGATTCAAACCAGCTTGCCCACCAACGTGTTTTAAACAACTGATTACGATTTTTCCTTCTCAAGCTAATATAGCGAAAATAGTTCTTAATGCGTTAGCATTATTTGGGCACTTCACGCACATGATAAGCACGCAGTGTGGCACAACACTGGGTAGTTAGTAATCAAACGGGTAGCGCATCGGGCTGTTGTGCTGAGGTAACAGGGTTGACGCACTTGGGTCACTGAGTATGTGGTAACGTGAACATACGTGCCGCTCTTCAACGACCCTCTTCCACGCCAACATGGGTCACTTAATCGCGGGACTGGGTAGACACCGCTATTCGACAAAACTCTTCGACGCCAACTTGGAGTACTGGGTATGTGCCAATCGGTCTGCGCTTGTCCCCAATGAACCTTTTTGATTTCAACTTGGGTCCCTGGGTATGTGACGGTAGGTATTTGTCACTCTAAAATGAAGGTCTTTGACGCCAACTGGGGTTACTAAGTATGTGCCACTAAGAATTTGCCACTCTTCAATGACGAAAAATATCTCTTAAACTTATGCGATGCTGAGTGGAAGGAAACAAACCCAGATCACAAGGGTTCCTCAAGGACAGCAACCTGGCGCGTTAGCATTAGCACGCTGCACCACAAATGCACTGGGCATGTGCCACTCTTAATGATCCTCTCACCAGCTTTGGTCACTGAGTATGTGAGATCAGTCTGTGGCCAAGCAAGGGAACAATTCTAAGGGATTGCAGGCAGCGTCACGCCACGCTTCTCATCTCGAAGGCCACGCGAGGCCTTCCTGGCAGTGCCACTAGATGGCGCAGCGTGTCCAGAAAGAAGCGCGAGAGGACTCCGATTGCTGTATGACGCGTTCATGAGTGTTCATACGCACCGGCCTGCCATGCATTTCGGAGGCCATGCGTGGGCTTCGCGGCGGCACCTCTAGATTGCTTGTGTATGTTACGGAAGCGCAAAGAGGAGTCCCGCTGCAGCACATGCTTCATACATAACTAGTTTACATGTTCGCAATATATTGTGTCCACGTCGCTATACTAATTCAAGGCTAACGCACTAACATCGACAGTCACCGTAAGGTGGTTCTGTAAGATGGCTCTGTCGTAATTTTTTGTAATCTCATTCGGGTGGCCTTGTATCTTCTGCGTACCAGCTAGAAGCTGAATGCGCGTGAGCCATCTATGACACATCTGTGAGCATGGCTCCCGCTCTTACGTCCTCCCTCTACAGGCTTGACCAAGGAGGTTAAAGAAAAACTAAAGGAGTGGAATGTCCCGTAGCTTCGTACCAGGAAAGGTGAAGCCAATGCTTGCCCCTCCTTTCCCCTGAAATAGAGCCTTATCGGGTGATCTCCGCTTCCAGATTTAGGAGTTTGGCTCTGCTTTTGTAATGGTAGACTAATTACAAAATAAAAGCTGGTTGTTTCCAACGAAAATAATAACTGCTTCTGAGTCTAGAATATGGTCTTCTCAGTACAGTAAGCCAGGATATTCAGATTTCACACTTAAACCAGTAATACAGAGATAGACGTAGATAAGTATCTGTCTGGTAAAATAAGCCGTGATTATCCAAGTAGGTTGATTAACTCGTGGGAAGTGTGCGAAAAGCGCGTCTTCACCATTTGTTATCATTTATGTAGAGTTTTATCGTGTCCTCCAGTGCGGCTTCACCTTCGGGACATCGTTTTCGCTCCAGCAGTTTTTCTTTCACCTCCTTGGGCTCGACGTTGTTTCACTTCCTAGCTGCCAGAACACTAGACAATTCACGAAACAAGGCAATGCCAAAGACTTACTTAGCGTTCCCATGTTTTCTATGCAGATTTGCAGTACGCTCGAGGACTACGCAAAGATGAACCCAAACAACCTCTACTGGGGCTTCCCCACTGTGCCTGTGAGGACAATGTCTGTAGCCGTCCGTGTACCCGAAAGGAGTACAGATACTACTATCACACCCGTCTTGCCCATAGCCTCTGAGTCGGCCGAGGCGTTCACTCAGAGAGTGTTCATGGAACCATTGGCTTTGTATCCAGACGCGCCCGTCGATTACAGCGAGGCGCACACTGATTTTCTTGAGCCCGTCGTGTTCCTCACTAATTCCATCGAGCATGACGACGACGCTATTGACGAAAACGTCGTTCCGCCGATATCTGTCGAAGAAGTCGCGGCGCCTGTTGTCGAAGGTGCCGCTCAAGCCGTGGACGTAGTTGCCGAGAATGACGGCTTCCACAACATGATTGAGACGCAGAACAGCGTCGAAGTTGTCCATCCCATCTTTGATAATGAACAGAATGACGTGACTGTTGGAAATGAGCTGGCGGTGGACGGGCTGTCTGCCAACGTGCCTACCGAGGACGTTTACGACGGCGTAGAAGCCAAAGCCGATTACATCGGCTATGATGCAGGACTCGATTTAGATGACGTAGATCCCGCGTACTATCAAGACGTTGCTGAACCCGTAGTACACGTGACAGAACAGATGCTATCATTTCCCACCCCATCACTGTAGTTACATGACAGTGAATTCCGAATGGGTGTCCCGGACGGAGTTACATTCCCGCTGATGGGCTCCGACATGGCCGCGTAGTTTGTAAAAAAAGTGAAAGCTTTTTATAAGTTCTATGACGACCGCTGTTATACGTCCACATCTATATATCGCTAGAATATTGATTCCATGTATTGCCCACGTGCACCTCTTGTGCTTTGGTAATTAACAAGAAAATCGGATTCCGGCCTGCACCTTGGTAGACCATGCTTATGTGATAAGTGCAAGTTTCAGCTAACGAGTTAAGGAAAAGCCATGTTGCCTGTCTGACCTGCCTCTATTACTGTAAATTTCAGGTACCGACGTTCATAACTACTACAAACAAGCCCAAAAATATTTCTGAAAGTAGAGAAATAAACATAGCATGCTTTGTCAAGAATTCTGGTTCTGTGTCTTTGTGATACAACTTTCGATCATTAGCCGCATATTGCATATCGTAAGACGAGCCTTACGAAAACTTACAAAGACGACGGATAGCGTAAGAGTTGTATTGTTGATGAGAAAAGTGTGTTGCTAGTAAAAAAAACTCGAACATGAATTAGTACTCGTGCACAGCAAGTCGAATCTCAGACAATAGACTTACTAAACGCCGGCTACTTGCAACCGCTGACGGTTACCACGTCCAATTCACGCAGAAATGAAACACATTAAAAATAAGATTTTCTACAATGTATTGAAATTGTCATTTGAAAATATCCGAAATTATCATTTGCTACGCATTATTAAACCAAAAGTGCCGAATAAAACAACGGACGAAGGAAGGCGACACGGGACAACCACGTAGGCGCACTAACAACTGAGTGTTTTATCTCTTGACAGAGGAATAAATAGCTGCTGCCAAGAACCAAAACAACAAGTATCCTGTTTTCGTTGTGCGATGTAGATGACGGCAATGCTTTGTCTTCTTTTTCTTGTTTTTTTTTCTTTTTTTCTCCCACACTGCGCTGGTGCGGCGCGCGGTGAAATCGCGTGTCCTTCCTTCGTTCTGAGCCGTACTGTCGTTCGTTTTCATTTTAGTTCACTTTACGGACATTGGCCAGCCCATAGAGAGAGAGAGAGAGAGACGAAACTTTAATTTCCACTGGTGTGGGCTGCAAGCCTGGGCCAGGCACGGCCCCACTGCGCTTAGAGGCCCGCTAGTCCATGTCGCTGCAGCACATCTGCAGCACACGTGGGGGTGGTCTTCTGCCGGTGCGGGTCCGTCACGCGCAGGGTGGCCTCCCATTCCTCCCCTGTGGAGAACACGCCCCGCCCCCTATCTACTATCCTGCATCCACCCGGGTGCCTTCACCACAACTTGCCGCTTGTGCTCCCAACCCACCGCTACCCTAACACACATCCTTATGGAGTGCCCGGCTGATGTTCCCCCGCCGGGCTCGGAGACAGCCCAAATATCCCCCCTACGAGACCACGCTGCGGGGCTGTCTTTTTTTGTACGCCCCCTACAAGACCACGCATACGGCTCATTCATACAGGTCCGTCAGGTAAACAGCCTTGCTGCAAAAAAAAAAAAAGGAAAACACGGAGATACATTGGTTTTATAGTGCACCAAAAACATACGGGAGCGTTACACGATATATTAATTAACGTGCTTATAATTTCCTCATTTTATTTCTAACACAGAACAATATTAACGAGCACGAACAAACGCAGACGTTCTGCACGGCCAGCAAGAGTTTGCAGACGCCACCCTTTCCATTACCAAACTCAAAATAAAGGCAACGTCAGCAATCACTCAAAGCAACAACAACAACAAAAAAACAAATGGACATCGTTATCAAAAAACAACGGAGGCAAAGTCAAATGCTACAGAAATAAATATTCGAACCTCGAGGGCATTTCCGAAATCACGTCGTGCGAAAAGAATAGAGTAACCTGATTACATCATCTCATGAAACGAGGCGCTGACGTCAAAAGTGTGCCCTAATTGCTCCTAAACAAACGCCGAAGACTTATGCGACCTTGCAGGTATCACAGCCCGATTTCCAGCGAAGCTATACTTTTCCAGCATTAGCATAGGAATTTCAACTGACTGTAATTATAAACCAAACATTTTAAAACGTTGCCCGCACATGACTGCTCACATAGAGCGCTTTTCTCGTGTGTTCTCATGTGTTCTACCTTTAAAGGAGTAAGGAGAATATGAAAACCTGAAATAAAAGAATAGAAAAGTTCCGAAAGAATCGAGAAAAAAAACAGCCTTGAAAGAAAAAACAACAGCAAATGTGGTTCGCGGCGCATTTATGAAAGATTTCTGATATCCATTACATCGCTTTTGTCCTGGTAAAGGAAGAAGGTGTTTCGTCGAGTTTCCCAGAACAATCAACGAAAAACATTGCAAACGTGTGAAAGATTGTTTAGCTGATTACATGCCCGATGCTTGCATCACCTGCAACTTTGACGCAAAACGGCTGCCTAATGTAAAAATATTTTTGGGGGAACCCGAGGGAGATCGTCATCCTCCCTAAAACATTAACTCACATTCAACATATCTAGTAAACCGAGCATCTCACATGGACCATAAGAACACGCAGCTGACTCTAGCTGATTAATTTTATTAGCCGGCAGCAAAATAAGATGCGTACCACTGTGCCAACACATGGTATTGACTAGTCGGCATCGGTCTTGTTGACAAATGGTATTTCAACGTCACTGTCTTCTGCAACTGCAGTGTTTTCACCCGAAAGTGTATCATTGGCTGAGAACATCGTTGTGCCAGCGTCGGTAACATAAAATTTGCGTTGAACATCGGAGACCTCCCACTGAGGCGCAGTTCCAGTCCTTGTCCTGTGATGCTCGGAAGATTTATTGAGCACGCTAGGTCGTCGCAAGGTGATAAGAGTCCACGCTGCAATCAACACAATGATGAAAACGATCAGCACACCGAGGAAAGCCATCTGCAGTGACGTCACGTCCGAATCAGGCGGGCCTTCGGGAGGACTTACGTAGTTCTCGACCATGTACGCTGTCTGAGAGCTGGCGTCCTGCCCGGATGAAGCCTGCTGCGGGGCCTCCGGCTGCTGAGTCGTCGGGTCCCACAGCGATGGGCCCAGCATCTTTCCCCGCATCGGGAAGCGCCGGTGACGGAAGTAGCTCAGTCGCTGGTCGTTGAGGGTCTTGGCGTTGCCGCCTACCCCGTGCGACTGGAATGTCTCTTGCACCAAGGGCTTCTCGTCTAGGGGCTTCATCTCATCTGCTGGTTCCAGGTCGGCGTTCTCGGTCACCAAGCTTCTTTCCTTGCCTTTTTGAGCCATCGACTTTGGCTGTTCTACGGGCGGCACGCGCTGCGGTCCCTTGGGCTTTGGTGGCCTTGTATCAGCGGCGGGAACGTTAACGGCCGGCTTTGCCAGCTGTTGTGCCGTCAGTGGTAGTTGCTTGGGCCGAGGTGTCGAGGCAGCAACTTCAGGGAGAGCGGCCGCAGCTTTGAACTTATTCACTTCTAGCGTCGCTTTTGCTCCTGTGGGATCCGGTTCCATCGGGCCAGCTTCTGAAGGTCGACGAGGCTGACCACCCTGGACGATCTCCTTCGCTTTTTGTGTGGCCATTCTCGGTGAGCTTTGGTGGGAATAGCCTACTGTCTTACTGGCACCGCAAACAGCTAGTGCACCTGCAGGAACAGCAGAACGGATGCCGGAAACGGGCCAACTTGCTTTTCTTCGTCCTTCTCCTCTTCTTCTTTCGCCTGCTCCAGTGGATGAGGGTCCATACAGAATACTGTATGGACATGTGTAAACGCATTACCGTGAATTTCGAGAACTAATTCCTTGCCAACCATTTTATCACTTGTTACAACTAATTGGAATACAACAAGAAAATACATTGGTTAAAGAAGAGCGTTTTCAAAACAGGCATTTTTTGCAACATAAAAGCACAAGAGGGCGCTATCATTCTTAACACTGTACTGTATGCTATTACGCTCTAGGCGCATTTACACAAAGCACATTGCAAACTAGTAGCTGTAGTGGAATCATACGCGCACCGTCAATCATGACGCTGACTTGGGTGCGACTAGGCTGCTTATTTCAGTTGCATTGTGCCCAAGGTCTGCTAAACTACCGGAACCTGTTCCCTTTCCATTCCTCCACTGCTCGTGGCACAATAAATTAGGCAAAAGTATGCGTGAGATCTGTTCTGTTAGATGAAAAAAAGTGTTTAGAGCAATGGGTGTGCTGGGGGGGGGAGGGGGTATGAAAAGTGAAACAAGTGGAGTCAGAGAGAAAAAAATTATTTCCATCTGCTGCTTTATGTAAATGTATACCAGTATCTACGTCACGGAGTATTACGCCAATATTTCTAGCACCATGCCTTAGCTTTCTCAATCACGGCTGACGACCTTGAGTGGGGATGCAAGAACCATCTAAAGAGTAGGAGTGGTATCATGATTTGGAGAGACAGATTTTATTCGAGGAGACACATATAGGCTGGTCTGAGCCACACGCTACTCCGTATCGAGGAAAAGAAAGAGGAAGAGAGGTTAGTGAGAGAATAATATATTTTAAAGCGACGCTTTTCTTTTTTTGCCTCACCCCGGCCTTTCACG
This sequence comes from Dermacentor albipictus, assembly GCF_038994185.2. NCBI lineage: Eukaryota > Metazoa > Arthropoda > Arachnida > Ixodida > Ixodidae > Dermacentor > Dermacentor albipictus. Next base: position 389,829,953 of record NC_091821.1, read on the forward strand.
TTGGCGGGGTAAGTATCAAGCGGGGACGCTCGAGTTTTTAAACCACGAAATTTTTACAGAGAACGCTTGAAGCGGTTGATGCGCCACTTTTTCTTTGGAAGTGCCCTGCCACAGAAAACATGTTCGAGAAGGCACCTTCCTCCAGGAGCAATATCACCTACTGACACGGTCAGCCTCCGGCCGTGGATTTGTGGCCCCCTTTTTAGTTCTCTTCTTTCCTATGTCGTGGATTCCGGCCTGCATTCCCTAATATAGGAGATGCGGGACCGATCTGGGCCCGGAGGCCATTTGTCTACTTCTGCAATAAACCGGCTGAAGTACTTGATGTTTAAAATAAAGACGTTTCTACCACCAGCGACAAAACATTACCACTGAGCGCTTCTCTGTTCCTCCTAGTCAAGGAATAAATCACGATTTAAAACCTACACGTATAAGGGCAGGTGATGTTACCCTCTAAAGCTCACAGAGATCTCACTGAAATAATGCACTCGATGTTGTTATTGTTGCCTGAAAACATACCTTGGTTTAGTTTGATGCCAATGGGTACGACTCAACCCACTACGCGGGTTGGCAACGAATCCGGCAGAAGTAGGTAAAAATGCGAAAACCTAAATAGAAGTAATATCACAGGGCGTCATGGCCAATCCAACTAGGCGAAAGGCACCTTAGAGAAGTCGTTTTCATTGCACGTCTAATCCACGACATTCGATGCTCCGCAGTTCCGCAAGAAATACTCCGCAGTTCTCAGTTCACCGAAATAACACATTTAGTAGAAGAAGCCAAAAAAGACCTGTAGTAAAGCTTTTACCTTAGTATTGGGCCAACGCATTCTCGTAAACGAAACATCAAATTCTCTTGCTAAATACAATATGTTGTGCCGAGGGAGTCTCAAATGCTCAAAATTGAACTTCTTCAATGCACACGGCTTGGATATTCCTTTAGGAGATAATTTTTTTTATCTTGCAGCAGTGATGTACGCCGAAGGTCGTAAGAGCCTCAGCACCGAGCCTTGAAGCCTGTAAGGATGAGACATACAAATACCCAGACAAAAAAAAATATTTTGTATTTAAATCTGCAAAACAGATGAAGAATAAGCATTATCAACTCAAAGAAAAATATTTGTGGAATTTTTTTCAGCAATAGGGAGAAAACCCCAGGCATGTAACTGGAAATCGGCTTCACGCCAAGCCGCCTAAGGCTTCATTTGGAATTTATACAGGAATCCCTCATCATATCTGAGCTATAGGTGTACATTCCATTTGTTTTACGTCACGTGTGTGACACCAGTGCCGCTGGAGATAGATAAATAGATGAACTTTATTAAAAGTATAATCAGAAAAACCGCTAATGGTCGGGGCCCCTAGTCCGGGGCTCCGCTGGCTCTTGTCATCTTCTCAGCTCTCTGTAACGGCTTGAGCTGGTCGTCGAGGGCCGAGCTGAACAGCAGTGCCTCCCATTGCTCCCTCGTGGTGTTCGTGTCGGGGTGTTCCATGTTGTGTAGTGTGCACTCCCACGTAATTTGATAAAGGGTTGGTATGGCCCCACAACACGGGCATTCATCCCTGTAGGCTGGGGTGTATGCGACGTAATATGTTTAGGTTCGTTTAAGTGCCTGTCTGGAGCCTACGCCAGGCAGTGGCATGTCTTTAGATTTTGATGGGGTGGTGGATATTGCAAGCGACGCCCTCTTTCTCCTCTGACAGTACTTTTAAAAGAAAGCGAGCCGCATGCCAAACTTCTTCGTCCCGTGTTTCTGCTCGAAACCAACAAATGATGCTTGCTGCCTATCTTTCCGTGTGGGCCGAAGACATTTAGCTAGAAATTTCGTACTCATTCGACAAGGAAGAATTTTCTGGTCTGTTGCCTGCAGGCAACACTGGTCTATAAATTGCTCAAAGGTGCCACCGCTTCGTACTCACGAAACGGCCAGATCGGTTTTCTTGGTCTTCACTTCACAAAGGGCGGTGCCTCCGGACGCTCCACTTTATATAGCAGCGATTTTCGATCGTCAAAGGAGTGGAAGTGCACGCCACCTTCCTGCGTAGTCAAACAAAATAACTATGGAGGCACCTAAGCAATGCTTACGATTAACAAATGTGCGAGAATTACTTGTATCTGAGTCAAGAAGCTGATTTAAGCGTTACGTCGAAATTCTGCCGACTATAGCGCGGCTGCGTTGAACGTGCATCCTGTTTGAAGCTCCTACGACGAGCACGGACGTGCCGCAGCGTAGAACCGAAGGCAGATTCCTGCACACGAAATCTGCCGCGTCCGTCTGAGGCAGATTTGGCGCCACGTATGCGCACGCTATATACTACGATTTCCCTGTCGACGAACTGCACAGCGCACATTGCTTGCGATGCCACACCGATCTGGCCCAACCGACCACCAAGCGGCGTACGTGCGTCGATTTGACATTATCAAAGAATGTGTTTGCAGTTGCGTGCATGCCGACCAGTGTATACCATAGCGACCACAAAGCCACTGCGGCCATCGTTACTAAGTGACAATGAGTGGTGCCAATAAAGTCTTTCGCACATGTTTTCTTACCAGAATGTTTACAGCTCGGCTGGTCATCCACCTTCACCCCCCCCCCCCCCCCAACCAGGACGGAATGGCCTTGAATAGTTTTCTAATGCTCGTCCCTGTGGCTAAACGTTCTAGTGTTGACGTATATAGTGCTTGTGGATTGGGAACCTCTGCCGTGCCGTGCAGTGACCAGCTGCAGTGACCTCGGGCTATCGTGTGTGCTCGATGGTTTTTACTGAAGGCTTCGTGTCCTGGCGTCCAGATTATCGTGGGGCGAGGTATTACGTCGAGGCGCTTGAGAATATCGCGTGCTTCTCTACGGAGACGGCTGCTAACTTAGGCTCTACATGCCTCGACAATCTAAGATGACGTGGAATTTCTCATCCTGTCGCGAAATCGACAGGGTACACCAAAATTCGACGGATTTCTTGCCAATCTCCCAAAGTGGTTGTGTGCCAAAGCTTTTGTACGTAAAAAAGACGAGGAGGTTGCTTTTTTGTTTCATTCATATCATTTTCTGCTTGAAATTCATATAAATATTTTTAGATATATATCTCGCCGATCCCCCGCTATGGATGTAAGGTACATAAACCTAGTAGCGAAGCTGCCATAGGAGCCTATGCTTTCAAAACATGTCAGTTCATCTGCGGTTCATGGAGTTTAGCGCAATCTGCGCGAGGACGAAAGACTTCCGGCGGAAGAAAAAATAATGGACGCCATATCCATAAACAACAAAAGTGACGTCATTTTGATGTCAAAGGCGCGAAATTTGTTTTGGCAGCCTGCCACTACAGCTGTATTACCCGCCATTCGACTTGATGGGAATCCGGAGCTTTCAGCGCGGAAAGCGATGCAGTAAATTGCCTGTCGTACGGGTGTCGAAATCGTACTCCTACACAGAAGATACTTTCTTTGGCGGACGAAAGCGTTTGCTGCCGAGTGCTGGACCCATCGTCGGACGCCAAGACCGTCGGCCAGGCCAGCCGCACGAAAACAGCTGAAATAAACAATTATCTGGAGGTCGTAACTCACAACTTCTCACTGAAAGTTGAAGAAACGATGAAACCGCCGATGCCATCAAATTGAGACAAACGTCCACACGAAAAATAACACAGCATGTGAGGGGGGCGTATTGTAAGAGGTGAGCTATACGAGCGCGCCTTTCTGCACACTTCAAGAGATGCATTGCATTGCAGGTGATAGCGACGATGGGCGCTGGAAAAAGGTATTTATTGTTAATGATAAAATAAAATAGAGTTGACTTTACTTTATTTGTCACGTATATATAAAATTTATTAGTAATTGTATTTTCGTTGAATGAATCAAACTGTCTCGCTTTAATTAAAAACGCTTTAGTTTTCCTTTCGCGATGTTTGTTCCCTCCAAGCATGTCGCACTTCAATCACTGCTTCCATAACCCCTCCTGCTGATGTCCGTTACAATTGTTCTGAACCACATTTCGCCCGAATCTTCGCGGCCTATTTGGATCGACCTTGGTGGTTGTGTACCATGACTCCGACATGTTAAGAAGACGAAGAAGATATGGACAAGACACAAAAAGCACGGATCAAGGACTCAAGCCCAAGCATCTACGTCACGCCGCCAACAAATGTTGTGGCTGAGACGCAGAAGCAACCGTTATCCTCACAGCGTGAAGCGCGGAGTGCAGCACCGACAAGCAAGAAGAGCAGCGGTGGTATTGAAGCCGTGCCCCGTCCCGTATGTGATCCTCCAAAGCTCGGGAGCCAGGATACTCTGGTGCCCGCACAGGCTGCAGGAGTGAGTTCTTTTTTTGTATGTGTTCTTCATACTTTAGCCTCATTCACATTTCAGCAACTAATTTCATGGTAACTTAATTCGTCTGACACGATGACGAAAGCCACGTCTTAAATGTCTGCCGAAATTTCAGAAACATCATTGCGCCTCGTGAAGGCATTTGCTTTTTTTCGAGCACTCCAGAAAATGCTTGCTGCTACTCAAGTTGATTTGCCTGTACGCCAGCTGCGCCACATTGCGTCATAAGTAAGCCATGGTACTGCAACGAATTTTAGTGTATGTAGAAGACATGGGCATCTCCTCAGTGGTGGCCCAATGTTCTGCACGGAAATTCTGAGCGCAAAATTCGGCAGATTCACGTAAGACTGCTTACGTGTGGGGATGCGAAAGCATTATACCATTATTAGACCTCGGCACACCATGGACGCGCTCATGTTTGCACTCATGACGTGCCGTCACGTCTTCCCCATTGACTGCGTCATCATGTGCCCAGTGACGCATGCGCTAGGCACCGCTTTAGTCAGCCCTAAACGTGGGGCCATCATCTACATCTACTTAGGGCAGGTAGTGACCGCGGATCCGGATCATGAGACTGAAATTAAGAATGGGCTGGGGTGCGTTTGGCAGGCATTTCCAGATCATGAACAGCAGGTTGCCATTATTCCTCAAGAGAAAAGTGTATAACAGCTGTGGCTTACCAATACTCACGTACGGGGCACAAACCTGGAGGCTTACGAAAAGGGTTCTGCTTAAATTGAGGACGACGCAATGCGCTATGGAACGAAGAATTATGGGTGTAACGTTAAGGGATAAGAAAAGAGTAGATTGGGTGAGAGAACAAACGTGAGGAAATGACATCTTAGTTGAAATCAAGAAAAAGAAATGCGCATGGGCAGGACATGTAATGAGAAGGGGGTATAACCGGCAGTCATTAAGGGTTACGGACTGGGTTCCAAGGGAAGGGAAGCGTAGGAAGGGGCGGCAGAAAGTTAGCTCGGCGGATGAGATTAAGAAGTTTGCAGGGACAACATGGCCACAATTAGTACATGACCGGGGTAGTTGGAGAAGTATGGGAGAGGCCTTTGCCCTGCAGTGAGCGTAACCAGGCTAATGATGATGATTATGGTCATGATGATGACGACGACAACGATGATGATGATGATGATGATTATGATGATGATGATGATGATGCGTGGAGCCGTCGTGGCGTCAGGAAAGCCTACTCCTCTCGCACCCTGGAGGCCCGAATTCGATACCCGCCCAGACTGAAATTTCCGACGTATTCTTTTCAAAGCCATTAATTTACCTTTTTTACAATAACCTCCCTCCGAAATGCGAGGTCAATTCGAGAATTTTTGACATGTGTTTACGCCTTGCGCCGTCGGCCATGTTTAGTACCATCTTTCGGCCACGCCGATTAGGACGGGTTTACGCCAATATGGACATATGTATGCTTTCGCATTAATAAGCTCTGTTAGGACGGGCTTCACGAGCACTAGTATATTGACAAAAGGCAAAATAAATACTCTGAGGCTTGCAATTGCGGGAGCGTCAGTAACTGCTCGAGCGAAAAAGGCGCAAGACGGAAAATAAATGGTTACAGCACACTATAAAGGTTTTGTCAGTCAGCATTCCTTCCATGTTATTGTATCTGTTTCGTTCTCCTTATACCCTCTGCTCACATAAAGCCCGGAAAGATATACCTCACAAATCAAAAGTAGTTGACACTCGCATGTCCAATTGTATATGTCGCACAGAAAAGTCTTCGTGATAAATTCAATTCAACTTTACCTTTGCCTGATTACAAGGAGGGAGCGGTTACATGGACGCTACTGCAGTTAGCAGCTTGGCGTAGGCGGTCGCTCCCTGCTTCTGGCAGCAATGAACAGCTCGAACAAAAAATACCTAGAACAAGGTCCTTATTTATTTTCTAAGTTGTCTAAAGTATAATCTTTTTAAACTGAGAGCGCGAGCTCGGTAGAATTACCTTTTGTGAATCCATATTGAATCGAATTAATAATATGGCGCTCAATAAAAGATGAAAGGCGCTTAAGAATTATCTTTTCAAATCCTTTCGAAAAAGTAGGCAAAATAGGTGCAGGGCAGTAATTTGATAGTCCATTGTTATCGCCTTTCTTTTCAATATTGAACTTACCTTGACGTGCTGCTTATTTTGTGGAAACACCCCTGTCCATAAACATATATTGAATATATGCATTAAACAATGAGCAAGTTCATGTATGGCGAAATTTACTGGCTTAATCTGTATTCCGAAGTCATACAGAGCTTTGCTGTATTTTAGAATGCTGAAAGTGGCAAGAACCTCACTTTCAGGTACGAGATGCACAAAAATAATTTCGTTGTTACAAAGCTTGAGGTCGATAAGTATGGCTGCCTGATGAAGAATGCGCAACAGAAAAAAAAATTGTTAAAGACGTCTGATGGTTCAGTTTACACGCCATTTACCACCATGTTAGTGATCTCTAACTGATTTAGTCCAGAAAATTGAATTGAACGTATTCACTCTAGGCCCCGAATTCTGCTTAGACGAAGTGAATTGTGCGCAATAATAGTGGTTTCTTCGCTACGCCCATAACTTTCGTAAGTTGATTTCTATATGTTTTGAAAATGTTAGCCTAGTGGGACGTCTGGTCTGCAGAAGAAAAGCTTTTTAAAAATGTATATTCCGTTTTTTTTAAAATTCCGCTAAATAGATCAGGAGTGATCCATGGTTAGCAAGCTTTTCTTCATCGCTTGTGTGTTTTACACGGAAAAGAAGCATTGCAAACAGCGAGAAATTTTTTCGTAAACTTATCATACGTGACTTCAGGATTTATTTCGCTGAGTACGTCACTCCAGTCCCTATCAGCTAGTCGATCTAGGAAATTAGAAAAGGTAGCATGGTTGACTGATATGGTTGACTGCTCTATAGGTACGTCGTTATGACTTTTTTTTCAGCAGTGAAGTTCTGCTGTATGGGTAAGAAAACTGGCAAGTGGTCGCGGATAGGAAGGCTTATAACAGCCGATTTTAAGCGGTGTGAGTCAACGTTTCTAATTAGTAAGGATTTGAATTGCTGAACACTATGCTCTCTTTTGAAATGTTCCGTTTCATTTCCTTTCTTTCGCAGCCTTCTCCGAAGCCAAATCCGCAGCCACAGCCGTTCATGGTCGTGAGGCCAGCCGGCGGCTCCGCTGTGGCGGACACTTCACCAGATAGCTCAGGATCGGCGCGCGGCTCAGACATCGCCACTTTCTTCTGCACGCTCGTCTATCTCTTTGTGATGCTGGTCGCCGTGTTTGTCCTCGTTTACCACCTGTTGAGCAACAGCCGACACCAGGCTGGGCTATCAGATTCGACCACGTCGTCGTTGTCCACGCGCGGCCGTGCCGACATCGAGCTGCCCACGACGTTCACGGTGATCGCGACAAAGTCGTCGCCTCGTGGGAGGCACGTTCATCGGGTAAATCACTCCATGAAATTTGACGACTACGCCGGACGCCGGAAGCACGCGACCACTGCCACACCGTGGCCAACTGCCACGCAGAATGATAGTGCGCCTGGAGAGGAAGACCAGACAACAGCCATCGCGCGTGACCACCCGGTCGGCCGACAACGCCGGCTCTATGGCATCATATCTACGATCGCTGGAACGCCCTCCGAGGGAAATTACGAACTCAAGTCCCTCTTTCGGACCTCGAACCACCACACCTGAACTGCGTTGTATTTTGGGGGAAAGTTATTGTAGGAATAAAGTTTACATAGAAGTAACTTCAGGGTACGCGCTGCTCCATTCACTGGGTGTCACATGTATAAAGTGACGCAAATGATAAATGGCGGGCAATGAGATGAATTCGTAAAAAAAAAGCCGTCTATGAAACTACCTGCGTCATCACTTAATTGTCCGTTTCCATTTCGCACTCTTTTGAAACCGAGAATGGGGGCTGACTGTGGGGTCCCTGCGAGCTGCTTTCTAAATCGTCAGTTCCGGTTATGCGAGGTTCGAGCCGCCACACGTGATGCTACTCTTGCAAGAACGCATAACTCTGTGCTTGCGGTATTTCCAGTGTTCCGCCGCAACACGCCATTCAGGGTTGTTATAGAGCCCAATCTCCAGTGCCTGTAGGCGGCCGTCATATTATTTATTATGATGAGGATAATAACGCGGCCGCTGCCTGGAGACTGCGGTAACGACGAGGGCGACAACGGGTTGCAGCAGGTTTGCTGTGGTCAGTTTCCTACGGTGGCGGGTTCAGAAGGCGCTGCAAACTTCTCGTCTTCTGTGGAGGCCGGTTAGTGTGTCTTCTCCAATGTGATCACATTTCACATGACAGAATTATATCGCGGAGATATTTTGGCGAGGGTATCCTGCAGCATCGTCTTCTTCCCTGCAGCAACAGCGTCGTGCATGTAGTTCGCCATACCACGATGGAGATGATTACAATAAACTAATTTTGATATGTGTCCTATGGGTTTATTTAGCTATCGCCTACGTGTTTACATGAGTCTTAGCTATGAAGCGAACATCAACGACATGGTCTGTATAGACTGCATTCTCACTGACAACTAACACACTCAGTGTCCTAACCAATTAGTGGGTCAGTGCAGTGTGCACGACATTTGTGCACGAGTCAGGGCAGTGTGCACTACATTTTAAATCCCCAGTGCTCTTAGTTACAGTCGCTTTATTTGTTTTCCTGTCACATTCAATAGAGAACATTAAGTGATTTGCCTATCCATATATGGCATCGCTGAAGGGCGCACTAGCTTCGTGAGGAACAACCAAACACGTTTGTCATGTAGCTGAGTGTGAGCCCGCCGTGGTTGCTCAGTGGCTATGGTGTTGGGCTGCTGAGCACGAGGTCGCGGGATCGAATCCCGGCCACGGCGGCTGCATTTCGATGGGGGCGAAATGCGAAAACACCCATGTACTTAGATTCAGGTGGACGTCAAAGAACCCCAGGTGGTCGAAATTTCCGGAGTCCTCCACTGCGGCGCGCCTCATAATCAGAAAGTGGTTTTGGCACGTAAAACCCCATGACTTAATTTTTTTTTAGCTGAGTGTGAGCGTCGCAGAATTACAGCAGGTCAAGCACCCAGATGTCGCAGGAAAGAAAATAAAAGGGTCAAGCTAGGTATTGACGCGTGCCTAGCCATTTCTGTGCACGCGTACCTGAATGCGGCTCATTCATATGCGTCATAAACACAGGATGCGAAAACCGTCAAGTTCCGTGCAGTCTTGTTACACTTGCAGTAACGCAACAATCAGTGCGCAACTTACAAAGTCGACACGCGCCATGATCGCTTTCTGGTTAATCCTCTCTCGTAGGTAAACCCCGTTTTGGGGAAGGGTTTCTGTGACTCTGGTTCTGGATTCGTGGTCCGAAGTCGGGCGACCCTCGAAGGGTCCGTTGCCAACACCATCGGAGCGCCTAAAATGTGGTAGCTGGCGCTATACCGGGGCGCCGCACTATGAAGGCTAAGCCATTCGGAAAGGTTCGCAGCACTCCGCCCACGATGATACCATCTAGCCGGACATTGACCCCGATGCTGTGCCTTCGCTTCCGCATACATGACGCAATGACGGGGCACTCGGAGGGACAAGTCGGTGCCGTTCCCATTGAAGTGGTCGGACGCTGACTCTTTGTAGCAATTAGTGGAGCTCTGACGGTCGTTACCAGGCCCTGATGGTCGTTACTCCTTTCACAGAATGCCAGCAGTTCTATGACCATCGCGTCCAGTCGTAACAGGGTTGAACACCGTGTGCTTTTTACCCGTCGGGGTAGCTTAGTGGCTATGGTGTTGCGCTGCTAAGAACGAGGTTGCGGGATCAATGCCTGGCACGGCGGCCGCATTTCGATAGGGGCAAAATGAAAAAAAGAAAACGTGTACTTAGATTTAGGTGCACGTTAAAGAAACCCAGGTGGCCAAAATTAATCAGGAATGGCCCATTATTCAGGGTTGTGGCACATAAAAACCCGTTGTTTTTTTAACTGGTGGCTTCTCGTTCGAAAAGTCAATCAAGTCGATTTATAATAAGGACGTCGAAAGGCCATAAACGGCAGTGTTATTGTAGTCCCGCAGTCTATATAGAAAGGCAGGATACAAGTTGTCGCGTAGTAACAGGAACAGCACCAATAACCACAGAAGCAAATTTGCTGGGCAAGAAGTTCTTTTTTCTCTTCTTTTAAAAGCCACTATACAATGGTGATTCTTTGTGCAGCGAATACTCATCACTCAAACACAAGCTTCTCGTTTCTCCGTAAATATACCTCGCATGGCTGTCTCATGAGCAATTTCCTCTTTCGCTGGTTGCTGGTGTAGTGGCACAGTGCCGCTAGACGAATGAGTTTTGTACATCCCGCTTCCTATAATTTGCGGAAAAGAAACAACTTAGCAGGAGCAGTAAGAGCAGATCTAAATAGGTCGCAGTATCGCCCTAAAGACGTAGCATCGATCGAATGCGACATGAAATTTTTCCACCGCTATACGAAGTAAGGACAGTAATATTATCGCCCGTATACTCTTTTAAAAATTGGCTTACAACCTAAATTAACAAGCATGGTGTCACGCGCATGTAGGCAAACATGACCACATCTCACTCACTGACCGTGGCCACTCGCTTTAAAACGCTGGCATGAGGAAGAGCGGCAGTAGCAGCGAGGGAATTAACCTTCGTGCTGTCTCTTACATTAACGAGAACTAAGTGGCGAAAACACAGCACACACGAGGCTATCAACCCTCTGCTCGCCTAGACGCTCTACCCATCGCAGATCGCTTTCAAGGTATACGGCCCGCGTGGCCGGGCTCAGTCCCTCCCCCCTTAGTGGCTTGTGAGGGATGGAGGACGGCACGCTTCCTCCTTGCCTTTCGCCTTTGCGCCCGTCAGATTGAGCTGCCATTCTCGACACACCCTCGCATGCTTTCACTTGCACCCGCAGCAGACTGCGCGCTACCAGGGCGCTATCGATCTTGGAATTTATAGGGAACGTCACGACGACGACGGCGGCGGAAATTTGACTGGAGTGTCCTATAAATGCTATCGCAATAAAAACACTGCAACAAGCCAAATTGCATTGCATGTACAATAATTTTCGCCGTCTTCCGCAGTACCAGGCAAAAGGCGGTACCTGGTGTCGAGGGCAGCTGCGCGGCTGACATTCTCAATACGAGGATATAAAAATCCGGTCTACAACCGGTGCTGCGATTTTTTTTTTCTGATCCACTTGTATTATATGCTCTTCTAAGTGAAGCTGGCGCTTGTTTCCTGTGGGTATTGGTGATTTCAGTGTTCGGTTTTCAACAGCCGCACTAATTGTCTTACCACTACAGTGATTTGGCAAATCCGAAAGTTAAAAGGCAATTCTCCCGAAAATTTGCGGCAACTGCCGGTTCCGCAAATGGCATCCAGGTTCCCGTTTTGTGCTTTTCCCATTATCAAATTATCAACATAATATCTGTGCGACTATACCCCAGCTGTGCAGTGGTAAACTTTCACATTAACAAGAACATCAGCCACGATGCAAGGCAACACAGATTTATGGGCCGATGTTAACGTAGCGCTGAAACTAGACCGCGGCGTCCTGACTCGTAGTTCATAACGCGTATGGAAGGCACGCTTCAATTTGCTGCGGAATCTCTACCCCGATGGCGAAGCAAGGGAGAGCATTATGCTTCGCGTGGCACACGTTGACCCGAAACAACAAGCGACCAGGCAACGCGCAAACACGCTCTAAATCTATATTGTGAAAACCCGCTGCGGTAGCTGAGTAGCTTTGGCGCTACGCTGCTGAGAACGAGGTCGCGGGTTCCATCTTGGCCGCAGCGGCCGCACTTCGATGGCGGCGGAAGGCAAAAACACTCGTGTGCTGCCGTGGATTGGGTTCACGTTAATGTATCCCACGTGCACAAAACTAATCCGTTGTCCGCCACCACTGTGTTCCTCATCATCAGATCATGGTGTTGGCCCGTAACAATTCAAAATCTTATTTTAACTGTACTGCAGCATAGCAGTTGTGGCCCCCGCGCAAGAAGGAAAGAAGGTACTTCAAGTGGTAAGTGAATGTAAAGACCCTCGCTACATATTTTACAGAAAAGGCATCGATGAGAAAACTGCAAACTTAAAGTTGGTTGTTCGTCTCAAGACTACCTTTCTCCTTAAAACTACCTTTCTGTTTCGTATTCGCCGCTGCTACATTCTAGTGGTGAGCTCTCAAGTAACACACAAAATGCTACCACAAAAGAGCGAGGTGCGTCTTAATCTCGCTTCTTTGAGCCTTGTGTATTTCGCAGCATGGTTCGACCATACTAGGCCAACAACACAGAGACACTTTACTGATGAAATTTGATGTCCTCAACAGAACATCGACTACAACTTAGAATGCTAATCAGAGCGAAGAGTCGAGGTGGAGCGGCACTCCACTCACCTGACACTCTTGTATCGAGTTTCAGGTAAGCGGATGTTTTATGGGCTTAACACGCTACGCTTGAGCTTTTCGATATCTTTATACGCTATGCAAAACATTCCTACAGACCATTCAACCAATGCGCCGGACCCTATACTGCTTAAAGCGACTTTTTCTTTCAAACGCCTTGACGCTACGCGTCCAGTCCCAATTATCGTTGTGGGTTCTGTTCGAGTCACCCTCGCCGCTCGCCGGTAGGGAGGCGAGGTACCGAACGAAGCGTTGCTCTTCGTCGGGCGACGTGACGACGGGCTGTGACGCCATGGCTCCGTCTTCTAGACCACCCCCTCCCTCCACGTCGGCAGTACCAATGGTGACTAGGCCAGTCCCGCCACCATCCACACTATGGGCGTCGGGACCATGCGGAATTGCGCTAGTTATCTTGCCCCTTCTCGCAAAGCGCAGTGGTCCGGTGGCGAAGCCTTCTTGCTCGTACTCTGCGGTGGTCGTCAGCCGCTCCAGGGGCCTGCGCGTTCGCGGCAGCTCCTCTTCCTCGTCGTAGTCGATTGGTGTCATCTCCGAAGGCTCGGCGTACAGACTGCGGAAGAAATAGACTAGCACCGCGGCGATAGTTGCGACCACGACGATCATGTAGATGAATACGCAGGCAACGGTGCTGTCCACGCTGTCGGTACCGTCTTCGGCGTGGCCGCCCAGCACGCGGATGCCACCGGCCACAAGCTCCAAGGACGGAAGCCTGTCCTCAATGTCTTCTCCACCAGCAGCAGGCGCAGCTACCGCTAGAGGTGTAGAAATGGCGACGCCTTGCGCTGCCGCTACTGCTGGCCGCAGGCCACCAGCAGGCGCTCCTTGAGGAGAGAAAATATGCAGATGGTTAATAAAAATAAAACGCTACGAGATTCTGTTGCGTTCGACCGCAAACGAGATGTACTGAAATTAGGCCCCCGAATGTCTCGACACATGTGCTTCTCAGTGTGAGTGTGTTATATACAATGTGTTGTCACCGTATTGCGATGCGTAGAGACCCCTCATTCACTTGCACTGGCATTCCCTCTGCAAATGTTTGAGATTCAGCTAGATGAAATCTGGTGGGGCAAATGGCATGTCGCATCGCAACTGACCTTTCACTTTCGCAGAAAGTCGTCTAATGCTAGCAATGCCCTGCATTGCTTGCAACATACTCCACGAAGCGAGCTCACAGCAAAGTGGCACAACTATTGGACTCGCGGCACGTACGTCCTACTCCATTACAACATCCTACTATTCCGTTGCTTCAACAGAACTGCCACGATGGAAGTAATACAGAAAGCCTGAATGGGAACATAGTAGTCATGGTCCGGAACATTTCTGTAGATAATGGCTTTAGTTATACTCAGTGACATCCTGTGGTGACTGTGTGCCCCACCGACCGAAAGAAGGCATTACGCGAACACAAGTTTGAATTAGGAACACCGCCCAATGGCTATCGCTATTGCAGCTTGGTTGAGAAAGTCGGCTTTTGAGTTGGTCTTCCTTCATTTGGCTTGCCGAGACTACGGTTGCGTGACTTATGACCTGGCAAATACCAGCGTTTACAGCCCGATGGTCAAACAACTTTCCGCTTCACAGAATTTTAATCTTCGGACATTAATGGGCACGTTTTTGGTACCCGTAATGTCACAGGGAATGACTAAAACATCACAGATAAACTCACCCATTCTCTGAAGTGTAGGAGAAAGTGGGTCAACCTGCACGGCTATGTTACGCCCTGTGTCTGCCATTTCACGATGTTCCAGCGGGGCTGCTGCATGTGGCGGGTCCTGGAGCTGCCGTTGTTCATGCCTTTGCTTCTTGTTGGTGACTGGCGCGGCAGATGGTGAGCCCAGTCGTACATCCGCGAGGGCGTTCCTTTGGACGGTCGCGTATTGCTGCGCCTGCGCTGGTGAAAGCGGGCTACCGATGTGCGGTTCCTTAGGGCTGCTCGGCAGCTGCCATCCCACGGCGACTTTGCGATCCGCCATGTTGCTACGACTCTCAACTTCGTCTTCGTGTCCCAGAACGCTTGGAGAACGTTCGCATGTAGACACTGATTACGATGACGATTCGAATACCAAAACACCGAGGCTGATCCTTATGGCTGCCAGCCTTACGACGTAATATAACAATCATGACTTCGGGGCGCTGTTTATTTAGCAGCTCTACACTTATTCGGACAGCCAAAGGCATGCCAAGAAAAAAACCTGACAAACATGTCCTTGTTCCTCCTTCCCGTTAAGTCGCATATTGTTGCGCACTGTATGACAGGTATGGAACACAATATAACTTAAACGCATTTTAAAGCGATTAACTTATTATGATACCTCGAGCGTTTTCCGTTGTTTCAATGTGCATGTCTGTACCCGTTTTATTCCAACTTAGCTTATTGGCTAGCCGGTGCCGTCGGTCTGGATGTCTTTCTTGAGCACTTGCACTTGCTTGCCTTACTTTTGAGCGTATGTTCCGCGTAACCTCAGAATTAATGACTGCAGTGTTTTTCTAAGCAATTTGTTTTCGTGTAATAAAGAAGAAAAAATTGTATTCTGTGGTCTAATGGGTAGAGAATCAAGCTGTTGTGCGGAGGGAACCGCGTTCGAAACAAGCTATTCGACTAACTTGACTCACTGAGAATGTGCCACAGGCTATGCGCCGCTCTGCGATGAACCTCTTTCAAGCCAACTCGGGTCTAGCTATGCGCCACTGGGCATCTGACACTCCTCATAATATTCATCATAATAAGTATAACGTATAATACATATTACCAAGCTTGTACACACCCATCATTATGTAGATGATGGCTAATCACATTAACGTTGCCGATCTCCAAATTTGGGATGCACTGCCTTTTTTTCTTTTGTCTTATGTAAATGAGACAATTATAAATGTGTCGGCATCATGCGTTCTCGACATATTTGAACGACTTACATTTTGTGCTACTCAGCTTAGATGTCTGTTTGTTCCAGTAACCTCCCCTACCTGTTGAGTACGACTGGCCACTAAAGTTTTCGCGTCAAAACACAAAACACTGCATAGTGACACGCTAGTTTTATTCACTGCGTAATCGTGAGCTGAAACATTCAGTAACTAAATACCAGAATTCTGGCACAGCAAAAGACGATGGTCGAGAGAAGCAACGTAGGCAGGCGCACACTTCCCAAATTATTTACTTCTAGAACAACATAGATTGTATATGCAGGTGTACAGCAGGTGCGCAACAAGCACGATTAAAAAACGAGCTCCCACAAAGTTAAAGTCCTTCCTGTGGACTACAAGAGAAGGTTCACTTACCTGTTTTTTTTTTCTGTGCCACGATTCTGGTAATTAATGTAGCACCAACTAGCCCAGCAACATATTTTATTGAATTAAGCAACTACTACCAATATCTACAGTACTCTCATCGATGAAAGCGCAGACTACATTTCGTTCCTCTCCCACGTTATGGAGTCCACTCGTGGACGTCTCGAGAGTCGCTCACGTGCAGTTATCGCCTTGAGCCAGATGGTGAGACTTCGGCGCATTTTGTCGATGTTTGTTCACTCTCAAGGCCGGTATATTCCATCTTGAGACTGCACCGATTATTTCGCCTCAGAATGTGACGACTGACCATGACGAGGGCATGCGGGTCCGGTTTTTCACCACCCCGGTACCCCGTGGCTGTACCGGAGACCCTATAGTTGGTTCCAATGGGTGAGACGTCGAGGGCAATACTACCTTCTTCGTAATTGTTACCAAGTGAGCCGTACTCCTGTTACTTTTAGCTCTCTTGGCTGAGGCGCTGGTAGCAGGGAGTTGCGACAGCGACGATACCTTTAACTCCTCCGTCACCGCTACGTCCATCGTTGACGCCGCTCTCCTACGTTTCGTGAAAGCCGTCCACCACGTGATATCGTTGGCTGCAGAAGGACCAGACGAGGGCGATCTCTCGAGGGTCGCGGAAACAAGACGAGGACCCTCGGGCTGGCCTCCCAGGTAGTACCTTGAGTGAGGAGAACAGCGCAAAGTTGGGATAACACACGTCGATGGCAACAGAAAAACTGTGTAGTCGACTGACCTAGACAATTAAAATATCGACGCGCCAGCGCTAGAGGGAATCGCCGCTATTTGTCAAAAGTAGGATACCGCAGTATACTTACTTGATCGCTTGACCGCAGCTAAGCATAGCACATTAGAATGATAAACTAATGGGCTCGTTGCCTTCAAATGCTATCCATACTTACGGTCGCTACGAATACCATATTTTTTGCATTAATGGGCCAATACAGCCCTCGGTAGGCTAGAGCTTGAAATTCTCCATGGGCTCACCAAAAGAATTAAAGGCTGTGTCATAATTGCGCAATCAATACAAATGCTTTTTCCTGTACAATGATTAACCTTTACCCACTGTCGTTAGCTACCAGTATTATTTTAGGCATGAAACACTTTTACCTCCCGTTGACGGTGACCTTCAAGTAACCTTGAGCCAAAAGCCAGAGCCCTTATCCGAGCACTCAAACGAGAATATCCGGGAAAGTTGCGAGAACAAAACGATATCCTCCCACCCATTGTACAGGACTGAATTTCATACGCTAGTTACACCCGCTCAAATTACAAAAATATTCCTTCCGAATTCTTCTTAATGTTTGTTCACCATATCACTCAAGCTGTGACCTCTGGTACGCTGAAGTTTTATTTGTATTTTCTAATAGGCAGCATTTACAAGGCAATTATGGAAAATTGAATTTGCTGCACATCTACTGCGCTCGCCGAGCTGATGGGTGGTGCATAGAGTTTCATATTGTATTAAACTCTGTGCTGTGGTGTATCGCTGTAAGCGTCTGGTGTGCTGCTTTCACGGTGGATGCTTTGCTTTCATGGAGAAAGGAAAAAGGAGACAACTTAGGAGAGAGCATTACGTCACGCAGCCTGCTTTGGCAAGCGAACGCTTCGTGAAGCCAGCCCTGAGACGTTTGCTCACGCCTCCTGAATGCGTTTTTCTTCTTCTACCCGGGCAGTGTGCTCTGTCTCCCTGGCGTCTTTCGCTGCCTGTCGTGCCGCCTTCAGCCAGTTCTCTTCTTCTAGATGGGCATCGTCCACATGAACCAGTGCACAGTGTGGCGTAGTGCGTTGTGATGTGGTGGGGTGTGCCATTGCAAACATGCACTACACCCACTTTAAGATTGTGGCTAGTATCATCTCCAACAAATTTGCTCTGCCGGTTGCCATTTCATGCTTACATCTACTCTGGATTACGGGAGAGAGAGCAATTTTTTTTAACTGGGCGATAAGCCGTGAAGCTTATTCACATGCATTCATGGTCTTGTACGCGCTATAGGGCATCTCTCACCGGCTGCTTGCAGAACTACTGCCCGTGGTCTTCGACGCCGTGAAAACGCTGGCCTATATCAAGCAACATAAACATCTGAACATTTTTCAGATGGTAGTGCAGCTTTATTTACTGCCTGGAATGACAACACTTACTGTAGCTCCTTAACTTGGACCCCCTTTCGTCAAATACGTCGAGCACCTTATCGCAGGAAAGAGAATCAGCGTCGATCATGTTCGTAGACGTATTTCTCCCCCAATGCAGTCATACTGTCATAAGGCAGAAAAAAAGATGTTTTGATGGCTTTCTCAATGAACAAAGGAGCGGAAAAGAGGTCGCGCGGACAGTGAGGCTATCTTGGTTTATGTTTTCCTGTATGTCCGCTTGTAACCTGCAAACATGTGTAAATAGACATTTTCTCGCGACAACACTTAAAGGGACACTAAAGGCAAAGACTAAGTCGACGCGAACTGTTTAAATACCAACCCAGAAACATCCAAGCGCTTGTATCGTGCAAAGAAAAAAACTTAGTTTACGAGAAAATCTAAAGCGTCCGAATGCCTTTTTCTAAATTCAAATTTCCCGCCACACGTCATCACCACCCTTTGTCGCCTGCCGTCGGTGAGTAAAACGGCACCCGACAGACGGCGGCACCGAGCCAAGACAGAGCGGCGAATCCACCGCTGCAGCTGCTTTTTGGTCAAGTGGCGTGGACCGTTCGGGCATCCCGCGAAATCACATGGAAGTTGAATTCTCTGCTTCTTCCAGTTTGTGCAAGTTTCGCGAGCAAGGAAAACCGGCACAGCACTATGCGACCAGGAAAGTAACGCGAAAGCGTAGGCGGCGCAGAGTCGAGCGCAAACGAAACCGTTCGACCGCCCACGTCGTTGTCAACGGCACTTTCAATTAGTTTCTTTTTCTGAAGATGAAATAGAACTGGACAAGCAGCATTTTATTTTATCTTATAATTCAACACAAGGATGTTTTCTGCAATGATTAGTTGAGCAGTAGTGACACAATTTAACTAAGGAGCGCTTTCGTCATCGGGCTAGTGCTTGAATGTCCCGGGAGGTCCTGCGTTTACCTCAATTTTTCTATTATTAACCCCTTGTTCGCAATAATATTGACAGCTCAGAGATTCTCGAGCACTAATCTATCCCTTCAGCTTGACTTAGTATTTGCCTTTAGTGTCGCTTTAATGTAAAAAAAAAGAAAAACAGCAGCAGCGCAGTTTTAAGACAGATTTATTTCCCGATTACGGACAGCGCGTAAAACATCATCATCATAACTGCAATGACGATGTGTAGATTTTTATGGCGCAAGGGCCAGGTATGGCCAAAGAGCGTCAAGACGATATTTTGTAGAAAGTGAAATGAAAAGAAGGTTAGTGATGGGACGATAGACGAATTTTTCAAGTGCAAGTATGTAAGATGGCTGTAAAGGCTCCAAAATTCATTAGTTGCATCAAAATTCCTAAAAGGTACATTCAAGTAATAACTGCGGAGATGTTTGTGACATGTTTTATACTGTGATGTGTCTGTGATAGTAATAAAAAATCGATAAGGGGTTTAGGTCGCGTTTAGCTTTGGTGACATGTTCAAAGGACTTTCATAGAGCATCGCAGTCTCCACACATAGTTTACAGTCAAGTGATTGGATGGCGGTACTGTTTGTTACAAGTAACTATCGCAGCTACAGCTTCTAGGAAGCAGCGCGGCGATTTAGTTTCTTAGATGGATAATTGGTATGCGCCTACATCATATAAAAACGAAAAAAATAACGTGCCGTAGTGCTTAACAGCCGATTACTACTGAGGAAGTTTGAGGAGTGTAGGAGAAGGTTTCTTTAATATGGTGGAGAAAAGTGTTATGGCCTTAAATTTTCTCTTGCAGCTTGTGGCTGTATATAGGGTGTAGTTGTAGGTTTCATTGTCTTGGTCTCGCCGCCACTGTTCCCTCAGTTTCTTACGCAGGTAGGATTTGACGTCAACATATGGGATGCGGGAAATTCTACTAAAACGTTCAACAGCTGCCGCTTCAGCATTGCTACGGCCTCCATATCACCTTGTATGCCTCGATGGTCAGGTACCCATCAAATTATAATGTTTTACTTGGCTGCACATGCACCGTACAAGACAGAAAATAACTCATTTAGTATTACGCTCTTCGTTCTTCTGTGCGACTTAAGGGTCTTGACACTACTGAGAGAGCCTGTGAAAACGATCGCTTTATGGGGTTGTGATTGTGCAATATGCTTTAGAGCAAGTAATATGGCGTGCGCTTCGTAAAACTCGTCGAGCCGTTATCCCGGGTCCCTATCTATAGAAAGTGCTCCAAAGAGCAGTGTTCCTTGAGGCCAATGGTGCACAAAAAATGGCTGTAGCTTAGCTAAGGTTAAGCCCAGGATGCGAAGCATACTAGCCTTTATTTTAGTTGTTGAACCACTGTTTAGCCTGGTGAACTGCTGTTGCTTGGCTATATTTGGTTCGGCTAGACGAAGAAACAACTCATGCGTTACTCTGCTTCGCCTTCAAGAGTGGAACGCGACAGCGTTCCCGTCGACCCGCCAAGGGGTGTAAGACAATCGGCTACGGCGCAGCGACTACGCGCCCCGCATTGGACGCGGTGAGCGTCGAGCAACGCAGCGTTCGGCGCGGCAACAAAATGTGCGCCTGAGCAAGCGACGCACGCCTGAGCCTTAGAAACAGCTCGTTTCTAAGGCAACACCGCATTCACTAGAGGCGCTTTTGTACCGCTTTGAAGCATCGTACTCGTGGCTCAGTGGTAGCGTCTCCGTCTCACACTCCAGAGACCCTGCAGTTCGATTCCCACCCAGCCCATCTGGCAAGAGTTGAGCCAAAGCCACCTAGAAAATCAGTCTCTGTAGCACGCCGCAACCTTCACTTCTCATTCCAACGAGCAGCTCTGTCTCCAGGAGGCATCTCACCTCGTGAGTGTCTAGCAGAGGCAAGCGCAGCTGCTTATATGCCGCCGCGACGCCGCGAGCGACGGCGCCCCAGTTGGAGCCCCAGTTCTTCTCTGTTGTGACGTCACGGTGTCACGTGGTATTGAAGGCGACACCGCCGCGCCTGAGGAGCTGGGTTGAGCTCTCGTAATATGCTTCGCATAAAAACACGCAATACTATATATCACTTCTAGCACACTGATAAGCATCATAAGCGCATGACTGTGGATGCACAGAGTAATCGCAGTCGTGCACTTGAGGGCGTGCATCTAAATTGTCGCCCTGCTCCTTCCTCCAGCCCATTGCTGTTATGGACGTTTCGTTGCGGTTAATTTCACATTACGGCCCTCTCCGAGGCACGCCCCGGTATAGTACATTAGGCCTGCGCTTATTTATCTTACATTACGTAATACCACTGCTACATTGGCCAGCGTTCAAGCGCCCGCCATTCACGGAAGCTATCGGTGTGGTTTCAAGGCGCTCGCCGCAACGAGCCAATAGTGAACAGCTAGCGCGTACGTAAGCGTAGCTTTGTATACGAACCCACAAGTTTGAAGAAATATTTCATATATGCAATTTAGCGCAGCTTCGGTTCCTGGCTCGACATTTCATTTCATTTTCATTTCATTTTATTTCAGCATTCTTTTTTCACAGCAGAAAAAGAACGCTAGGGCAAGAACAAAAAGCTGCAAAACAGCAGCTTGACTAGGTCCTTGCCCCTTTTCTTGGCAACAGGCACAGATTCATACATGCATTCAGAGTACATATAATATGCATATACACACACTCATACCAGAAAACTTCCTGTTAGTTCGACAATGAGAAAGGGAAAAAAATTGTGTGTATGCTTTTCATAAAATCACGCATACGTGAGTATGGCACTCCGCAAGCACATCTGAAGTGTGTAGTACCTGCCCACGACAAGCAGCAGTCCACTTAACGCCACGAAGTAGAGCACGCACAGCAGGCAGGGATCCCATTGTTCAGAACGCCGCCAGAACCTGCCAGCAACGTGATAAGAGCTTCTTGAGTGGATACATATTTAGAACAGAACTGCGCGAGTGGTTCACCAGTAACGCCTGCAAAGATATGGATAAGCGATACGAATAAGAGACACGGACATGATGTACGCTAGAGGTTCTGGCATAGAGACCCACTGAAACAAGGGCAAGTACATTTATTTGCGGCTATCAGTTATACTTGTCGTAATCCTATTAAGCGCACTCCAGTATGAAGGTTGCTTCCAGCGATGTACAGTCTCACCTCTATAGTGTGCCAGCCGACTCCATCCTGCGGCTGCAAACTTCCTCACCTGATCATTTGCTCCTAACCGTGTCTGCCTAAGATTGCACTTTGGTTAGCTTGGGATCACTTTTGTTAATATTGTGAGTGTATCAAATGTAAAGCCAAAGAACTACTTCCGCGAACAGATGCAGTCATAGTTCTTCGGAGCTTATTATGTAAAACATGAGGCATAAGCGATACAATTAACAGAAAAAAGGTGCCGTCCTTCATATTAAACAGCTGATATCTTTAGACCTACATTGGCGCTAATTGACTCGTGCTTCTTTCGCTCGGCATTCGCGCTGTCTGTGGTGATTTGCGTATCCAGTCAAAGACGACAGCCGATACCTGTCGCCGTTGGTGCTGCTCTTCGCGCTGCCAGCGGTTCCGCCTCCGCTGCCACCTGACATGGCGCTTGATTCCGGCGTTCGTGGTTGGCCGTCGGCCGTTGGTCGAGGTGGTCGAGCTTCTGCTCTAGCTTCGGGAGGCTCTCGAGGCACCGCGGCTTGCCAAACCCGTTGGCCTGGCTGCTGAGCAGGTGGCTTCAATGTTGGAGGGCAACTGACCGGTGACGCTGGCATAATGCAGATTTTTGTGAGGCGGTACCGAAGCCTTGCTTGCTTGTTTGTTCCTCTCTTGTGGCGCTTACCCACTACGGCGGATTGGCCAAGAAGCCAGCGGCTAAAATTGAAATGTTAAAGGGAAGGTGAGTGAGTGAGTGAGTGAGTGAGTGAGTGAGTGAGTGAGTGAGTGAGTGAGTGAGTGAGTGAGTGAGTGAGTGAGTGAGTGAGTGAGTGAGTGAGTGAGTGAGTGAGTGAGTGAGTGAGTGAGTGAGTGAGTGAGTGAGTGAGTGAGTGAGTGAGTGAGTGAGTGAGTGAGTGAGTGAGTGAGTGAGTGAGTGAGTGAGTGAGTGAGTGAGTGAGTGAGTGAGTGAGTGAGTGAGTGAGTGAGTGAGTGAGTGAGTGAGTGAGTGAGTGAGTGAGTGAGTGAGTGAGTGAGTGAGTGAGTGAGTGAGTGAGTGAGTGAGTGAGTGAGTGAGTGAGTGAGTGAGTGAGTGAGTGAGTGAGTGAGTGAGTGAAAACCCTTATAGAGTCTTTCAATAGTTTCGCGGTTACGAGGTCTCAGGGGAGACAGAAAAACTTCAACGGAAGATTATATCGGGATGAAGTATAACGTTCATGTTAATCAAAAAATTGATTTACGTGGCAGATATAGAAATAAAAGGTTCTTGTAATTATGTATAAAGAGCCAATTTTGTATTATGTTTTTGGGTGGCATAAGAATAATTTCGAAGACACAATCAGGGATTTAATAACCTACACAGGTATTGCCTTAGAAAATTAACATGGTAGCCTTCTTGTATCACATATATAGTCGCAAATCGCCACGCAGATGTTCCTGTGGCTAAAGAACAATGAAGAAGCCCCGAAGGAGAGAATATATTGAGTAATTAAAAAATACCCAATATTCCGAAGGAAAATTCTAATTTATTCCTGCGATTTCTAAATTGACGGCATACTATAAGAAAGCGATCAGTGTTTTTGGGCTCCTGACAGTTGGACACACAGGGTACGGTGCCAGCCCAGACCGGTATAGGCAAAAATTTAATGGCAGGATGCGGCATTGTAACTTTGTTATGGAGATGTCTAATTTACGTGTACGACACCATTTATGGTCCCATAAAAAGGACAAATGGTTAAATTCTGGCATTCAGATTTTCAATTTTGCAGTATCTTGGATATGAGAAAATTTTCTAAACCCTGCACATTTGCATAAGCCGAAATGGGCATAACGGACCTAGCTGGTCCATCAAGAGACATCCGCGCAAGTGTATCGGTCATTTCATTTAAGAATATACCACGATGGCCTGAAACCCATACCAATCGCACCAGGCTTCAGCTTGAGGGGGTTAATGATGTAAATATATTGGCTACTGTAGTGTCCGAAGATGAAGTGAGTGATTTGCATACTGACAGTGAAGTAATCACTGTAACCGCTGTTGAATAATTTGATGGAAGTTTTCGAAGAGCTAAGATAACGGTTGATATAGTTCAGCCAGAAATATGGGTGTGACATCCAGAAGGCATAATGCATGTGACCAGCTTGAAGCTTCCGGGGAGAACGGATTTATTTGCGCGTAATGAAATTTTTAGTTGGTAACATAACATTGTCAAGCCCTTTCGGTACGTATACGACATTGCACAGCCAACAATTCTTCGCTGAGTATCCATTTGAGCTGCATTTTTAACCTTCCAGTTGCACGTCGCCGTCATGTACGACCAGCCACCGCGATCTAAGCAAGGGGAAGCGGGCCAATGCCAGACGCCGCACACCTTTCCGCCTCCAGTTATCTGCTTTCACTGCACTAGCTCATCCCCGCTGAACCCTCTCCACTTCTGCATGTTGCTCGCCTCTTGTCAGCCAATTGGATAAGAAAAAGCAGTCAAGGCAGGCAATGCTATTCGCTTCGAAAGCAAACAAAAAGTGAGCGCCTTAAACAAGGAAGGCGTTTGATTGGGCAGTTCAAATTGCGAGCTGTGGGTCACCGCTCGATACTTGCGTCGACAGTTACGTAACTCTGACGTCAGCATACTGCAATAGAAACAGAATGGAATGGTTTTACGTTACGGAGCCCCTGGTCTCCACGTTTGCTATTTCCGCGCCCTTAGATCCGCTTCTGGAGGTTGGGAAGCTTTTATTGTTGTTTTAATAAATGTTTCAACAAGAACACATTAAATACATTTTTATCACCCACTATACAGGGTGTCCCACATAACTTGAGCCAAGAATTTAAAAATTAAAGGCACGTCGGAAGCGAATGGAACCGAACGCATGCTATTCGCAATAGCCTTTAGTAACTCAGACACTTTTTTTGCTGTCCCCATAACTCACTAATTAATTAGGTTTATTTACCGTACTTTTTAGTTATTCGCAGAGGACCCCAAGTATGATACGCAGATTTGTAGAGCACCTTCAGAAACCACCGATAGAGTTGTTTCCTTTACGATACGTCTCACGTAGTCCATTTTTCCGGGTTGCAAGGAAAACCCGCGAAATATGCAAAAAGCCACGTGACGGAGCGCTTGCGCAGGGGTATCGTGTTGCTCTCAAGCGTACGTTTGGTGAACAAGGTCGGCTCTCGTCGGATGACGGTGAAAATCATGCTCCTGGCCGAGCGCTCACGATGAGATCAAGAACGCCCTGCCGCTTCCTCGTCGCCATTCCCGATGCAGCCGACCTTGTTCACCGAACGCACGCTTGAGTGCAGCACGATACCACTGTACAAGCGCTCCGTCACGTGACTTTTTTCATATCCCGCCGGCTTACTTTGCAACCCGCAAAAAAGGACTACGTGACACGTATCGTAAAGGAAACAACTCGATCAGTGGTTTCCGAAGGTGCTCTGGAGATCTGCGAATCATATACTTGGGATCACCAGCCAATAATTAGGAAGTTCGGTAATTAAACTTAATTAAATTGTGACTTATGGGGAAACAAAATAATTGAGTTACTATAGGCTATGGCAAATAGTATGCGCTCGGCTCAATTCACTTCCGACGCGCCTTTTATGTTTACATTCTTGGCTCAAGTTATCTGGAACACCCTGTGTGCTTTTCGCTATGATAGGATAGTGTGGATCTCTTGAAATTATAACACCACTCGCACTCATAGCTGTCATCCTACATTTCGCTTTTTCCGAGGCAGTTCTTTTACTTCCAGGTTACACAACGTGCTCTCCGTTTGAGTATCCATACCAGGACAGAGCCAAATGAACGTTTGCCGGGCCGTATATCATTACCTCTGTAATACAAAATGATTACCCTGTTAGTGTATCCCGATTTTTTCAATTCCCCTCTTCACCTACTCTGGAGATGACACATGTAGTATTGTGCCTCCACGTGGCACAGTACAGTACTACAAAACAAAGTAGTGTATAATATTGTCCTGCCGTATAAGAGGTAAGCAGGGGCTCTAAGAGACAACCAGATTATGGTGCATTGTAGTTTCACTATTTATTTCTACTTCGGTAAATAAAAAATAAAAAAGGACATGTTCATAATAACAGAGACTTTATGCGTATCCGCTATTCGGGCAAGCGGGTGCGGTTTGGGCGGATTGCCGGATGGTCCGGGGCGTAAATGTAAGCGGCCGGAGCATTGCAGCCGCCTGGTGTTCAACCAGACAAACACGGACCTAAAATTGCAACCTACTTTATCCTGCTTCGCTGCTGGTGCAAATTTTCGGCAGCAGCGTAATTGGGTTCACATTTACGCCTCTGCCGAAAATCTACGCCCTAGCTATATAAGAAGAATATAGTAGTAGTCTCTGTGTTTAGGTGGTTGATCTTTGCACCACCAGCTGGCGCCCCCAATCTGGCCGCTCACGTCTACGCCCCCGCTCATCCGGCCAACCACCCGCGCTTGCCGGAATACCGGATGCACTTAAATTCTATAATATCAATAATAACTGCGTTTAAAATTTCAGTTGCCGTTAATCTCAATCGTTTTCTTTACCTTACGTGTTGCTGTAACATTAATTTGTTTTCTTATTTCTTCTCGTTCATGCAAAGCTGACCACTCTATCACAAATTATTTCATTTAATTTATGATTCGTTTCTGTCCTATATTGATTTATATTTTTGTTATTACCACACCATTTTCAGTCTACCTCCCACAGCAGGTATGTGCCATTGTTGCAGCAATCATCGTCATCATAATCATAATCGTCATCAACACCAAGCACTATAGATAAACTAAATGCGCCTGCATGAAAAAATGGCTGTGGCTTAGGTAAGGTTAAGCCCAGGATGCGAAGCATACAAGCCTTTATTTTAGTTGTTGAACCACTGTTTAGCCTCGTGAACTGCTGTTGCTTGGCTATATTTGGTTCGGCTAGACGAAGAAACAACTCATGCATTACTGCTTCGCCTTCAAGAGTGGAACGCGACAGCGTTCCCGTTGACCCGCCAAGGGGTGTAAGACAATGGGCTACAGGGCAGCGACTACGCGCCCCGCATTGGACGCGGTGAGCGTCGAGCAAAGCAGCGTTCGGCGCGGCAACGAAATGTGCGCCTGAGCAAGACACGCACACCTTAGAAACAGCTCGTTTCTAAGGCAACACCGCATTCACTAGGGGCGCTTTTGTACCGCTTTGAAGCATCGTACTCGTGGCTCAGTGGTAGCGTCTCCGTCCCACACTCCGGAGACCCTGGTTCGATTCCCACCCAGCCCGTCTTGCAAGAGTTGAGCCAAAGCCACTTCTCCTCTGTCGTGACGTCACGGTGTCACGTGGTTTCATGGCGACACCGCCGCGCCTGAGGAGCTGGGTTGAGCTCTCGTAATATGCTTAGCATAAAAAGCCGCCGCTGCCACACGCTCTCATCGTTGTCGCCCTGAATGATGATGATGAAAAACGTTTATATGCTCTATTTTGCAGTGATTTTTGCGGCATCAGATGGAGTCTTCCATCTTCTCTCCAGGGTCGGTTCCCCTAGTCCAGGGCTCCGCTGAGGGTAGCTGCCCTGCGTGCACGCCTTACTAGTCCTTGTTGGACTTTCAGGGTGTCGCTGGATAGCATCCTCTCCCACTGTTCCGCACTCGGGTTTTTTATTATGGCTAGCTCTTCTGTTTTCTGGCAAGCCCATGTGGTATGATATAGGGTTGGTTTGTCTCCACACCAATGTGTGTGGTTCATAGCCACAGTGGGGTACTGCCATGATTCGGTCTGACTTTGCACTAACGCGCGGAAAGTGAAGACAAAGAAGAACAAGAATCATGGCCGACGACGGCGATTTCTCAGTTTGTCCGGAAGAAATTTATCCGCCCGAAGGAATCGCACCACCGTATCATCGCAAAGCTCCTCATGGCGACGAGCAGAGGGACCCGAAAGAGTTGCTCGCCGTGCAGCCACCTCCAAAGGTACGTGGGTCGCTGGTCCATGAGCCCTTGCACGGCGTCGCCCAGGAACTTGCACTAAAGCATGTGCCTCCTGCCCAGCAGCAATCTGGCGCACCACATGTGGCGCAAGCCAAGCCACTGACTAAATACGCGGCGTCTCACCACTACGACGAGGTCCACCATGCTCTACCTGACGTGACACAGGCACGACTCCAAGCGCTGGCCTCAACGTGGAAGCATGAGGAGCACGGAAGCACTCATAAAACAAAGGAGCCGCCAACAAGTGCTGCAACACAGGTCTCCTCGATAGCGCACAAGCCTGTACACCGACTACCAAGCGGCTGGAGCACTCCCGTCCAGCAAGCGTCGGCGGTTCCTGGAGGAGCTTCAGAGGCTGATCGGAATTCAGGTCAAGGGGCCCGTAGAACGTGGCTGCCAGCATCGTCGTCGTTGGGACGCCGCAGCTCCGTTTACAACTATCACGCTGACTCCGTCGAGGTTCATCAGGCGCCTCAGTCGCACCTTGATCGCAGACGGAGTTCATTCGGAAATATGGACGCGTGGGCCAATACTGATTTGCCAGCGCTGCAGGCGACGGCCGGCCTCGAACCAGCCGCCCAAGCCAAGAACGTCCGCAGCAGGAAGATCGACCACTACCTGGGTAGGGCTCCGAGGCCGGTTGTTAGCACCACCTCGAATGTGCTGACTACGTGCGCCTCGATGGCACAGGCGTGCGGCCTCGCTTTTATGGTGCTCGTGGTTGCCGCCCTCTGCGTCGCCGTATTTTACATGCTCGATTACAATCCTTATTCAACCTCCACCAGCTCCATCATTGAACCTCCAACAGAGAACTCGTATGGCTTACACCCCCCTACTATGCATTTTACGCACGCGACCGAGGCTTCCGCTACCCCGGAATCTGCCCTTGAGAATAAAGAGCTCGCCAATCCACAAACTACGATGCCTTACTCAACAGAAGTCACCGCAGGAGATGGAGACATGAACACAAGGTCGTTCGTCACTGCTGCCCCTCGTGCCGGCGCACCGATGATTATGTCATTCAGCATGTCAACCTCGGAAGCAGTCACAACGGCGCCACAAGGTTCGACAACACGGGAAGCACTTACACGGAACAAGACGTCCCAACAAAGAATGCAAGCCCTGAAACCAGGACTGGTAGTCGAGGACCTTCACCCGGTAGGAACCGTGGAATGATTTGACTGTTCGAATGTCATGCTCATTCATTCACTGAATGGGGAATAATAGCAAGGTGCCTTTTGTTTTCGTGGTCAACACGCGCGTATTGACGTGACCTTCGGCCAGTAAAAACAGTTTTCAAGGACATTATGTTTATGTTTTCACTACGGTGTTAAAACCTCGGTGACAGCACATTCCCAGAAACTGAACTACTAAGCATAATTTGCCGTGTTGCAATAGCATTAGTGTGCTCCTCGAGCAACGTTTGCGGCACAACGCTCACGTGCGACACAGTCGAAGTGTTTTCCGGTTTTATAAATAAATAACGGTATTTTATGAGCTGGAAAAGTGGATGCAGCTTGCTATATACGCATTAGCATGTTGTTCATTAAAGCTTACGCACCAAGTATAGTTGCTGTCAATACATGCTCACTGCTGTTCCTTTCGGAAACACATTTATCACTACCCCTTCGCGCTTCAGAGAGTTCTACCACCTGGTTTAGTGCTTCTCGTTGAATTTCTGACAGCGCATCCTGATTAAATGTGGCAACTCATTCTATTCACGAGCTTGCCGAGAATCTTTTGGCGCTTTCTTGTCGACGAGATGTAACGAATAAAGTGAGCCGATAAACTATTGCCACCTGGATTATGTTGCTTGAAAACTCAACGCCATGCGACCTTGCTCTCATTTAAATATACGTTGCAAGAAAGGTCACCTAAATATCCGATGCAGGAATTACTGTTTACCATGCTGCAAATTTCAAATCATCTTTCTTTCCCATTCGCTGCACGATGGGTGAACATGTCTTTGTAGGGCAATCAAAGTTTTCAGAATGAGGGGTACGTGCCTCATAATCATATTGTGGTTCTGGCACCTAAAACCGGTCCAGATGGCATTTCCAATAGGCTGTTGAAAAATTTGGACGATGATTCTATAAAATATTTAACACAGTATTTCAACTAACTCTGGAAAAGCGGTGATTATGCGAAGGAATGGAGAATTGCCAACGCAATTCTTATTCCCAAACCAGGCAAGCAACTCAATCTAGATAACTTAAGACCCATATCGTTAACATCATGTCTGGGCAAAACCATGGAGCATGTCATACTCAATAGACTGACGAAGTATGTAGAAAACAGAAATGTTCTTCCGCATAACCTGATCGGTTTTCGTCCTGGACTTTCGACTCAAGAAGCAATGCTTTTAATTAAACATCACCTTATTCTTACTAGCCCGCAACATACGAGAGCTCTCCTAGGCCTAGATGTAGAAAAGGCCTTTGATCGCATCAAGCACAGGGCCGTATTGGATATCCTCTCGGAGATGGGATTGTGCAAGCGATTGCACAATATAGTCAAAGCCTTTCTCGGTGGCCGTTCTGCTTGTCTCAGGTTAGGATAACTCCAATCAACAACCTCGAACTTGGCAATCGTGGGACACCACAAGAGTCTGTCCTATCTCCCAGGTTATTTAATTTGGCCATGTCAAAAGTGGCTCGAGGTCTCGCGCATATTGAGGGTATCCACTTTGCAATATATGCAGAATGTAACAATCTGGAGTGCCGAAGGTAATATGGGACAAACAGAGACCGAACTACAGGAAAGCATTTATGTAGTGGAAACAATACTTGAGGGTATGGGACTGAACTGCTCTGCTAAAAAATCGGAACTATTGATACTACGGAGCAGTAAGCGTGGGCGCAAGCCGAACGGATATATCACAGAGGAAGAACCCCGCATTGACATATGCGCCAAGAATGGAGAACCAATCAGGCAGGTGGAGACTATTAGAGTGCCAGGACTTCTCCTGCAAGCGAATGTATCTAACTGCAGGATGATACAACATATTTCTAACAAGTCAGAAGAAGTCATTAGGCTTCTGCGTAGTGTTACCAACAAGCATAAGGGGCTAGGAGAAGACAGTGCCGTAAGATTGGTACATGCATTCGCATTTTGCCACTTCTCGTACGTGGCAGGCATGCAACAATGGACACAGGCTGGTAAGAACAAGCTAAACGCTTTAATCAGACGACTTATAAAGACTGCACTAGGACTGCCCATCAGCAGGGCCAATGATAGCTTACTGTGCCTAGGGCTGCATAGCACACTAGAAGAGAGAGCTGAGGCTCAACAAGTGGCCCACCAGGAGGGACTAATGGGGACACAACCTGGGAGGGTGCTACTTGAAGAAATTGGCGTAGAAATTAACAACCACACCAACGAAGGAGAATTATTAACACAATTGCAAGTGGGACTACGAGAAATAATAAAGACGACCCCGTTTCCTAGGAAGATGCACCCGACACATAACCTCGAGAGATGGAAGGCAAGGGCGAAAGCACTCCTTCAAGACATAGATCAACATAGGCAGCAGGCGGTGTTCGTTGACGCTGCCTGGGTTAAAGAATGATGCGTATACCTCCGTTGTTGTAGACACTAAAGGTAACATACGGGATGCCATCACCCTTTATACCAAGGACCCAACAGTAGCAGAACAAGTATCAATCGCCTTAGCCATCCGGACTAATCGGTGGACACATATTTACAGCAACTCTTGAACAGCCATACGCAACTTTGCTAACGGATATGTGACACGGATAGCAACAAGATTACTAGAGAAGGTCAACAGTGAGAGGATTGAAATCCGCACATCTGGGGGTGGTGGACGGAGCTCGGAGAAACCTCAATGAGGTGGCAAATGAAGCAACACGAGGACTTTCTAGCCGTGCTCTTCAAGACCGAGCAACTTACACTTCACGCGAGGAACACAGAGATCAATTATTAACATATAACGAAATCACGAAGCACTATTATTTAAGCAGAAGGGAATACCCATTGCCGCATGGTAAGCTTTGCAGAGCCCGAGCGGTCACATTACGTTTGCTACAGACAAGAACATACCCAAGTCCAGATTTTATTAACAGGATCTATCCGGAAAGGGAAACTCAAACCAACTGTAATAAGTACAATGGCTATATTACTCTTGACCACATGCTTTGGCAGTGCCCCGCGGTCTTCACAGACTGTGACAAGGAACAAGAATGGTGGCGGCAGATGCTACACACTGAAACACTCTCTCCCATTACGGGCGGTCCAGAAGGCCCGCGATGTAGCTAAAAGGCTCAGCCTTAGAGTACCAACGTGGGAGCAGCCCGCATCAACCTAGGGTTGACCCTTCAGGACCCTATAAAGTTCTTCATACCATACCATATACCTAAAACCCCTGATTTTTTTTTTAAATGAGGGGCGCAATTCACACAGCTTTTTATTTGTGAGAACTGTCTGCGTCATTGGCCCACCACCCTAATTATAGTGATATGTTGACAGAGGTTGTTGGCTGCCGGCTATTCTCACTTGCCGCTGCAGCGCGCGAGCAGCTTTGCGAGCCCATATTTAGAGTACAAATGCTGAAAGGCGTTTTTTTTTCGTCTTTTACACTGACCGCACGCCTGCGCTAAGCATAAGAACGATTGGACAATGGATGTTTTTAGCCATTTTAGCATGTGAAGTATTTTGTGAGTGTGTGCAAATATTCATTCAATTTGCACCCTCAAAGTTACAATTTGCGCTATCAATAAAGCCAACACAGTGCTTCTTTTGAGGACAGCCGGGCTCCTATTCCACACACTGGCAACAATTGTAAAACAATTATTCAAGACCTAGCGACACAGCTGCACATATACATTCAGAGTTAAGCGCTGTCAAACGAGGAAATACTTTGCTATCAGAGAGTACTTGCAGTGCAGCATTTGCTAAGCACCCAAGGAAATGCGAGAAAAAGAATGTGTAAGAAACGTTCGCGACTCCATGAACGAGGAAGCGAATGAGGGTGGATAAGTGTTACGAAAGCTGAATTTGCCGAGAGTCACTGAAAACGTTTTAGGGTGCCGGCAAGTTGTCTCTACACGCCCATCCGGGTTTTCGTCACGTCTTACGTAAGATGGTCTCGTTCGAGCCTTCCACGTTGGCTTGCGAGCCTTGCACTTTGCACGCAAGGTGGCTCGTTGGACGGTGAGGACAAGGTCGGCAGTCTTATGGCGTGACCCACATCAACTAACGCGACACGCAGGCCCAGAAAAAGCTGCACGCGACGTGTTTGCACAACTGCTCTGTGGCGCTACAGTAGAGCTCGCTCCTGCTTCGAGTTGCAGTCGCGTCCGCTGGTCAAATACGACAAGAAAACACGCCGAACCATGTATACATCATTCCGCGACCTTCGAAGGCCAGCTTCCTTGAATGGTGCCTGTTTTTATTGAACGGGTACCGTATTTTTCGACTCTCCATCTGATTTTAAGATTATTCCGGGCTAACGCTGCGCTGATGATCAGCGCCGCTGATTAAGGAACTTGCGAATGCAGTCCATCTCGTCCTGATGCAGGCAGGTGCAGTTCTGCGCGTATGTTTAACGCCGGAGGGTTGTGAATAAAAAAAAACTGACAAGAAAAGTAGATGCGTGCTTACTAAAAAAGAAAAATGGTCGATGAGTCCACACTGCTGCTGTTGTGACCGGCGGGCAAAGCTAGGCGCTATTCTGCGACTCAAAGTATTCCTTTGTGCGGTCACTGCCGTCTGCTCACTGTTCCTTTCGTTTACCTTCTCAGGCATAAAACTACGGCGTTTCTTCGACGCCCGAGAGTTGGCTGGGATTATTTGACTGCACCGAGAGGCGTGCTTTGCGACAGTGCTGCATCGACGAAGCAAAGGTGAGAGAAGCCAGTCGCATGGTGACTATGAGCAAACATTATAAGTATCATAATTTTCTGCCTGAGAAAACCATACATTTACACTAATACCTTGATCTTTGTTCATGGTCGCTGATTTCGATGGTATAACAAAAATGCTACGCATAACGCAAAGATAAACTCCGATTTCAGTTCCGAATGTCTTGTGCCTACACTCTGGTTCTTTCCTGGAACATTATAGTAACATACGTCGTTACATGGCAAACAGTCTCTTAAAGTTGATTTCGCCTTGTGGCGCACGTCACATGCTTGCATTACGAAGCTGGCCGCAGGCAGGTTAGCAATAATTACACGAATAACACGTCTAGGTTGTTAAACATAGCCGCATTAATATAAAAGATGACGCAACCTAGCTATCATGCTCGTGAGGTATCCGAACAGGTTGTTTAGATTTCTTTGTCGAATCTAAAATTGATTTATGCAGGCCAGAGTATCTGCGAAAGCGTAAGGAGGCGGCGATGAAGGAATCGGTGCTCCTCGCCGCTCTTCTTCTTCTGGGCATCGTTGCGGGTGAGTACGGAAGAGAATCGGAATTTAAGCTAGTCTAGTGTCCCTTGTCTTTTGACCCATGGGTCAAAAGCAATAATGTGTTTGACGACCACCCTCGGGGCTGTATCAAGCAATGTTTTATGCTTGAAATCTAGAGTAATATTTTTGTAAACAGCGTTAGCACAGTGTAGAGCTAGCGACACGCAAATGTACCTACAGCCTAGTCCTTGTGCTTATAATGAAATGACGGTCATACATGTGCTGTGTCGCACACACGTCGAGCCAGCTAAGCGTACGCTGTTAGAAATATTTTTTGTGAAAAAGAATAACACCGAAATGTTTTGTAATTTTTGTTAGATATGTTTTCTCTTCTGTTTTCTGTTAGCTTCTTTTTCCGTGATTTTACCAAAATAATTTGTTTATGTGTTTTTCTGTAATTTTATAGAAGAAGAATTATGACAGCTTATTTCATGGAGGAAGTAACATTTACTCCCCTCATAACTGCAGCTTCCATTTAATAGGAAAGAGTACTAAATTGTAACAGATCGTACGTGCACAGATAAGCGCGCTACGTAGAGCATATGAGATGTAACCACAGGCAAGACACCTTGTGCCAGGACACCTGGAGCTATAGACGCCAAGATGCCCGGCACCACACAACACATGCAAGAATGCACTCTACGGTTTTATATAGCCATACCGTGAGACACGTGACTCGTTCCGATTGCTGCTGCACCTAATTTAGAAACTATTACCAATCGGCTCACTCATACGAGATCTGTCTGCCTACACTTACGTGGCTGACGAAGCTGCACACAAATGTTTATTGAGGATAACGCAGAGACGAAGAAAACTTATTTCGCTCACAGATGGATGAGTACTTTTTCCCTGGTTTTCAATACGGTAAGTATGGGGGACAATTCTGTTAAAATCGAGGGAAAATTCTGGGTTTGACCAGGAACAAAAAAGAAAGGCAAAATAATTTGTTTCTTCCAATGAGAGAAATTTTCTGCAGTAAAAAAAAAAATAGGAATTTTTCGCTTCTTTGTTATTTCGCCTTTATTTTTTAGAGTGCAGGTTATAACGAGCACGCAAGCTTCGCTGCGCATTCACGCGCCCCCCTCGTTGATGACGTCACCTGCAGATGGTAATGAAACTGACAATCGGGAACAAGCCGACCACATGGTTCTGCATATGTTGGCATGTTGGTGTCGTAAAAGAAGAGCACAAAGGCCGGAAAGAACTCGCCTCCACGTTGTAAAAATTATAATTTCGTCGGGCTATTTGGAGCATTATGCCGCGCAAAGCTATAAACATGAAGATATTATGCAAAAGGGGATACCCAATTCAGTGGCACGCTTGTTCTTTCTGAAATGTCTTGTGTTACCCTGCTCACAAGCGAACGCACATTGCCAAAACATTTTCTCTTCTGATGCCGAAGATTCTTGATGCGTATAATGCTGATAGTTTAGAGCAATCACGGAAGATAGCAGCAATCAGATGTTTTTTTTTTTTTTCGCGTGACCTCAATAATACACGGCGCAGGCTCCAAATGACGACGAAACCTGCGCAGAAAACAGGGTTTGCAACACACTCCACCTCAGCGCGTGCAAGAATGCTCTATTGTTATTTTTTTTACTTTAGTCTAAATGTATGCTCTCCGAAACAACTTGCAAATGTCCACAGTACATTTTAGAGCAAAATCCGCAACTGACACCCATACAAATGCATTATCCTGCTTCGGTTGCTGACAGAGCCTGGTTGCATTTTACCTTGACATCGATTTCGTGTACTTTGTTAATCTATTTTTGTTTAACGAATAGGGTATTGTGCAGTAGTAAATGTAGATAGTTATGTTTCTTTTTTTTGTGGAGCCATAAGTCCACTGAATGCAATGGCTAAAATAAGCGCATACATCATTTGACAGCGCAATGAACACAATGGCTAAGATAGATGGATATGTCATTCGTGAATGTGTTATAAAAGTCGGCGCGTTTGGTCAATGCATGTTTGCAGCTAGTAAATTTAAAACGTCACGCCTTAGAGTGGCTGCGCAAGAAAAAGACCACACAAAAGAGTAAATTTACAAAATGCATCCTTGACCTTTTCAGGCCACACAAGGCCAGACTACGCGCTGGTAATTTCATGTGGCACACAGGCCGTATTTATTCGTGTAAGGCCGGCACCCCAACATTGAAGTGGGAGAATTTCAAAGAAGAGAGGTTTCACTAAGCATCATGCGCATACTCGAGTGCTGGTTAATTCCCGCAAGCCACTACAACATGGCACTAGTACGCGTCCGAAAATTAGAAAAGTTCGTCGGCGGCGAGAGTTTGGATTATATTGCAGACCAGTATGAGCGCCGTTCAAGGCATCAGTGAATAAAACCATAAGCTTGACTCCTGTAAGGCCCAAAAACGGTAAATATCTCCAAAAATAGGTGCGGACTTTACACGAGTAAATACATATAACCTTCGGATATAAATATATATATATATATATATATATATATATATATATATATATATATATATATATATATATATATTTGCTGAGATACTAACTGACCCAGCAGTAGCCAGGATAGGCAAAGGTAGCTTCGCCCTAAAATACGCGCCGCAAACGGGGGTCCCTAGTTAACTTCTTGTGGGAAAGTAAGGGACGCACAGCCGACGTCGAGATACGCCACCGCTCGGATATAGGAATTCATCGACGATCACACAGCGCCGGCACCAGAAGACGATAGCGAGAACGTACAACTGTGCATTGTGAGTCGTCCATTTGGATTTCATTTCGGACCGATAGCAAAGGCTAAATTATGACTTTTCTGCCCCCTACGTTCCCCTTCCTATTAGAGCGCTCTGTACTCAATGATGACAATCAGTACTTATTCCTTAAGTGTCACACTTCTCTGGTAACTCGTGCCGCGCGTAAACTGTTCGTGCAGCCAGCGAGGCCATCGAGTGCGTCGACCCGCAGCCCCTCAAGGGTGACTGGGTGCCCAACGCCGAGAACAAGAAGCAGTGCGTGATCCTGGTCAAGGAGAAGTGCACGGGCATGCGCGACGTTCCCACGGACAAGTGGCGTCGCGGCAAGCAGGTGCGGACCAACTGCGACAGCATCCCGCGATGGACAGCCATCGGCTCCTTCATCAATAGCGACAAGTTCAATGGGCATGGCGCCATCTTCGAATCCTGTGACACGGACGGCATCTGGGTGAGCAGCATGACAGGGGTGACAACATAATTGCTTCGCACCTGTTAGTCTAAACCTAAAAGCTATGCGCTATGAAAGGCACCATATGTGTTTAATGGCCTGATATAATTTAGACAATAGTTGTGTTATCTTAATCGTCCAGCACATGGTTAGTCCGCCGGCGCGTTTACAGCCCTCATCGAAATGCTGCTGCCATGACGGGCATGCAGTCCGCGGATCTGTTAGGCTAAGCATGCAATAGAATACCATAACAACACTCTACTATAGCGCTGCGAGCATTAATTTATAACCCATGTAGACTTGGGACAAGTTGAAATCGTCATCCCGATCTTTCAACCTGCGATAATCTAACGACGCTACAAAACTCGCATTACTAGGACCAGCCAGCAAGGAGACGAGTAGAGAGTAATTGCGCGCCTCTTGAGCTGCATGAAAATATGTAAATTCCATATAGTAACCGTTGGCAGCACTTCTCTATTTATGCCCGGTAATGATTTATAAAAAAAATAAAGGTTGGAAGAATGCCGGATTCAAGTGTACAATTTATTAGCATCACTTCATCTGAGAGAATGTGCGACTGTAGCAAAGCTTACTGCATCGAGGTTCCCAGCATGCTCCGCAGAGAAATGCAGCAGCTATATAATATATACACAAAGTAAAGCTGAGATCGTCCGATGCCGCGGTCGCGTCCCTTGCCCTAAATATTCTAGGTTCGTTTACAGCACTTTCATCACTGTTGCCTTTGTTGATATTCCCATACGCTCCGCCCTTGATGACTTTAAAGATGTCGTCAGTCGTCAGTTGCGCTTACAACATTACGTCATCATGAACTGCGACGTAGTCGTCAGCTATCGTACCCACTGTGATGCATGATAACAAGCAGTGTACGAGTTGAGCGATTCGTGGATCAGTGTAGCAAGAGTACTATACTGACATCGGCATGTTCGCCAAGTGCTTAGAGGAGAGCGAACCTCACCGACGTCAGCGTCAAAAGCAGTGAAGGCACCGCTATACGGCGGCGTTCGCTGCAAAGCAAACCAGCTGTCGCGGACGCCTAAATTACTTCGTTTTACAAGGAAAATTCATTGTAGTACTCTTCATTGCAGGGGCGTTCACATGCGTATGGAGAATTTGAATTTGGGCGGGAAAAATATCAATCCTTCATAATGCAGGTCATGTGGCTGTAGAGGCGTTAGTCTGTCATTTCTGGCACGTTTTCTTCCCAATTATTTTATGTATCTTCCATCTCACAGTGTAGGGTATGGGTACTTCCAGGTGTACGACCAGTGGGACGCAGCTCCGGTGGACCGACGCAAAGTTCCCTACGGAGACTCTCGGCCTTACTACAACGGCGACAACTATTACATGATCGAGTTGTAATAAGCTACCTCTTTCGAATACACATCTTCGAGCAGTGTACGAGAAACAATGTCCTCAACGCACGCACAGAACGAAGACATTACGTCATAAGTACCTAAGATGTGCTTTTCTCAGCCAAGCAATGTCTAGATTGTGCAGTTTTACCATTTTATGAATTGTTGATTTAAAGGACATACGCGTACCCACGGTGGTTGCTTATTGGCTATGGTGTTAGGTTGCTAAGAACGAGGTCGCGAGATTGAATCCCGACCGCGGCGGCCGCACTTCAATGGAGGCGAAATGCAAAACCACCCGTGTACTT
This sequence comes from Dermacentor albipictus, assembly GCF_038994185.2. Taxonomy (NCBI): domain Eukaryota; kingdom Metazoa; phylum Arthropoda; class Arachnida; order Ixodida; family Ixodidae; genus Dermacentor; species Dermacentor albipictus. The sequence goes on from NC_091821.1 coordinate 389,869,470, forward strand.
AGATTAAAGTGAGCGTTAAAGAACGCCAGGTGGTCCAAATCATTCCGGAGCACCCCCCATAGCGTGCCTCATAATCAAGTCGTGGTTTTGGCGCGTAAAACCCCTTAGTCTAATTTACTAAGAACAGACGCGAAAGCAGCCATGCATCAAGGCACATAGTACATGGTTTGTATATTTACTTACTTATTTCTCGTGCTAGCCCACTGTTCATGAGCGGGTCGTTCATTAGCGTGTATTGTGGATTTTAACATTGAACACATAAAGCCAATGTATGCGTATTAACTAGTTCGTATCTGAGATACCCTATCAAAGAAATTTCCTTATCAACCAGAACTTCTTGAGCATTATCTCAATAGTGAAGTTGTCACACTTTTAGACTATGGAATCAGCATTTATAGTTCTGCTGCCTCTGTTACTACGTAATTTTTGGAGTTCATTGTAGCGAGAAACCGTGGATCGAATTCGATCACCCGGCGCTCTTCCGCAGAGCCTATTGAGACAGCTGGCTGCCAACACTAGCACATACCTCTACATGAGTGACTCGAGCATGAACATTAGTCTCACACGAAATTATTTACTCAGTTAATCTGTCGATTTTGAATTAACAGGCGAACGAATTTAACGTGAATTCATGATGATATTCTGACAAAGAGGGTGATTCTTTGGCGTAGAGTTAATATGGCAGAGATGCTACCCCCGTCGCGTAACTTAGCAGACGTTGATCATAGCCACTAAACCACCGCGTAAGATCAAGATTACGACAAAAAAAAATGTAAACAGCGAGAAAAAGCATATTAGAAGACACTAATGGGCAAAAAAGCGGAAGAGGCAGCGTGTGCTGTGTACGGGAGCTCAACGTGTACACATTCCTGTTTTTTTTTTCTAAATCACAACAGGAGCATGTCATGTCCTACACGGTTATAGGTGACCTCGCAATCTGACTCTGTTATAATGTCTTCTAGAAGCATGCTTCCACATCCAGAATCCCACATCCAAACGCTATGAGATATCGAATGTTGCACGAATTATACAGACATGCACAAAGGGCTCTGCAAACGAATCCACCGACACGCCGAAGCTCAGATTTCCCACACCGAAAAAATTTCGCGGCCTATATATTCAAGGAAATGTTAAGACATATTATTGTCTCATTCCTTCCGAAAAGAAGTCGCACATTCACCCGTAAAGCGAAGCATCAATTGCAATAGCAAACAAGTAGGCAGCTATATATGACGTAAGCATAGTTCACTGACTAACCGAATTAACAAGCATGATTTCAGCGCGCACAAGCAAGCATGAACACATAACACTCTATGAGCGCGTGGACACTCGCTGTCAAAACGCTGGCATGAGCAAACGCGGCAGCAGCAGCGAGCGAAGAGACCTTTGTGATGTCCGTCGCTTCAACGAAAGAGCAGCGAGAACACAGCGCGCACAAAGGTTTGAGCCGTCTTCATCCCCCTTTCAAGATACGGCCCGTGCGACCACGCGCGCCCGTGCAAAGTACGCACTTGTTCGCAGAGTAATAGCCGCCCCCCGCCCTCCTCCTTCTCACGCTGCCTCCCCGCTCTCTTGCCTATCGCGCGCGAGATTGAGCCGCAATCATCAGCTGCCCTTGCGCCCGGGCGCGAAATACGCAGTCGCTGCCGAAGCACAACGCCGCCCCCCACCTCCCTCCCTGCCATCCCTCCCCGGCCTTGCGCGAGTAGGAGGACAGCGCGTTTGCTTTCTGCTTTTCTCTTCGCGCACGCCAGATTAGGCAGCGATTGTCGGCTTCCCTCGCGTGTTTTCATTCGAGCATGCAGCATATGATGCGCGGCAACGGTGTCATCGCCTTTGGACATAACGTGGAACCTCACGGCGACGGCAAAAGTGCGCCTGGATTGTCCGTATAATTTCTATCGCAATAATACAAGATTCGGCAGTTTCGCCCGAAGACTGAAGCATGGACAGCTATAGCAACGTTTATACTACTTTGCCTGAAATCCTCGAACGGTGTTCCAACAATACCCGAGTGCGACATGCTGGCGTGAAGCGGCACGCAAGGCAACTGCTACTGGGCAGAAGAAACAGCGCCCTCGCCGCTACCAGGTGTCTCACAGCTCTAGTGTATAGGCCTGTGGTGGCAAACTGCGGCATAGCCGCATGCTGGCCCTCGTTGGTCCAAGTACGGTATGCGACTTTCTGACATTTGAACGCCCCCTAACACCTCCCAGCATAGTTCTGCCTCTAAAGACCAGCTTCGCTTACGTTCTGTAATAGACACGGCCACAGGCAGCCAAGTTTCAAGGTGCTTGCTTCACGAATCGTAAAGCACAAGCAGAAGCACAATGAGCAATCACTGCATGAATGGCATTCAATGAGTCCACTGTGTACGGTGGACGAAATAATGAAAGCCGAAGTTAGCGCACAGCTATACGAAGTAAGGGTAGTAGCTTTATCGGCCCTATAAACTTGTAAACATAGGCGTACTAACTAAATTAAGAAGCGTGGTGTCCCGCGCGCACAAATAAATATGAACACATCTCACTCGATGACCGCAGAAACTCGCTTTCAGAACGCTGCAGTGAGGAAACGCGGCAGCAGCAACGGGCGAATTGATCTTCTTGTAGCCGCTCACATCAACGCGAACGAAGTCACGAAAACACAGCGCAGCGCGGAATCTGTACCCGTTGCAGATGGCTTTCAGAGTATACACCAGTCCGGCCGGGCGCGCGTGGCCGCCTGGGCCGGCCGGTGTAGCACGTGCCCCCCCCCCCCCCCCCTCCTCCCTGCCCTCCCCCAGCAACACTGTGCTTGACAGACGGCGGAGCGCTGACTCCCCGCTTTCCTTTGTTACGTGCGTGACATGAGAGACCTTTAGCGTGTCCGCTATTCCGGCAAACCGGGGCGGTTTGGCCAGATTACCGGATGGTCGGGGGCGTAAACGTGAGCGGCCAAAGCGGTGCAGCCGCCTGGTGTTGTAGAGCTCAATCAGACAAACACAGAGCTAAAATTGCACTAACCTACTTTATTCTGCTTCGCTGCTGGTGCAAATTTTTGGCAGCGGCGTAATTCTGTTCACAATTACACCGCTGTCGAAACCTTACACCCCAGCTAAGGAGAATATAGTAATTGGCTCTGTGTTTAGGTCATGCAGGAAAAATAGCTACGAAGAGAAAGGTGGCGCACGGTAAACGTTTGTGGACATAGGCGCCGAATAGGGGGGGCTCCGGGGCCCGAGCCCCATCCGGAGATTTCCTGGGGAGAGGGCTGAGCCTCACCTCATCCCCCCCCCCCCCCGGGCGATGGCAAAGCCCACTGCTCCACCCACACACACACACCTAAAGTGCCATTGCCAGAGCTTTGTCACCCACATTATTTGAGGTTTTTTTTTCTCACTTGCCTCGACCTTTTCACTTGAAATTTTAATGGGGCTAATAGCTTACTGCATCATTATTGGCGCAGACGTGCACGGCTTGTAATTCACACTTTCGCTTTATTTCTGTAAATCCTGGCGATAGGAGGACCAGCGCACTAGAAGCACCAGTGGCGGCTGCCTCATCCATATTTTCTCACTTCAACATTGTTTTAAATTTCCACTGTAAACACCAAGCACATACAGAATATATTTAAATATACACACAGGACAATGTTTATTATATTTTTGAAAGAGATGGAGGTAGCCAATGAAAAATTATTGCTAAAGGTATGGATAGCCTATGCCCCCAGAATGAATATGTTGCTGTATGTTCACGACGCTTTAAAATGCTTCGCGTGCGTTTTTGACCATGACTTCAGTGACACGTTCGGCAGAGTCTTTTATTGACGTCGTGTGAAATGCACGTGAATGTTGTGTATCAGTATTGCTTCTCTTTGCAGTAAGCAATGCTAGCGACTCATGAGGCAAAAAAAAACATTTCTAATAATTTACAACATTTATTAGGGATGGAAACATCGTCACTTGCAGGCAAAGGTCCCAAATATATACAGGGTGTCTCAATGACCTATCATTCACGAAGACTGAAAGAAACAGCAATGCGTTACTCGAAGAAAACCTAGTGCATATTGTTTGCAGTACAGTGGAGTAGCTGCCAGTAATTATTTCCTTACTGAGGATTTAATTAGGTAATTGTAATCAATGATCTAACTCGAGACGTAGTATACTAATTATCAAAGTGTCAATGAGGCATTTGAAGGCACAGCCAAGGGACATCTAAATGCGGTATTTTCAGCAACGTACTAATTGCGTAGTCATTTTTTTTCCGACGAATAAATAAACCCCGCGAAATATGAAGAATACCGCGAGGCTGCACTACCAGTCGGATCATAAAGCAGCGCCCTCGAACAGGCTCCCTCTGAGTCATAAAGGACATAAAGAAAAACATCGTGATGGATCTGGTGCCTTATCTGCCGCGCCCCGGCCGAAGTAACACGTCGCGTTTAGTGTTGGAAACAAGCTGTGATTGATGTTGTCTTAGCGTATATAAAGTGCACGGATGTTTTTTTTTTTTGCCAGAATGCCTATCACCACAAAAGCGAATTGACAACGTCAGGGCAAAGGTTTAAAGGTGCGTTTTGTTTCGTCCCACTGGTCATGTATTTCTCTATGAGCACAAGGTAAATATGATCCTTGCCTTGGGAGCCGCAAACGGCAACAAGAGGAAGGCCGAAGATATATGTATCAGTCATGGAAGTGTGGCGCAGTAGACCAAATGCATCGACTATCATCAGAAATTATGAAAATCTGAGACAAACCAGCAGCTTCAAGAAACAGCGGCGGAGGATGTTTGAGCCTTAGCCTACACACGGATGTTTAAGCATTTATGGCCTAAAACCCACATGCTAGCGTGCGGGACATGGCCGCCCAGGTAACAATTTTTAAGTCAACAGTTTGGAGTATTCTAAATCACTCGGCCATTCTCCCGTACCTCCTTAACCAGCACAAATGCTTAGAAGATCGGGACCTGTAGAATCGTCTAGATTTCTCAAATTGGGTCCTCAGAAAAGATGATAAGTCACCGGACTTTTTGAGCAACATCATGTGCACAGATGACGCCAATTTTCACAGAAATTCCTAGGTAAATTAATATAATGCACACTATTGGAGGGATTCTAATCTACCCTGGGTAAAGCGCAATCGGCACCAGTACCAGTGGTCGCTAACTGTGTTGTCCCATCGGTCCCAGCTTCTTCGATCACACACAGACTGGACAGAGTTATTGGACGAAATCCTTGAAGGAGTTGTGGATGAGTTTCCCAGCGAAGTCCCGCTGTCACGTCTTCCACTTCTGTGGCATCAACAAGATGGGGCGCCAGCACACAGCAGCAGACGAGCACGAAACTGGCTATATGCGGCTTTTCATGCGCCATAGATTGGAAGGCGCGGGCGTGTAAATTGGTCGGCTAGCTCACCTGACCTCTCTCCGCTCGATTTCTTTCTTTTGGGTTATGCGAAAGAACGTGCTTACATTATCAACACGGACGTCAGATTAGTTCAAGGCAAGGATAATGGATGTCTGCCGTAGAATTACGGCGTCGGTCATTAAGAAGGCCACTGGAGATGTAATAAAGTGGTCTCAGTATACTGCGTAGCTGCAAAAGACCTATTTGAACACGTCCTTTAGGCTGGTGTTAAGCGTAGCTAACGAATTAATACATAATAGGGAGTGGCGTAGCAACAGGGGGGGCCGGGGGGCCGTGGGCCCCGGGTGCAGGGGCGAGAGGGAGGGAGGGGGGGGTTGTCATATGCCTGAAGACACCCCTTTTTCCGCCGGCTTGACTGGGCGCAAATAGCAAAGAATGCTCCGGTATCCAGTGGCCCGAGCTCATGTACCCGATGCGTTGCGCCGCAGAATTGTCGGCTGCTGCTCTATCAACACTCCATGAAATTATTGCACGAATGTGCGGGCTAAGAAATTTAATTCCCGAAATGGTCGCTAAACTATTCGCCTTAGCGGAATGTTTCATGTGGGGTGTGCCGTGCGTTCATGCTGGGAGCAGGAGTCGCTGAACATACAGTGAGGCGTTGAGGCTCTTGGGTCCCTCTTCCGTTCAGAACACGCAGCGAAGGCGAACAGACAGCAGCAAGAGGGCGTTCAACCAGCGCGCCCGGCGCTCTCCTTTGCGGCGAAGCGTTCGTTGAGAGCGACGTTGCATAAGTGCGGCCGCCAAAAGTCGCGAATGGGATTCTCTGGATCGTCTTCAGACTCGGTGCGGCCGAAGAGTTGGGCGGCGTATGACTCGACAGGCTATGTATGTAGTCGCGGGCGTCGCGATGTTCAGCTCGCTTTTACTTCCCCTCTCCCGCTCGCTCCGAGAAGTCGCTGCGAACCCTGCCGTTATGTTTCACGCTTTCCTTCTTACCCACGAAAGTTTCAGAAAACTGTTGTTATTGGGTGACTTCATGTCTGTGTCAGCTGTGCAGAATTAAGAAAAAAACGTGAATTTTGTAAGGATATTTCCGGATATTCGATGAAGTTATGTGTCTGTGATTACTAAGAACTCGGTAGCGTGGAAAATATGGCAGGTAAGTAATAATCATATCCCTAATATTCCCCTAATTAGCGCTTATAGAGGAAGTACTTCAATTCCAGTATTGAGGATTCAGTCATATTATTAACTCAACAAAAACTTCTTAAACAAAATCGCTTTGGATGCTGCAACCTACAGTACATTGGCACTGCGGGTGGCACCTAGTATGGCAGTAGCGAAAGAAATATGAAATAGTGGACCAGTGAGGTTGATCCCTCAACCCTCTCCATTGCGAGTGCAGACCAACAGGTTTCGCTGGCACGGGCTTCATCGAGGTCCTTTTTTTTTTATGGTGACGCCAAGAATCGACGCGAAGCGTGCTCTATTCTGGTCCCCATCTTTTGGTGGTACCCCAGCTAGGATAATCACGTTTGTCCGTATGGCAGCAAATAAAAACAAGGCTTTATTGATCACAATAAAGAGAAGTCATAGTTGTCATAACATTGGCGCCCGCGCAGCAGGGAGGCAGGTGGCGTTTTCCGTTTTTCTAATATGGTGGGGAGATCAGCGTCACTGAAACATAACTTAATTTTCATTTTCGTTCAGGGCTGCCCACAGCCAAAATACTGCGGGCCATAGTACCTACGACGATTTTTGTGAAGTTGTTGTTGGGCAAGATATGAATGTCGGCCTTCAATTTTGCAAATTGCAATGTTGCCGCTAAAATTGGTAATTAACACTTTATAATCTTTTTTTTTACTTGTGACGTGCGCCGTATTTGCCACGATGCCTCATTTGGATTGGTTGCCAAGCCTTACAGTCTGACAGAAGATGTGCACATGCGCTTATCACAAGTTATCAGTGCAGCACACTGTGTTATTTGGCACAGAAGAAAAACAGCGTGTATTGGCTTCGAGCTCCACCACTAGAAAAGCTGGCGCCACCGTCGGCGTGACGTGCTATTAGGGATCACGTGGACATAGCGGCCGCGTCGGCTGCTTCGGGAGCGCCGAAGCGAGCGGAAAACGAGAGTTTAAGTTCCCTCGTACGCTGCGGTCCCCATTTAGTGGCGAGATTTTCCCGCTTCGAGTATCTCCTTTACAACGATTGAAAGCACTACAATAGGTAGTGGCTGCCGTTGAAGGTGCGCAACATGGTAGGCTGCTGCTCGGTGCCGCAGTGCCGGACGTACGCAACGGAGCCTGGTGTCAGCCTTATTCACACGTAGCCGCAGGACAAGAAGCTGCGTGCAGCTTGGCTCGCGAAACATAAAACCGGCCAACAGTCATCGGCTACAACTCGGGTATGCAGCAAGCACAGACGCGAGGAAGATTTCTGCTTTGGCACCGGGTCTGCAATGTTCGAAAAACGCGCACTGAGACGCTCGCCCGAGTCCGCTGCCCGACTAATGTCATGACGGTTTGGTCTATGAACATGTCGATGCTATATATACTGGCAAGTTCACTGGAGTGGATAGGGAGCGGTAAGAAACACAAAAAAAAACCGCATGGTATATGGTCATGTTTGTGTTATGAATTAATGCACTGTATTACAAAAAAAGAAGCAGCAGGAAATCGCACGCTGAGAACACCGATAAACATATAGTGCAACGTAACTCGAAAAATAATATTGAAACGTCCAAGAATTTAGAAAAAAAAAGAAGATTCAATCGTCGCGACGTCCGGCACATCAGTCCCCGTAGGCGTCGAAGTCTCTACAATGAAATTATTTTTGAACAGCTCTGATAGCGCCCACGCAACATTGGTTGCTTGTATACTGTCAAATGCTCATATTTTGCAGCCTAAAGCTCATGGCACGGTGCGAAAACGCGCACACGGTGAAAGCGAAACAGTGCGCGGACAAGCATGCAGACGCGCGCAGTCGGCCGCTGCGAAGCTGTGCGATCGCTGCATTGAGGCTCCATTCTATTACGCTCCATTTAGATATACAAACACTATAAGACCATATTTCACATAGTTTGGTCTCGGCGTTTGCCTACCTTTAACGCAAGAAGCCGGTTCGGGAGACTAAATCGCGGCGACCGCGCACAGTGGCGTTCACTGTACGTATTCGGTAAAGAGATAGCGTCTGTAAACGATTCTGTGATTTCAGTTTGCCCAAGATTATTATTTAGACAGTAAAAAACTTCTCTCGTTTCGAAAGTACGTACAGAAATTTCCGGGAGAGCTCCCGCGTGGTGTTTTCAGTGAGCGCTGACAGAAAAACTTATGAGGAGCGCGCCGCGTGAGCCCTCATACTACGCCAACGAGGCGTTGTTACTCTCTCTCTCTCCTATAGATGGTGACTCCGTAACTCCTCGCCGCCAATACCTGCTGCATTCGCGACTTCTGGGAAAGAAAGCGAAGGAGGGGGGGACCCGGGGGACGTACGCGGTGTCCTAGGCGGCTGTACTGGTGCTGAAACCCGGAAATTGTCGATATATCCTCGCCTTCCTCGAGTACACCCGGGGGGGGAGGGGGGTGACAGAAGACCTGTGGGCCCCGGGTGCCAGACGACCTAGCTACGCCACTGATAATAGGGGCACACTAAAATCTGATTTTTTTGTGTGTGTGTGCAGACATTCCGATTGCGAAATCAACTAATTTATAAGCGGTATATTTACTTTCTTGAATGCATCGTTCTTGCCTTTTCTCTACACGTTGGTCGCTTCCCGGTCTGTTTATTTCGCTTTTATTTTTTGACAAGAACCTGTTCTTGCAGCAAGTATGCACGTTCATGAAAAGTAAAGTGGTTATTTTAATTTGGCTTTGGTCCAAGCAAGTTTCTGGCGCGAAATATAGCTTCGCGCGCACTCTTTCGATGTGGTACGAGTAATGTCGGGATTTTGAAACATTCTATGCATATTACATTGTTTTTCGCATTTCGTGCGTGGTCAGAGCGGCCCTTCGGCCACGTTGACAAGGGGCTTTTGCTATCAATGTGATCAATCGGCCTTGAGAGGCGGGTAATAAATGTGACGTAGAAATGAGAGGAAGGAATAGCTGCGAAGCCGCGAAACGTGCTGTTGGTGCTCCTTCCGTACCATTATCAAGGTGATGCGCTGCCTCTTCGGGTTTGCGACAGGCAATTCAGCTGCTTTCAATCAGCTTTCCTTTTGCTTTCCTTTTATTCCCTTTGCCCCTTTCCCCAGCACAGTATACTTACACTGGCTAACCTCCCTGTCTTTCCTTCCCTTTTGTCTCTCTCCCTCTCTTCAATCAGCTTATTTGAGGGCGCTACTTTATCATGCGGCTGGGAGCGCACTCCGGTGGTATTTTTCATACTTCGTGAGATCTCTTTGCGAGTCGGAAAAAAATTGCACGCGATTAGTACGTCGCTGAAAACAAACACCGCATTTAGATGTCATTTCGGGGTGCCTACAAACGCTTCAGTGACACTTTGAAAATTAGGACAGTACTTCTCGAGTTAAATAATTAATTAGGATTACTGAATTAAATCTCAATAACGAAAGAATTACTGGCGGCTTCTCCACTGCACTTGAGACAATATGCACTAGGTTTTCTTCGAGTAACGCAACTGCTCTTTTTTAAAGTCTTGGTGCATGATAATTGCGGAACTCTGTATAATTCACACAGTAACAGAAATGAGGCCAAGCCGGATTCACTTGAAATCAGAATCAACAGCAGTCATGCGCAGGAGCGCTTACACTCGGTCTCACAGAAAAAAGAGAGAGAGACTGCAGTTTGGTCGGAAACGCGAAGCAGTATTAGTGATAGCCAAATATGGGACAATTACACGAAGGAAGATTACACCACCGAGAGGACTCGGGCTGTGAAATTGAACTGTCTCCTACTATTAGGTCTTGTATATACTCGTATAACGTCATCACTTCAGCGCTCGATTCTCCGAGGTCACACAAAGTTTCTTCAAGTGCAAGAAATATACTTACGTATACAGATATGTGGCTTCTGGAAAGGTGGCCAGGCCCCAGCCCCCCCTCTCACCCCCCCCCCCCCCCCCACTCCTGAAGAATGAGAACTCTCCGTCTATGTTTCTGGATATGCCAATAGCAACACGCAGCACTTAAAATTTTCATAGCGAGAATACAGGCTAGAAAAACAAAAACAATTTTCTGTTATCACTGGAATTCCAACGTTGTATCGCGTGATAAACGTGAGTCGCCAAATGTCGGTATACCGCAATGCGGGTTGTACATTATCCGTTATTTCATTTGATTTTCGGAATCGCAGCTTATGTACACGCCGGTAAACCCATAGCAGAAACATGCGAAAACGAAAAGACACAGCGAGTTTTCGTCAACATTAAAAGGTCTGCCTAGTTCGGGACGCCTTGGCTCGTTGTCTAACAGTTCACTGTAAAGCAACGATATTCCCATTTTAGGAGTACGGTGACTTGAGCTGGTTGGTATGGATTCTTAAATGATACAGCGCAAACTGACTATGACGATCACGATCATGATTCCTTATTTAGTGGCACAAACCGATTGTGTGGTATCATGCTGTTAAATAAGGAATGCTCATTAGTCATTTCGTCCCTCCTCTTCGTCTCCGTCTTTTGCGCTGTAGCAATTATGAAGGATTTTTCAAGCTTACTTAAAATATTTCACAAACTTTTGCAGTTTGAGAAATCTATATGATTATTGCAACACGTATAAGTGACATCGAGTGCATTTTGGAATGGTTGTTTTCTTGCTGTTTTTTTTGTAATGTGTAGAATAATAATAAACAGCGTAAAATTGATTTTAATGCGCACGATGCTGCAAAACGAGGTCACATTTATTAGATGAGATTCACAAACTTATATGCGAACGGAAAAAAAAGCTATCTCCAATTGGCACGTTACTTCATTGGAATAGCTTAATTCCAGGGTAACATTTTCGAGGGTGCGAAAGGCTTCTTTTCCGATTTGCTACAGAAGCAACCCTAGAATATTCCGGGACGATGCATATTATTGGAGAGAGGAGAAGAGCATCGTCTGTGTGACATAGCAAGCCAGAAAGTCCACCTGTCTGACGAGACGTCATTAGAGAAAGCCTCTTAGTTCTATGCTTTACGATCGCTTCTCTTAAAGGCTTCACTTATCCGGCAGCGTTTGGGTAGCTGCTTGAATTTCTGCAAGCGATATTTCAACCAGAAAGTTGTTCGGTAATAAGGTGGGCTCAGAAGCTCTCCAGGAATTTGTTTGCCAAATTTCACATCACTAAATAATAAATTAATCAACGATTTCAAGATTTGCACAGGAAATCGCTTTTATATGGTTGTGCTTTCAGCTATAATGTTTTGCAGTCGTAGAGTTTTGCAGTTTTTCTGTACTACACTCTCAATAAGGCGGCCTATTTTTGGTGATGCTGCTTTTTGCTGTATTTCGTTACCGTACCCCTTCGCTGACGAAGTTAGACAATTTATTAGCGCAGTCTAGCCCTTTTTTCTCCACTTACCATGAAGTTAGGCCGCTTAGATGTCAGATGTTTCTGCAGAAATTGTAATTAAACCCTTATAAATATTATTTTAGAGCCTGTTTGCTTATACGTGTAATTAACAAGATTGGTCAACAACCTATGCATGTACAAATTCAATTTACAGATGAACGATATGCCGTAAGTTATGATACCACGCTAGGAGAGCGTGACGTTATTTGCGAAATACCTGTCATGTGTGCGGCATGGAGGTTTGGTTTTTTTTTTTGCCTTTTCTTCGACCACGATGGGGAGGAAGCCGCGTACAAGTACATCATTACTCTGCGCTGTCATTGTTTCTGACACAAAATAAAAAAGGCGTTTAGAACAGAGCACGCTACAGGCCAACGGACAACAGACCCTGTCACAGGCCAATGGTAGACCATTGCACTGTGACAGGGTCTGTTCTAAACTTTCTTTTGGTTTATACATTGCGAGAAACAATGACAGCTCAGTAATGTTCTGTTTTGTAAGTAGTTTCCAACCCGTAGTGGTCGAAGTAAAGGTAAAGAATCAACCTACATGACGCATACGGACAGGAAACTCACAAGCAACGTTGCGCTTGGCAAGTGCACCATTCTAATTAGACCGAACATTGCGATTACAGAAGCTGCACTTGCCGGGAAGCGTGAGTAGCAGCCAAGGATCTTTGAATGCTTTCGCGTTCCACTCTTAGGCGAAGCTTAAGCGTCCTCCGATTTTTTGCTTGCTTACGGGGGTATGAGCCATTGCTGGTGCTGATAGATTCTTGTTTTGAGCTTGTTTATTGGAACGTACGCTATCCTGTACGTTCTATGTGAGCGATTAGTATGCACTGTTCGCTTCAATTTGTCGAGTGCTTCAGCCTCTGCATTACAAGGGGGATAAACAACTGCATTAATGTTTGCTTAGGGGGGGGGGGGAATGCGCAATTGCTGATGATGATAATTTTTGTTCACTGACGGACACGAAAGATGCGAAACACCGAGAGGCTACCAGCTTCGCTACAAAATGTTTGAAGACAACGCTTTCAACGGTTTACATGATTCAAATTTCACGTTAATAGACAGTACACCCATGTGACGTTTGCTCAGCGTTAGGAGATTAAAATCTAGTAAAATATGTTTACGCGTGAGAAAATCGCGTTTTATCACCATGACTACATGCGAAATACATTGTGATCGTGCGTATCATAGGAGCCCTATCTAGTCGTCTGCTTCGGTTAAAAAATGCGCACTAACCGAGGCAAAATATTCGCCAAGAAGCATGTGCAAAGAAATCAAAAGTACGTGAAAGGACACTTCATCTTTCCTAGCTCACTCACACTCGTAACTGTTCATACTGCATTCATATCAGAGCTAAACGTCCGTTTTTCAAAGCTGTGTAGCCTAATATGTAAGCGTTCTTATTGACCTGGTAAGAAAGCCAAAAGACGCTGTCCGCACAGCACACGAACACCCCTTATTTTCCTCTTGGTACTGCAGGGTACTTTTATATCAGATATTCTGGGAGGATTCTCTTTTCACGTGTAGCACGCCAAACGCTACCCAGCCCCCTTTTGCAGCGATTCAGGCATTCGGCAGCACGCTGAATGCGTCGTGTGACGTCGGTGCCGGCAGCTCCATCTCGGTTTCCCTGCGCAAGCTAACCGCCGTAAAGGTGTGCGACTTATATCGCTATAATAAGCGCAAAAAGAGATATCCCACAGCAAATAACGTATGTCTGAAAGGAGAGAATTGCTACACTTAAGGTTACACAAAGCTCCCCTTTTAACCTTAGCGTCACTATTCTATGCAAGCAGTTTTCTTTTTTTTTATCTGTATGCAGAGGACCTGTTAAGTATTTATTACTGCGACTTTGGTTAAACTCACGATATGCGATGCTATCGAACATTGTGCCGTCGCGCGGCAATCTGTGCACGCACATGACATTCTAGCTCTTGGGAAAAAAAAAAGAAAGCAAAGATAATGCAGCGCGCACCGCGAGAAGTTGCTAACGCTAACACGTCCGGGCACATTCTCCTGTCGCAAAGTGACTGGGTATCATAGCAACTCAACTTCTTTTCTCGTACAAGCGCAACCTTCTGTCTGTCTTACAATGCCAGCTGCAGCCACGTTTGTCCCATGACACCATCGTGTCAGCAAGCCCTACGACCATGAAAATCAGGTGATAACTGTCGAGTAAGTGACGATTTGCAAGCAGCTCTAACATTAACAAGTTTCACAGAGGGGAAGAAAATAAATAAGGGATAAAAAAGAAAATAAAAGCGCTATAAACCAGGCTTTCCACCGTAACTCGCTGAGAAATGATCATATTCACTAGGCGAATATTGATGCGGAGAGTAGTCAAGCATTTCTTCCGTGCATGCGGCAAATCCTCCGGCGATACCGGCCGCGCGTTTCTGCAGAATTCCTCATGGGCACGCAAGCACACGTGCAGAGCACTCCTACATTTGTTCATTTCTTTGTTTCCCGCACAACAACAAAGTCATATCTGTCTTCATTGTTTTGCCTGCACTATATCAGTGCCCAACCCTCGCCTATGCTTTCCATCTCTATATCGGCCGGTGGTACCTGAACTTGAGAGAGGGAAGATGCCTGCGCTGCGAATAATACACGCCTCGCTTTGGAAAATACGCCCCCTGGCGCGCCCGCAACTCAGAAAAAACCCGCGAAGATAAGCCTGGCCTATTAAAGACTCGCTCAGGCATCCAATGAGCTCATTCTTCCAGGCGAGCTCTATACTGCGGCACGTGCGAAAACTCTACGATGAAAGGCGCCGTTATAACCGCGGCTCTTCTGGTCCTCGGCATGGCGGTTGGTGAGTTCACCAGTTCTTTATCATCTGTCACGGTATAACATTCCACTCTCAGCTCACTCCCTTACGTTCAGCACGTAACTCCAGACATTTGATGCGTTCGCTGATGTACTTTTCCTCTATAAGTTATGCTAATGGAACTGTCTGCTCGCAGGGTTGCCATAAAAGCCAAACGCTTTTGTTTAGCGACGTCGGCTCGAAAATGTTGGTTTCAATTAGATTTCCGAATAGTCTCAACAAACGAAGTCAATAATTCAGAGCCAGGCACACATCCCAGCATATGTCCTCACGTACTCCGCTCCTTGGGGCTCGCCATTGTCGTTGAGACTTCATCATTCGTCACTGAATTTATTCTATTGACTTTTTTTCTCCTTCCTTGCGTATGGTCATTCCTCTCTTTCTCGCCATTGTCATTCGTACGCAAAAATCACGCTCCAAGAACTCCGCACAGATGGTTAACCAGCAAAACTTGAACGTGCGGCCCTGGCGTTTATCACTGGGTTAATCATCACGGTTCATTAAACGACGGCTTGGTAGGCTGCCGGATCCTCGGTACGGAGTTGCTGCTTGCGCTCGGCTAAACGAGTCTGTTCTTGTGCCCGGGCTGCAGCATCGGCACGGCGTAGACGAGCTCGATTCCGGTTCTTCTCGCGGCGCTGCTGATCGAAAGCTGCCTGCTCATCAAGAGTACGTATGACGCGTGGCCTACCCATTTCGGAAACTGCTGCGTGCGCGCTCGGCTGCGATGGAGAGCACCGACGTCACTACTGGCGCCATCCCAATCATGCACCTCTCTTCTTCCTTTTTTTTTTTCGTGCATGCCCATGGGGTTTCACCGGAGGAGTTTTCGGCGTACAGACGACAGATGGATGGACGAATCTGCTGGTCATAAACAGCGTCGCTGTAAAAACGGTTTGGGGCATGCCCTCTCGTGGTTTTCGAGTTCAACGTACTTTTTTCTTCTATTTGCGAACTTCATATCTTATGTTGCGCTTAAAATCTTCCTTCGCTACCCTACTTACCCTACTGTGCAGAACCTCTTCCAACTCTATTATATTCACGTAATATGTTTATTCTGTCACTTTAATTTTCGAACTTGATCTCATGAAACGAGAGCTACCGAGGCCACAGGGGAGCAAAGACGGTATTTTCTTCTGTTGGTCCGCTACCAACTCAGTGTAAATGCAGCAGCTTTTAACGCGTCAGTAAACATCTGTATTGGTTGTTCAGCAAAGTATCTCAATAAACAAACAGGCAAAAAGCATATGCGTTTTGCCTTTGTGTAAAGAGGCTTGATGTCACTGTTATCAAGAGGTCTTATATGTAATTCAGCTTACGTTTCGATTTTCATATTCGCAACACTGATTCTGTTCTTCTCCAACTCTCGGCTTTAACCAGAAGACTTCTCCAGACAAGCAATGGCAATTTGCCAGATCTGTATTCTCTCGCTTCACACAAAAGTTGGATACTATCTTTAAATACTATTTCTTGTTACAGTGAGCAGTGATGCCGAATCTGACAGTCCTCCTTTCCCAGAAACTGACCGCTGGTCTGGAATTTGTCAGTACTCTTTCCCAGCAGCTGTTCATTTGTCTTGAGTTTGGCCGCAGCCTTTCCTAGGAGCTGTGCATTGGTCTTGATATTGGCACCAATCTCTCCCACGCCACGACCACAGCAATCATTGGTTGTTGTAGGTCATCGTTCTCTCCCGCCTTCGGTCGGGCCCGCAGACATAGATCGGTGTGAAATCCACACTTGCTATGGTGAAGTTGTTCGTTCTCACAACAAGTGGCCTTACACAGGATCTTCGGGTTCACGTTTGGGATGCCTTGTCGCTATGAACAATTGAAAGCACCGTAGGGCACATTTCTGAAAATTCACTTCTTCCGCATCGAGTTAAGCGAACGCCGTCGCTCGGAGGTTATCACCCCCACATAAGTATGCCTTACAAACCACCGGACTGCGAACGCCATTCCGATAGCCAGGCCCGCTCTGTCCCTTTTGACGGCTGTACATCAAGCCGAAGGAATGCGCAAGTACGGCGCGTTTCAAGCAGTCTCTGGCTGTTTTGCAAATTTAGCCATCGACTATCGTTGCAGCATCCCCGACCCGCCGTCGCCAGCCCGCTCGCTCTCCAGTCCGGCGAACACTGTTTACGTCCCCTGGTTTGGCGCCAGCTCGTTTGACGCGTTGCGTTCGGCTTGACAGTCATATGCTACGTTCGTGAAACAAAGAGTTGAGTTAACCGTATCCCGCGGCATGCAATTATATAACTACTTAGCAACTATATTCGCGAACAACTTTCTGCTGCAATGAAGGGAAAGCTACAGGTCGAAGTTTCTGCGCATTTCTCACTGCGCCGCGTATTCCGGCACCGGTTAACAGCTGTTTTGGTTTCGCGGAACCGATAGTGTATTAGGGCAGCTTCCGCGTGCGCCATTTCCGGATTTGCCCAAACGCGGAATAGAAAAGCAGCTAAATAGGTCAAATTTAACACTCAGTGGTTTGGTTTTTTCTTATTTTACTGTTATAAACAATGTTATTGTTTTCTCCGCCCTGGCTTAAGCTAATTCAAGCGAGAATGTGGGTCTTTTGTCGAGAACACACTGACCATTGCGCTCTTCGCCTCCGTAACATCTCTTTCATTGCCACAGAAGGTTATCCGCGAATGTAACATGTAGTGCTTCTACTATAATGACTTCTGGATTATTGCTCACAGTTTCTTGAAACGAAGTCCGCCGCGTTTGTTTTAGTTTATAAAGTTCACACATGCCCAAGGCACGGCAGATTTAACGTTGTTTCGGCTCTGATTCGCCGGCTTGTGGCAATCCTTGGTTTCAGTGACCCCACAGTGCGAGACGCAGGGCGGCTGGAACACTATCGCGTACTGTGATACGTCGTAAAATGCCATGACGAGTCTTTATTGCCACCTCACCTGCAGCCAGCCAGGCGATCGGTTGCGCCAATCCTGCGCCTTTCAAGGGCAACTGGGTGATCGGCGTAGACGGCAAGGAGTGCGTGGCACTGGTAAAGGAGAAATGCACGGGCCTTCGCCAGTATACCACTCACAGCTGGCGCCGCGGCAAGCACGTCCGCAGCAACTGCGCCAGCGTGCCGCGCTGGTCTGCCATCGCCACTTTTCTGGACGGCAACAAGTACAGGGGACACGCTGCGATCTTCGAGTCCTGCGCTTCGGATGGCATTTGGGTAAGCTACTGAACACATTAGTGCACATCTATTTAGACTCAGAGTAGGTGTACTTTAATGACAGCACCAGACTAGAGCGAAATCCTGAAGGCTGGCAGGAATTTGAAAATGCAATCAGACGACGATGAATTCTTCACCGAGATTGTTCGAGGCTGATGAAGCTTGCATGAAGGCTAACTGAAACTTTGAGAGCGCACTTCACAGGTTGGCCAACCCGCTGTATCAAAGATAATTGCGAATTCCCCGAATAAATAGGGGCTTCACGATCTTACAGAACGTACTTTATGGATCCTCAGCATACACACAAAGCAGACTCGGCTGTTGCAAAGTTTCGTTTTGATTTGGATCCTCGCATCCACTTGCGGTGATCATTTGAAATGTGCTGCAGGGTTTTTAACCACGATCCTTGATGAGCTTTTAAGAGCTCACGTACGCTGCCGCGTGCGTGTGCTTGAGCCTGCACAGGAGATTGCCAGCAAAAGTTTTCTCGCTCACTTTCTCTCTCACGATCTTTCTCGATCTTTAAAGTTACAACCTTTGCTAAGTTACTCCTACTTTTTCAGGTGTACGACCAGTGGAACACCTCTCCCGTTGACCGTCGCAAGATCCGCTACGGAAACTCGAAACCCAACTACAACGGCGACAACTTCTACATGATTGAGCTGTGATCAACACGGAGTTCTATTACAAGGCGACCACTGGGCAAACCCAGTGCTACTGACCATCAGTCAAATTAAACAAAGATCAAAACTATTCATGGTACATGCAACAATATGGTGTGACAAGGCGTACCTTGCGTGGTTAACCGCTTTTGCTCGCAAGCGTATCAATTTTCACATGTGCATGTATTCATGCGCAGGTGTTCCTGCATGTATAATATTTTCTCGCCGATCTAAGGCAAATGTGACGTTACAAGGTGCCGACATTTGCTTCGCCTGAGCGCCTTGTCCTTAGAAGGAATTGTCTCGCGGTAAACCGTCCTTCATCAAGTTACAAACCGTTCTCTACACAGGAAACAAGATATAGGCGCAACCTTCTCCAAAGCCATGGGGCTTCACTGGACTTTTGGTCCGGTTTGTTTAGCCTTCGCGGTTCGCCGCACATGTCTACACCCTGCAAATTACCTATAGTCTCGGTTTCTGCCTCTGCACAATGTAGCGAGTTTACGTTAGTATTATTTCCAAGGAACACTACTTACGTTAATTTCAAAGGTTCCCGGCGATAAACTTTCGTGAATGCATAGACTGCAATGAAATGCCTTCATAGATAACATGCAGGTGCGACGAAACAAAAGATGCATATGGTCTCTTGTATTTGGCTGCCGTTTCTGCACTAGTTCCGGAAGTGCAGTGCTTTTGCCCTCGATTTTACAGTGCAGCGCGCGCCGCCTGCCCCGAGCTCTTCGATGTTACTTAGTGCAATGCAAGTTCTGCACGAGTTCACGGATCTTTTGTGCTCGCTACTATGGAAGTGCAGGCATCGTACAAGCTCTCGGTAGCAGCTGACATGGCGCAGCGCTAGTGGATAATCATGCGCAGATTTAAATATATATCGTTTTGGTTACAACAGTTCGCACAGCCGTCATAAGAGTGCGAGGCAGAAGTTCGATGCCTGAAAAGGTGTAAGGAAAGGTTAGTAAAATCACGTGATCCTTTAAATTGCTTTTGATCGCACGTGCTTTTCTTGAAACGCGTTCTCTAACAAAAAAAAAACAACAGAATATACCCCCACCATTTCGTTCTCACTACGCAGTACTATCATGACAGTGATTACTGCGATGAGGGAAATAAAATACCGGCCCTTTCGCTACTTGCATACTTGTCGAAAATGTTCACGACAAGCCTACACTAAGATTATGGGAGCTGATGCCAGCTTGTAGAAGCATGTCCGCACAGGAGTCCAAACTTTGAGCAGAGCATACTTGAAAACAACCCATCTATCGGAACGCAGCAAGCAGCACCAAATAAAAAAAGACGCAGTTTCGCCCGAAAGGCGAAGCATAGATTACGATAGCAAAGGAGTTGACAGCTATAGGAAGTAAGGATAGTAGTTGTAACGGCCGTATAAACTTATAAATTTAGGCATATTAACTAAATCAACAATCAGGTTGTCACACGCACACAAGGAAACAGGAACACATTTAAGTTGATGACCGTGGGAGCTCAGTCTCAAAACGCTGCAGTTGGGAAACGCGACAATAGCAGCGAGCGAATTGACCTTCGTGCTGCCACAGCGCAACACAGCGCAGCGCAGACTCTGTATGCGTCGCAGATGGCTTTCAAGCTACAGCGGCCAGGCCAGACTGCACTCGGCCGCCCGGAGTAGAATGGCTACGATTAGGTGGATGTCTCGTTTCCCTTAATTAATGAACACATCTCGCTGGATGACCGCGGAAACTGTCAAAGCTCTGGCTTGACGAAACGCGGCAGCAGAAGCGAGCGAAATGGTGCTCGTGCTGTCTACCGCTTCATCGTAAAGTGAGCGCCGAGAACACGCAGCGCACACAAAGCTTCGCGCCGCCGACAACGCAGATCGCTCTCAAGATACGGCCGCGCGACCGTGCGCAGCCGCAGTTGCCGCCGGGGTAGAACGCAGCTCCGTTCCCTCTCCCTTCACTCCAGTGCATCGCAACGTTGGACGCCTCGCGCACGACGGCGCGCTTTCTCGCCGCTTTCGTCTCTTTCTCGCAGGCGAAATTGAACCGCGATCGTCGGCTCCCCTCGCACATGCATCGTAGGGCTCGCAGCGACCGTGTTATCGCCCTCGTACTTTATACGGAACCTCACGGCGACGGCGATGCCTACGCTGACGCCGGCAATGCGCTTGGAGTGTCCATATAGTTACTATCTCAATGATATGAAACATAAACGAACACTATGTTATGAATATCTGAAATTACAAACTACCAACCTATAAGAAACGTGCAACGAGCAAGTGAGCCGAAACAGCGGCAACAGGAAGAAGTAGGGAGTCAGCAGCGTCAATTAGCAAACAAATTCGCGAAACTGGCATTCCACTTGAAATCCGGACGAAGAACCATAGTTTAGCAGTGTTGCCCGTTTTTTTAGCCTTTAACTACCGCTCCTACTTCTTGAAGAAGATGCAATGGCTACCGGGCTGACCTTACGTTGCAGCCGCCGTGTGACATACCGCTTTGCCTCCTACGGCTGCTATACGTACCGGTTACCGTTTATTCGCTGTAACGGACGGGAGCCGCTGCGGTAAACTATAACGTACATCGCTAAATTCAGCGCATGTGCAGTCGTGGCAGCCAATATCGGTAAGTCGGCAGCGCTACGCTAAATCTTGCGATTGGCTTCCATGGCTCCTGCCGGCGCGCATCCGGTGTCACGAGCTTCGGCGCCATGGCAGGAGTGATCGAGCCTGCTTACTAGTTGGCAAATGGTGATCACAGTAAAGAATTTTCATGCCGTAGGTCAAGCTTTTCTTTCGAATCAAGTTTATGTACATACAGGGCACGCATGCACGGCAGGCCGCAGAGTCACTACAGCGCGTGCTGAGAACAGGACAAAATGTGAACGTGAAATTGTTTATTGAAAAACCAGCTTCAAACGAAGTGTGGGTCGTGAAGCCTCTTTATTACTTTTGTAAACCCCAGAAAGCCTGAACGCCATTCCATCCATCACAGAAAATGAAAACTTGCTCACAGGAATTTCTGCCCACGGAGAGTACACTGGCATGAACAAAACAGCGAAAGGATAATTCAGTAATAAAAAAATGAGCATGGTAATTACTTAATTAGCAATTCATTCGCTGAATTATTTACCACTGAACACTCCCTCCAGAATATCAAAAACCCTGGTATGGGCTGTACATGGGGCTTATACAGCACTAAATAATTTTTCAATAATAAAATTCAGCCTATCAAAAATGATACGTTGGGCTTTGCAAGGTTAAGAAGAGACGTTGTGCTGTGAAAAGCGCCAGAACAATATGACAATAAACAAGTGCTGCACAGACATGTGCCAAGATGGTAAAGAAATTTGCAGATATAGCGCCAGCGCCCCGAGGATTGAGAAGAGGCGGACAAGCCAACGTCGGCATTGCATATTAAATAACGGCGCCAGGTCATTCTTGAATGTCACAAACGTTGTACACGAACAGCGCAAGTTCAGGGCAGTCGAAAAAAAATCACCGAGATGGCTTTTCTAATGTGCAGCGGAAGCAGGCCGAGAGCTTCTTGACCTTCACGAGCAATGAAGCTTGTAGCAGCAGTCGGGAACAAGGGCCAGTGAACATAAAGGGCGTAACTTCACTGGTACAGCTGCGCATTGGAGGCCATGTTCATTTACCACCGTGTTCTATCGCCCTTGTGCAGCACCGTGAAACCAGAACGTTATATGGCAGTAACTGTCAGCTGGTGACGATGGCAAAAAACTGGGAAAGCAATGGAATTGACAGTGATAATTACACTAGCGTAAGCAGGCCATTTTTTTCTGCAGGAACGTGCTCAAGTGCTCTTACAACCATTGCTTAAAGACCGGGAGGCCTTACGTCAGCAAACGGGTTCCGGGTGCGTCTATCGGGACTTCTCAACGATAAAGTAGCCATAAGAAACACTTTCGCTACGAAGCTTGACGCCAGCATCATACTGTTCCCACAGCACTGGCCTTTGTCAGTTAGAGGTGAGCAGAACGCCAAAGGCTTACCGGCTAAGTACCACGGATGAATATCACACTCAACCCTTGTAGGGAAATCCTCGTAGGGCGGAACGGTGCAAGCAGTGGAATCAGCGTCGGAAGGAGCGGGCCATATTGCACTAGACGTTCGTTTGCGCTGCGGTGATAACCGGGCATGTAAAGAAGGCGTGGAACGTACGGATGAGCAAGTGACCTATGGGAATATCTGTAGCTACTGGAAACTATGAAGACCGTATCTTGTATGGCATTTTCCAGTAGACAAGCTTGCTAGACGTATAATTGGCGTCGCCACCGCGTACAGCGTTTTGCTTGCACGCCGTCCAAGCAGTGCAAGTGATGTCAGCGGGCACGGGCTGTCCGTTGTCCTAGATGCTCATTCATGGTGCGATGATGGATATGCGTGATCAATGGTGCTGTTTGGACAGCGATGATGGGCTGACGCGGCACAAAGTAAACTAACGGTCGATGAAATCCCTATGGACCACATCTTCCATGACACGCTCCAGGTACACAATCTTCTGATTGAGCTGGTCCAAGGCTAGGTCTTGATTGGCCTGCATGATGTCCAGGGCTATCTGGATTTCTTGGAGGAAGCGAAGGATCAGCAGGAGCCGAAACTCGCGGCCCGCAACGTTTGCGGCACCGTTTCCGGCGGTGTCAGTGGGAGGCTGGTATCCCCGTAGATCCCGAAGCATTTCCACTAGGTTATCCGAGGACGAATCCGTTTCAGCACTGACGCTCGGAAGCAGGACCATGGCTGTCGTGGTTATGTCGAGTTGGCTCCTTAGCTGCGTGTTCTGCGCGCCAGCGGATAAGCGTTTGATGGGTGCTTTCCTTCAAATGCAGCTTATGTATAGCGAATGTCGACGCATGTACACCTACACACGCTCACCTGTAACCATGTGTAGCTGCGGTGCACTCGTATCGCGCGATAACGCGGCTCGAATGTGGCAGTCCTGTATAAGCGACCAAAGTTTACACGTCGCGCAGAAGTGATGACACGACAACAGCCCTGTAGCACTGTGATTAAATGAAGTGATAAGGTTTCAAGGGCCCGGTTTCGCCGCACCATTGGGCTCAGTTCGCGCTGCACAACGTTTACAGCGTCATGTGAGCCTCTGACGATGAGTCGGCATAACCGCATAACAATGGCAAGTGAGAACATCACATGAGAAACAGTCTTTCGTGTGAAGCAGTCACACAAGTATTGTGCACAGGGCGTCGCAGAAAACAAGTAAAATGGTCGCTCTAAAACCACAGAAAAAAAATCACGTATAAACTAATCTGGAAGTTGTTTAAGTATGCGTAAGCATTGTGCCACTTGCTTATCTCCACGCAGCCCGGTGTCATTATCAATGTTCTGAAACTTGTTCCGGCCAGTACAAACGACAGCGCTGCGGCGACACGAATTGGTGCGGACGGCGGCGCAAAGTGCATTAATGACGCAAGTAAAGTACTGCAGGTGGCCGCGCCAGTCGCGCTGATGACGTTCCGATCGTGATAAGCCGTTATCGCTCATTAGCGCCTTATCCATCCGCGTCGAAGCATTAAAACGTATAGCACGGCTGCGCTGACCATATCTTGAAAGTGATCTGCGATGTAGACAGAGAGTGCCAACTGCTGATAGCTTCGCGCATCGTATTATCGCCGCTTATGTAGCGTTGAAAAGAGACGCGCGGGTCCGTATCTCGAAAGCGATGCGCGAAAGGCGTAGTGTGCGGCGAGCTCCGTGAGCGCTGTGTTCTCGCCGCTTTATTACACCGATAAGTCAATATCGATTTATCGGTATAGATTTATAAAATCGATAAATGCCTCGTTTCTGTATTCATCAGAAACATCAGGTTATAACATCGATAAATGCCTCACGTTTCTGTATTCGTCGCTTTGTACTGACCGGTTTGCATTCGAGGAAGCTTCTCCATTTGTGCAGCTTTGGCAGGAACTTAAAGCACGTTGCTATACTGGGCTGATCCCCGAGTTGGTGTGATGAGAAATGGGCCGATGGAGACATTGTAATCCGCGGTAGTGTGGTTCATTAAGGTCACGCGAAGGGGACAAGTGTGAGGGGGCTTTCGCATCTTGTTGATTTGTTGGACAGGCACGTAATCGCCATGCTGCCGAACGCGTTGCAGGAGGTGAACAGTTTCGTAGCACCTAAGTTAGCCGCTTCACAAAAGCTTCGTTTCGCGTAGGTTCGAAAATGTGCGTTCGATAGTCACAATTCCTAAAGCAAATAGCTTTCTTCTTCGCCCATTTTCGTTGTTGGCGATCGGTAGTCGTCGGAATTGATGTTCGGTGGTCACACTTTCACCATGGATACAAAGGCGCCGATGCAAAGGGCGCGTGCTTTTGCGCAACTGAGTTGAAGTGGCATTGATTCAGGCTAGTTGGTATGTCACACTGGGAACCTCAGTAGGAATAAAAAGGCAGGGAACGAGATAGAAACGAGAACACACGAGGGCCGTGTGTTGTTTCAACGCATGTACTTCCCTTTTTTAAGGGCAAGCTTTAGCAAGGGTGCTCCTATCTAAATACATGTAACAGGAGCATTTATTTTTCCCGGTAACCACAGCACCAATATTGGCGACGCTTGTTCCATTTAAAAGAAAACATTAAGATCTAGTGACTGTTGGTTTCGAATTTTCGATTTAGGTCATTTTTTTATTACAAAGTGGCAAAAATCGAAAATTTTTAGAAAATGACGCTATCAACTTTACAACTCTCTAACTCAGCAATGAAAAATGATATGACTATTATGTGAATTGTATATAATATTACATCTAAAGCGAACAAAATTGATGTGCTACACATGAGTCTCAAAACATTTAGTAATACGGAAATACAGCTTTTGCAGAACCCTTGTACGCAATGTAACAAATTCACGTAAGATATAAAATGACATATCAAATTTGTCCGCTTCCAATGATCTAGTGGATGCCGTTTACAGAACCGTGATATCTGTTTTTTATGCAGAGCTATTAATTTGCAAACTTCATGCATTAATTTTTTCAAACCGTCGAATTTTAGAAAATCTTTCTAATACACTTCAGGCCCTAAATCGAAATCTCGCTTGCAACAGTCTTTAGAATTTAACTTTCTCTCTCAAATGAACGAAATTTCATTAAACTCAGTTCAGGGGTTATCTAAGAAAAAACTGGAGGACGCTTAAGCTTCGCCTTCAAGAGTGGAACGCGATAGCGTTCCCGTCGACCCACCCTTAGACAATGGGCTACGGCGCAGCGATTACGCACCCCGCATCGGACGCGGTGAGCGTCGAGCAACGCAGCGTTCGGCGCGGCAACGAAATGTGCGCCTGAGCAAGCGACGCACGCCTGAGCCTTAGAAACAGCTCGTTTCTAAGGCAACACCACATT